>NC_047046.1:35977140-36277140 GCF_011762595.2 Tursiops truncatus | reverse complement strand
AGACACCTCCAGCTAGTCTCTCATTGGTTCTCGCTATTCCTGTTCATCTTCCGCAGAAATTGCAAACTGGGCCAAACAGGAGGTTAAAGGGCTGACTCTCCAAGTGGGGAGAGTGTTAGTAAAGCGTCTGGAATGTTGCACCCGAGTACCAGGGGAGGAAAACTGAGACATATTTGAACACGTCTCCCGATCACATGGTTGATCATACTCTGGGTTCCACATGCATGTTTTAGCTGAAGGAAGAATACCTTAAACCTGGGAGTTGAAACCCGTGGAATGGGTACCATGCAATATGACTTCAAAGGGTCTTCATTTGCTCACCGAACCTCTCCAATCCTATCACTGCTGCGTTTATGCCCCTGTACACATGCTTGATTCTCTTTCGGAGACATAGCAATCCATAGGTTTTAAGATACTTACTAGTCAGGTACATTCTTAGGCGTTTAATATGCGGTGTTGAGTCCATTTCGTTGAGCAAGGAGTAGCTCTTGTCTATTCCATATTTGGCTTAAGGAACTTTATCTGTGCTCATTTCAATCTCTGGTTTTATGCAGCACCCCAACTCACCTTCCCCTTAAGCAAGCATAAGTTGGTTTTCTAAATTTGAGACCCTGTTCTGTTCTGTAATTCAGTTCCTGTGTAGCCAAGTTTACATTCCGTGTATTACTGATATCTTATGATGTTTCTTTTTCTGTGTGACTTATTTCAGTTAGAATCATCATACCTGAATCCACTCATTGTGCTGCTAAGGGCCTGATGACATAGATTTCATTGCTGAGTGATATTGCTTTGTAAGTAAATACCACAACTTCTTTATCCATTTTTCACTTTCTGCGATGTTGAACTTGTACTGTAAACGAGGTTCTTGTAAACAGAGGCGTTCCAAACTTTGGGGTGGCTGTGTCTTTTTGATTTTAATTTCCCTAAGCTATAGGACCATAAGTGGAAGTGCCCTAGGCTCTGTTGCTTTGTTTTTTAGATGTTTCAGGAAACACCATACACTTCTCCCGAGTGTCTGTTGGCAATTTACATCCCGCCCATCAGCATAACAAGGCTCCCAGTTCTCCATGGCCTGTCCTGCCTTTCTGGATTTTACACTTTTTTCAGATGGCCCTTTTGACCGGGGGGAAGTGAGACTTCATTGTAGTGCAGATTTCCTTTGCAAGCTTGCTTGGTTGGCCAAAAAGGGCGTATGCGTTTTTTCCTGAATATATTCAGGAAAAAACGCATACGCCCTTTTTGGCCAAGTGCATCATTGTGGACGTTCTGCCTCTTTTCCTATGCTTTCAATGCAATTCCAGTCTACCTCCTGAAATCGGTTTCCTGCAATTCTGCCCCGCTTTCAAGTCCTCTTGGCAGCCTTACTTCAGTCTATTTTTGGACGATAGCTGTCATTTATAACTCTGCAGGTTTGTGAATTACAGTGCCCCTGAGCTCCTTTCTTCAACTCGCTTTCTTGTGACCTGGCCGCAACACCGCAGGATGGCTTCAGGCCCTAATCTGGTTCCGGCACGGCACGCTGAGCCTTTGGTTAATTCCTCTTCCTGGTGGGAAATGAGAGTTAAATTTGCCCGTCCAGACACCTCCAGCTAGTCTCTCATTGGTTCTCGCTATTCCTGTTCATCTTCCGCAGAAATTGCAAACTGGGCCAAACAGGAGGTTAAAGGGCTGACTCTCCAAGTGGGGAGAGTGTTAGTAAAGCGTCTGGAATGTTGCACCCGAGTACCAGGGGAGGAAAACTGAGACATATTTGAACACGTCTCCCGATCACATGGTTGATCATACTCTGGGTTCCACATGCATGTTTTAGCTGAAGGAAGAATACCTTAAACCTGGAGAGTTGAGACCCGTGGAATGGGTACCATGCAATATGACTTCAAAGGGTCTTCATTTGCTCACCGAACCTCTCCAATCCTATCACTGCTGCGTTTATGCCCCTGTACACATGCTTGATTCTCTTTCGGAGACATAGCAATCCATAGGTTTTAAGATACTTACTAGTCAGGTACATTCTTAGGCGTTTAATATGCGGTGTTGAGTCCATTTCGTTGAGCAAGGAGTAGCTCTTGTCTATTCCATATTTGGCTTAAGGAACTTTATCTGTGCTCATTTCAATCTCTGGTTTTATGCAGCACCCCAACTCACCTTTCCCCTTAAGCAAGCATAAGTTGGTTTTCTAAATTTGAGACCCTGTTCTGTTCTGTAATTCAGTTCCTGTGTAGCCAAGTTTACATTCCGTGTATTACTGATATCTTATGATGTTTCTTTTTCTGTGTGACTTATTTCAGTTAGAATCATCATACCTGAATCCACTCATTGTGCTGCTAAGGGCCTGATGACATAGATTTCATTGCTGAGTGATATTGCTTTGTAAGTAAATACCACAACTTCTTTATCCATTTTTCACTTTCTGCGATGTTGAACTTGTACTGTAAACGAGGTTCTTGTAAACAGAGCCGTTCCAAACTTTGGGGTGGCTGTGTCTTTTTGATTTTAATTTCCCTAAGCTATAGGACCATAAGTGGAAGTGCCCTAGGCTCTGTTGCTTTGTTTTTTAGATGTTTCAGGAAACACCATACACTTCTCCCGAGTGTCTGTTGGCAATTTACATCCCGCCCATCAGCATAACAAGGCTCCCAGTTCTCCATGGCCTGTCCTGCCTTTCTGGATTTTACACTTTTTTCAGATGGCCCTTTTGACCGGGGGGAAGTGAGACTTCATTGTAGTGCAGATTTCCTTTGCAAGCTTGCTTGGTTGGCCAAAAAGGGCGTATGCGTTTTTTCCTGAATATATTCAGGAAAAAACGCATACGCCCTTTTTGGCCAAGTGCATCATTGTGGACGTTCTGCCTCTTTTCCTATGCTTTCAATGCAATTCCAGTCTACCTCCTGAAATCGGTTTCCTGCAATTCTGCCCCGCTTTCAAGTCCTCTTGGCAGCCTTACTTCAGTCTATTTTTGGACGATAGCTGTCATTTATAACTCTGCAGGTTTGTGAATTACAGTGCCCCTGAGCTCCTTTCTTCAACTCGCTTTCTTGTGACCTGGCCGCAACACCGCAGGATGGCTTCAGGCCCTAATCTGGTTCCGGCACGGCACGCTGAGCCTTTGGTTAATTCCTCTTCCTGGTGGGAAATGAGAGTTAAATTTGCCCGTCCAGACACCTCCAGCTAGTCTCTCATTGGTTCTCGCTATTCCTGTTCATCTTCCGCAGAAATTGCAAACTGGGCCAAACTGGAGGTTAAAGGGACTGACTCTCCAAGTGGGGAGAGTGTTAGTAAAGCGTCTGGAATGTTGCACCCGAGTACCAGGGGAGGAAAACTGAGACATATTTGAACACGTCTCCCGATCACATGGTTGATCATACTCTGGGTTCCACATGCATGTTTTAGCTGAAGGAAGAATACCTTAAACCTGGAGAGTTGAGACCCGTGGAATGGGTACCATGCAATATGACTTCAAAGGGTCTTCATTTGCTCACCGAACCTCTCCAATCCTATCACTGCTGCGTTTATGCCCCTGTACACATGCTTGATTCTCTTTCGGAGACATAGCAATCCATAGGTTTTAAGATACTTACTAGTCAGGTACATTCTTAGGCGTTTAATATGCGGTGTTGAGTCCATTTCGTTGAGCAAGGAGTAGCTCTTGTCTATTCCATATTTGGCTTAAGGAACTTTATCTGTGCTCATTTCAATCTCTGGTTTTATGCAGCACCCCAACTCACCTTTCCCTTAAGCAAGCATAAGTTGGTTTTCTAAATTTGAGACCCTGTTCTGTTCTGTAATTCAGTTCCTGTGTAGCCAAGTTTACATTCCGTGTATTACTGATATCTTATGATGTTTCTTTTTCTGTGTGACTTATTTCAGTTAGAATCATCATACCTAAATCCACTCATTGTGCTGCTAAGGGCCTGATGACATAGATTTCATTGCTGAGTGATATTGCTTTGTAAGTAAATACCACAACTTCTTTATCCATTTTTCACTTTCTGCGATGTTGAACTTGTACTGTAAACGAGGTTCTTGTAAACAGAGCCGTCCAAACTTTGGGGTGGCTGTGTCTTTTTGATTTTAATTTCCCTAAGCTATAGGACCATAAGTGGAAGTGCCCTAGGCTCTGTTGCTTTGTTTTTTAGATGTTTCAGGAAACACCATACACTTCTCCCGAGTGTCTGTTGGCAATTTACATCCCGCCCATCAGCATAACAAGGCTCCCAGTTCTCCATGGCCTGTCCTGCCTTTCTGGATTTTACACTTTTTTCAGATGGCCCTTTTGACCGGGGGGAAGTGAGACTTCATTGTAGTGCAGATTTCCTTTGCAAGCTTGCTTGGTTGGCCAAAAAGGGCGTATGCGTTTTTTCCTGAATATATTCAGGAAAAAACGCATACGCCCTTTTTGGCCAAGTGCATCATTGTGGACGTTCTGCCTCTTTTCCTATGCTTTCAATGCAATTCCAGTCTACCTCCTGAAATCGGTTTCCTGCAATTCTGCCCCGCTTTCAAGTCCTCTTGGCAGCCTTACTTCAGTCTATTTTTGGACGATAGCTGTCATTTATAACTCTGCAGGTTTGTGAATTACAGTGCCCCTGAGCTCCTTTCTTCAACTCGCTTTCTTGTGACCTGGCCGCAACACCGCAGGATGGCTTCAGGCCCTAATCTGGTTCCGGCACGGCACGCTGAGCCTTTGGTTAATTCCTCTTCCTGGTGGGAAATGAGAGTTAAATTTGCCCGTCCAGACACCTCCAGCTAGTCTCTCATTGGTTCTCGCTATTCCTGTTCATCTTCCGCAGAAATTGCAAACTGGGCCAAACAGGAGGTTAAAGGGCTGACTCTCCAAGTGGGGAGAGTGTTAGTAAAGCGTCTGGAATGTTGCACCCGAGTACCAGGGGAGGAAAACTGAGACATATTTGAACACGTCTCCCGATCACATGGTTGATCATACTCTGGGTTCCACATGCATGTTTTAGCTGAAGGAAGAATACCTTAAACCTGGGTAGTTGAAACCCGTGGAATGGGTACCATGCAATATGACTTCAAAGGGTCTTCATTTGCTCACCGAACCTCTCCAATCCTATCACTGCTGCGTTTATGCCCCTGTACACATGCTTGATTCTCTTTCGGAGACATAGCAATCCATAGGTTTTAAGATACTTACTAGTCAGGTACATTCTTAGGCGTTTAATATGCGGTGTTGAGTCCATTTCGTTGAGCAAGGAGTAGCTCTTGTCTATTCCATATTTGGCTTAAGGAACTTTATCTGTGCTCATTTCAATCTCTGGTTTTATGCAGCACCCCAACTCACCTTTACCCTTAAGCAAGCATAAGTTGGTTTTCTAAATTTGAGACCCTGTTCTGTTCTGTAATTCAGTTCCTGTGTAGCCAAGTTTACATTCCGTGTATTACTGATATCTTATGATGTTTCTTTTTCTGTGTGACTTATTTCAGTTAGAATCATCATACCTGAATCCACTCATTGTGCTGCTAAGGGCCTGATGACATAGATTTCATTGCTGAGTGATATTGCTTTGTAAGTAAATACCACAACTTCTTTATCCATTTTTCACTTTCTGCGATGTTGAACTTGTACTGTAAACGAGGTTCTTGTAAACAGAGCCGTTCCAAACTTTGGGGTGGCTGTGTCTTTTTGATTTTAATTTCCCTAAGCTATAGGACCATAAGTGGAAGTGCCCTAGGCTCTGTTGCTTTGTTTTTTAGATGTTTCAGGAAACACCATACACTTCTCCCGAGTGTCTGTTGGCAATTTACATCCCGCCCATCAGCATAACAAGGCTCCCAGTTCTCCATGGCCTGTCCTGCCTTTCTGGATTTTACACTTTTTTCAGATGGCCCTTTTGACCGGGGGGAAGTGAGACTTCATTGTAGTGCAGATTTCCTTTGCAAGCTTGCTTGGTTGGCCAAAAAGGGCGTATGCGTTTTTTCCTGAATATATTCAGGAAAAAACGCATACGCCCTTTTTGGCCAAGTGCATCATTGTGGACGTTCTGCCTCTTTTCCTATGCTTTCAATGCAATTCCAGTCTACCTCCTGAAATCGGTTTCCTGCAATTCTGCCCCGCTTTCAAGTCCTCTTGGCAGCCTTACTTCAGTCTATTTTTGGACGATAGCTGTCATTTATAACTCTGCAGGTTTGTGAATTACAGTGCCCCTGAGCTCCTTTCTTCAACTCGCTTTCTTGTGAGCTGGCCGCAACACCGCAGGATGGCTTCAGGCCCTAATCTGGTTCCGGCACGGCACGCTGAGCCTTTGGTTAATTCCTCTTCCTGGTGGGAAATGAGAGTTAAATTTGCCCGTCCAGACACCTCCAGCTAGTCTCTCATTGGTTCTCGCTATTCCTGTTCATCTTCCGCAGAAATTGCAAACTGGGCCAAACAGGAGGTTAAAGGGACTGACTCTCCAAGTGGGGAGAGTGTTAGTAAAGCGTCTGGAATGTTGCACCCGAGTACCAGGGGAGGAAAACTGAGACATATTTGAACACGTCTCCCGATCACATGGTTGATCATACTCTGGGTTCCACATGCATGTTTTAGCTGAAGGAAGAATACCTTAAACCTGGAGAGTTGAAACCCGTGGAATGGGTACCATGCAATATGACTTCAAAGGGTCTTCATTTGCTCACCGAACCTCTCCAATCCTATCACTGCTGCGTTTATGCCCCTGTACACATGCTTGATTCTCTTTCGGAGACATAGCAATCCATAGGTTTTAAGATACTTACTAGTCAGGTACATTCTTAGGCGTTTAATATGCGGTGTTGAGTCCATTTCGTTGAGCAAGGAGTAGCTCTTGTCTATTCCATATTTGGCTTAAGGAACTTTATCTGTGCTCATTTCAATCTCTGGTTTTATGCAGCACCCCAACTCACCTTACCCTTAAGCAAGCATAAGTTGGTTTTCTAAATTTGAGACCCTGTTCTGTTCTGTAATTCAGTTCCTGTGTAGCCAAGTTTACATTCCGTGTATTACTGATATCTTATGATGTTTCTTTTTCTGTGTGACTTATTTCAGTTAGAATCATCATACCTGAATCCACTCATTGTGATGCTAAGGGCCTGATGACATAGATTTCATTGCTGAGTGATATTGCTTTGTAAGTAAATACCACAACTTCTTTATCCATTTTTCACTTTCTGCGATGTTGAACTTGTACTGTAAACGAGGTTCTTGTAAACAGAGGCGTCCAAACTTTGGGGTGGCTGTGTCTTTTTGATTTTAATTTCCCTAAGCTATAGGACCATAAGTGGAAGTGCCCTAGGCTCTGTTGCTTTGTTTTTTAGATGTTTCAGGAAACACCATACACTTCTCCCGAGTGTCTGTTGGCAATTTACATCCCGCCCATCAGCATAACAAGGCTCCCAGTTCTCCATGGCCTGTCCTGCCTTTCTGGATTTTACACTTTTTTCAGATGGCCCTTTTGACCGGGGGGAAGTGAGACTTCATTGTAGTGCAGATTTCCTTTGCAAGCTTGCTTGGTTGGCCAAAAAGGGCGTATGCGTTTTTTCCTGAATATATTCAGGAAAAAACGCATACGCCCTTTTTGGCCAAGTGCATCATTGTGGACGTTCTGCCTCTTTTCCTATGCTTTCAATGCAATTCCAGTCTACCTCCTGAAATCGGTTTCCTGCAATTCTGCCCCGCTTTCAAGTCCTCTTGGCAGCCTTACTTCAGTCTATTTTTGGACGATAGCTGTCATTTATAACTCTGCAGGTTTGTGAATTACAGTGCCCCTGAGCTCCTTTCTTCAACTCGCTTTCTTGTGAGCTGGCCGCAACACCGCAGGATGGCTTCAGGCCCTAATCTGGTTCCGGCACGGCACGCTGAGCCTTTGGTTAATTCCTCTTCCTGGTGGGAAATGAGAGTTAAATTTGCCCGTCCAGACACCTCCAGCTAGTCTCTCATTGGTTCTCGCTATTCCTGTTCATCTTCCGCAGAAATTGCAAACTGGGCCAAACAGGAGGTTAAAGGCGCTGACTCTCCAAGTGGGGAGAGTGTTAGTAAAGCGTCTGGAATGTTGCACCCGAGTACCAGGGGAGGAAAACTGAGACATATTTGAACACGTCTCCCGATCACATGGTTGATCATACTCTGGGTTCCACATGCATGTTTTAGCTGAAGGAAGAATACCTTAAACCTGGGTAGTTGAAACCCGTGGAATGGGTACCATGCAATATGACTTCAAAGGGTCTTCATTTGCTCACCGAACCTCTCCAATCCTATCACTGCTGCGTTTATGCCCCTGTACACATGCTTGATTCTCTTTCGGAGACATAGCAATCCATAGGTTTTAAGATACTTACTAGTCAGGTACATTCTTAGGCGTTTAATATGCGGTGTTGAGTCCATTTCGTTGAGCAAGGAGTAGCTCTTGTCTATTCCATATTTGGCTTAAGGAACTTTATCTGTGCTCATTTCAATCTCTGGTTTTATGCAGCACCCCAACTCACCTTTCCCCTTAAGCAAGCATAAGTTGGTTTTCTAAATTTGAGACCCTGTTCTGTTCTGTAATTCAGTTCCTGTGTAGCCAAGTTTACATTCCGTGTATTACTGATATCTTATGATGTTTCTTTTTCTGTGTGACTTATTTCAGTTAGAATCATCATACCTGAATCCACTCATTGTGCTGCTAAGGGCCTGATGACATAGATTTCATTGCTGAGTGATATTGCTTTGTAAGTAAATACCACAACTTCTTTATCCATTTTTCACTTTCTGCGATGTTGAACTTGTACTGTAAACGAGGTTCTTGTAAACAGAGCCGTTCCAAACTTTGGGGTGGCTGTGTCTTTTTGATTTTAATTTCCCTAAGCTATAGGACCATAAGTGGAAGTGCCCTAGGCTCTGTTGCTTTGTTTTTTAGATGTTTCAGGAAACACCATACACTTCTCCCGAGTGTCTGTTGGCAATTTACATCCCGCCCATCAGCATAACAAGGCTCCCAGTTCTCCATGGCCTGTCCTGCCTTTCTGGATTTTACACTTTTTTCAGATGGCCCTTTTGACCGGGGGGAAGTGAGACTTCATTGTAGTGCAGATTTCCTTTGCAAGCTTGCTTGGTTGGCCAAAAAGGGCGTATGCGTTTTTTCCTGAATATATTCAGGAAAAAACGCATACGCCCTTTTTGGCCAAGTGCATCATTGTGGACGTTCTGCCTCTTTTCCTATGCTTTCAATGCAATTCCAGTCTACCTCCTGAAATCGGTTTCCTGCAATTCTGCCCCGCTTTCAAGTCCTCTTGGCAGCCTTACTTCAGTCTATTTTTGGACGATAGCTGTCATTTATAACTCTGCAGGTTTGTGAATTACAGTGCCCCTGAGCTCCTTTCTTCAACTCGCTTTCTTGTGAGCTGGCCGCAACACCGCAGGATGGCTTCAGGCCCTAATCTGGTTCCGGCACGGCACGCTGAGCCTTTGGTTAATTCCTCTTCCTGGTGGGAAATGAGAGTTAAATTTGCCCGTCCAGACACCTCCAGCTAGTCTCTCATTGGTTCTCGCTATTCCTGTTCATCTTCCGCAGAAATTGCAAACTGGGCCAAACAGGAGGTTAAAGGGCTGACTCTCCAAGTGGGGAGAGTGTTAGTAAAGCGTCTGGAATGTTGCACCCGAGTACCAGGGGAGGAAAACTGAGACATATTTGAACACGTCTCCCGATCACATGGTTGATCATACTCTGGGTTCCACATGCATGTTTTAGCTGAAGGAAGAATACCTTAAACCTGGGTGTTGAAACCCGTGGAATGGGTACCATGCAATATGACTTCAAAGGGTCTTCATTTGCTCACCGAACCTCTCCAATCCTATCACTGCTGCGTTTATGCCCCTGTACACATGCTTGATTCTCTTTCGGAGACATAGCAATCCATAGGTTTTAAGATACTTACTAGTCAGGTACATTCTTAGGCGTTTAATATGCGGTGTTGAGTCCATTTCGTTGAGCAAGGAGTAGCTCTTGTCTATTCCATATTTGGCTTAAGGAACTTTATCTGTGCTCATTTCAATCTCTGGTTTTATGCAGCACCCCAACTCACCTTTACCCTTAAGCAAGCATAAGTTGGTTTTCTAAATTTGAGACCCTGTTCTGTTCTGTAATTCAGTTCCTGTGTAGCCAAGTTTACATTCCGTGTATTACTGATATCTTATGATGTTTCTTTTTCTGTGTGACTTATTTCAGTTAGAATCATCATACCTGAATCCACTCATTGTGCTGCTAAGGGCCTGATGACATAGATTTCATTGCTGAGTGATATTGCTTTGTAAGTAAATACCACAACTTCTTTATCCATTTTTCACTTTCTGCGATGTTGAACTTGTACTGTAAACGAGGTTCTTGTAAACAGAGCCGTCCCAAACTTTGGGGTGGCTGTGTCTTTTTGATTTTAATTTCCCTAAGCTATAGGACCATAAGTGGAAGTGCCCTAGGCTCTGTTGCTTTGTTTTTTAGATGTTTCAGGAAACACCATACACTTCTCCCGAGTGTCTGTTGGCAATTTACATCCCGCCCATCAGCATAACAAGGCTCCCAGTTCTCCATGGCCTGTCCTGCCTTTCTGGATTTTACACTTTTTTCAGATGGCCCTTTTGACCGGGGGGAAGTGAGACTTCATTGTAGTGCAGATTTCCTTTGCAAGCTTGCTTGGTTGGCCAAAAAGGGCGTATGCGTTTTTTCCTGAATATATTCAGGAAAAAACGCATACGCCCTTTTTGGCCAAGTGCATCATTGTGGACGTTCTGCCTCTTTTCCTATGCTTTCAATGCAATTCCAGTCTACCTCCTGAAATCGGTTTCCTGCAATTCTGCCCCGCTTTCAAGTCCTCTTGGCAGCCTTACTTCAGTCTATTTTTGGACGATAGCTGTCATTTATAACTCTGCAGGTTTGTGAATTACAGTGCCCCTGAGCTCCTTTCTTCAACTCGCTTTCTTGTGAGCTGGCCGCAACACCGCAGGATGGCTTCAGGCCCTAATCTGGTTCCGGCACGGCACGCTGAGCCTTTGGTTATTTCCTCTTCCTGGTGGGAAATGAGAGTTAAATTTGCCCGTCCAGACACCTCCAGCTAGTCTCTCATTGGTTCTCGCTATTCCTGTTCATCTTCCGCAGAAATTGCAAACTGGGCCAAACAGGAGGTTAAAGGCGCTGACTCTCCAAGTGGGGAGAGTGTTAGTAAAGCGTCTGGAATGTTGCACCCGAGTACCAGGGGAGGAAAACTGAGACATATTTGAACACGTCTCCCGATCACATGGTTGATCATACTCTGGGTTCCACATGCATGTTTTAGCTGAAGGAAGAATACCTTAAACCTGGAGAGTTGAGACCCGTGGAATGGGTACCATGCAATATGACTTCAAAGGGTCTTCATTTGCTCACCGAACCTCTCCAATCCTATCACTGCTGCGTTTATGCCCCTGTACACATGCTTGATTCTCTTTCGGAGACATAGCAATCCATAGGTTTTAAGATACTTACTAGTCAGGTACATTCTTAGGCGTTTAATATGCGGTGTTGAGTCCATTTCGTTGAGCAAGGAGTAGCTCTTGTCTATTCCATATTTGGCTTAAGGAACTTTATCTGTGCTCATTTCAATCTCTGGTTTTATGCAGCACCCCAACTCACCTTTCCCCTTAAGCAAGCATAAGTTGGTTTTCTAAATTTGAGACCCTGTTCTGTTCTGTAATTCAGTTCCTGTGTAGCCAAGTTTACATTCCGTGTATTACTGATATCTTATGATGTTTCTTTTTCTGTGTGACTTATTTCAGTTAGAATCATCATACCTGAATCCACTCATTGTGCTGCTAAGGGCCTGATGACATAGATTTCATTGCTGAGTGATATTGCTTTGTAAGTAAATACCACAACTTCTTTATCCATTTTTCACTTTCTGCGATGTTGAACTTGTACTGTAAACGAGGTTCTTGTAAACAGAGGCGTCCCAAACTTTGGGGTGGCTGTGTCTTTTTGATTTTAATTTCCCTAAGCTATAGGACCATAAGTGGAAGTGCCCTAGGCTCTGTTGCTTTGTTTTTTAGATGTTTCAGGAAACACCATACACTTCTCCCGAGTGTCTGTTGGCAATTTACATCCCGCCCATCAGCATAACAAGGCTCCCAGTTCTCCATGGCCTGTCCTGCCTTTCTGGATTTTACACTTTTTTCAGATGGCCCTTTTGACCGGGGGGAAGTGAGACTTCATTGTAGTGCAGATTTCCTTTGCAAGCTTGCTTGGTTGGCCAAAAAGGGCGTATGCGTTTTTTCCTGAATATATTCAGGAAAAAACGCATACGCCCTTTTTGGCCAAGTGCATCATTGTGGACGTTCTGCCTCTTTTCCTATGCTTTCAATGCAATTCCAGTCTACCTCCTGAAATCGGTTTCCTGCAATTCTGCCCCGCTTTCAAGTCCTCTTGGCAGCCTTACTTCAGTCTATTTTTGGACGATAGCTGTCATTTATAACTCTGCAGGTTTGTGAATTACAGTGCCCCTGAGCTCCTTTCTTCAACTCGCTTTCTTGTGACCTGGCCGCAACACCGCAGGATGGCTTCAGGCCCTAATCTGGTTCCGGCACGGCACGCTGAGCCTTTGGTTATTCCTCTTCCTGGTGGGAAATGAGAGTTAAATTTGCCCGTCCAGACACCTCCAGCTAGTCTCTCATTGGTTCTCGCTATTCCTGTTCATCTTCCGCAGAAATTGCAAACTGGGCCAAACAGGAGGTTAAAGGGCTGACTCTCCAAGTGGGGAGAGTGTTAGTAAAGCGTCTGGAATGTTGCACCCGAGTACCAGGGGAGGAAAACTGAGACATATTTGAACACGTCTCCCGATCACATGGTTGATCATACTCTGGGTTCCACATGCATGTTTTAGCTGAAGGAAGAATACCTTAAACCTGGGAGTTGAAACCTGTGGAATGGGTACCATGCAATATGACTTCAAAGGGTCTTCATTTGCTCACCGAACCTCTCCAATCCTATCACTGCTGCGTTTATGCCCCTGTACACATGCTTGATTCTCTTTCGGAGACATAGCAATCCATAGGTTTTAAGATACTTACTAGTCAGGTACATTCTTAGGCGTTTAATATGCGGTGTTGAGTCCATTTCGTTGAGCAAGGAGTAGCTCTTGTCTATTCCATATTTGGCTTAAGGAACTTTATCTGTGCTCATTTCAATCTCTGGTTTTATGCAGCACCCCAACTCACCTTTCCCCTTAAGCAAGCATAAGTTGGTTTTCTAAATTTGAGACCCTGTTCTGTTCTGTAATTCAGTTCCTGTGTAGCCAAGTTTACATTCCGTGTATTACTGATATCTTATGATGTTTCTTTTTCTGTGTGACTTATTTCAGTTAGAATCATCATACCTGAATCCACTCATTGTGCTGCTAAGGGCCTGATGACATAGATTTCATTGCTGAGTGATATTGCTTTGTAAGTAAATACCACAACTTCTTTATCCATTTTTCACTTTCTGCGATGTTGAACTTGTACTGTAAACGAGGTTCTTGTAAACAGAGCCGTTCCAAACTTTGGGGTGGCTGTGTCTTTTTGATTTTAATTTCCCTAAGCTATAGGACCATAAGTGGAAGTGCCCTAGGCTCTGTTGCTTTGTTTTTTAGATGTTTCAGGAAACACCATACACTTCTCCCGAGTGTCTGTTGGCAATTTACATCCCGCCCATCAGCATAACAAGGCTCCCAGTTCTCCATGGCCTGTCCTGCCTTTCTGGATTTTACACTTTTTTCAGATGGCCCTTTTGACCGGGGGGAAGTGAGACTTCATTGTAGTGCAGATTTCCTTTGCAAGCTTGCTTGGTTGGCCAAAAAGGGCGTATGCGTTTTTTCCTGAATATATTCAGGAAAAAACGCATACGCCCTTTTTGGCCAAGTGCATCATTGTGGACGTTCTGCCTCTTTTCCTATGCTTTCAATGCAATTCCAGTCTACCTCCTGAAATCGGTTTCCTGCAATTCTGCCCCGCTTTCAAGTCCTCTTGGCAGCCTTACTTCAGTCTATTTTTGGACGATAGCTGTCATTTATAACTCTGCAGGTTTGTGAATTACAGTGCCCCTGAGCTCCTTTCTTCAACTCGCTTTCTTGTGAGCTGGCCGCAACACCGCAGGATGGCTTCAGGCCCTAATCTGGTTCCGGCACGGCACGCTGAGCCTTTGGTTAATTCCTCTTCCTGGTGGGAAATGAGAGTTAAATTTGCCCGTCCAGACACCTCCAGCTAGTCTCTCATTGGTTCTCGCTATTCCTGTTCATCTTCCGCAGAAATTGCAAACTGGGCCAAACAGGAGGTTAAAGGGCTGACTCTCCAAGTGGGGAGAGTGTTAGTAAAGCGTCTGGAATGTTGCACCCGAGTACCAGGGGAGGAAAACTGAGACATATTTGAACACGTCTCCCGATCACATGGTTGATCATACTCTGGGTTCCACATGCATGTTTTAGCTGAAGGAAGAATACCTTAAACCTGGAGAGTTGAAACCCGTGGAATGGGTACCATGCAATATGACTTCAAAGGGTCTTCATTTGCTCACCGAACCTCTCCAATCCTATCACTGCTGCGTTTATGCCCCTGTACACATGCTTGATTCTCTTTCGGAGACATAGCAATCCATAGGTTTTAAGATACTTACTAGTCAGGTACATTCTTAGGCGTTTAATATGCGGTGTTGAGTCCATTTCGTTGAGCAAGGAGTAGCTCTTGTCTATTCCATATTTGGCTTAAGGAACTTTATCTGTGCTCATTTCAATCTCTGGTTTTATGCAGCACCCCAACTCACCTTTCCCTTAAGCAAGCATAAGTTGGTTTTCTAAATTTGAGACCCTGTTCTGTTCTGTAATTCAGTTCCTGTGTAGCCAAGTTTACATTCCGTGTATTACTGATATCTTATGATGTTTCTTTTTCTGTGTGACTTATTTCAGTTAGAATCATCATACCTGAATCCACTCATTGTGCTGCTAAGGGCCTGATGACATAGATTTCATTGCTGAGTGATATTGCTTTGTAAGTAAATACCACAACTTCTTTATCCATTTTTCACTTTCTGCGATGTTGAACTTGTACTGTAAACGAGGTTCTTGTAAACAGAGCCGTTCCAAACTTTGGGGTGGCTGTGTCTTTTTGATTTTAATTTCCCTAAGCTATAGGACCATAAGTGGAAGTGCCCTAGGCTCTGTTGCTTTGTTTTTTAGATGTTTCAGGAAACACCATACACTTCTCCCGAGTGTCTGTTGGCAATTTACATCCCGCCCATCAGCATAACAAGGCTCCCAGTTCTCCATGGCCTGTCCTGCCTTTCTGGATTTTACACTTTTTTCAGATGGCCCTTTTGACCGGGGGGAAGTGAGACTTCATTGTAGTGCAGATTTCCTTTGCAAGCTTGCTTGGTTGGCCAAAAAGGGCGTATGCGTTTTTTCCTGAATATATTCAGGAAAAAACGCATACGCCCTTTTTGGCCAAGTGCATCATTGTGGACGTTCTGCCTCTTTTCCTATGCTTTCAATGCAATTCCAGTCTACCTCCTGAAATCGGTTTCCTGCAATTCTGCCCCGCTTTCAAGTCCTCTTGGCAGCCTTACTTCAGTCTATTTTTGGACGATAGCTGTCATTTATAACTCTGCAGGTTTGTGAATTACAGTGCCCCTGAGCTCCTTTCTTCAACTCGCTTTCTTGTGACCTGGCCGCAACACCGCAGGATGGCTTCAGGCCCTAATCTGGTTCCGGCACGGCACGCTGAGCCTTTGGTTAATTCCTCTTCCTGGTGGGAAATGAGAGTTAAATTTGCCCGTCCAGACACCTCCAGCTAGTCTCTCATTGGTTCTCGCTATTCCTGTTCATCTTCCGCAGAAATTGCAAACTGGGCCAAACAGGAGGTTAAAGGACTGACTCTCCAAGTGGGGAGAGTGTTAGTAAAGCGTCTGGAATGTTGCACCCGAGTACCAGGGGAGGAAAACTGAGACATATTTGAACACGTCTCCCGATCACATGGTTGATCATACTCTGGGTTCCACATGCATGTTTTAGCTGAAGGAAGAATACCTTAAACCTGGGAGTTGAAACCCGTGGAATGGGTACCATGCAATATGACTTCAAAGGGTCTTCATTTGCTCACCGAACCTCTCCAATCCTATCACTGCTGCGTTTATGCCCCTGTACACATGCTTGATTCTCTTTCGGAGACATAGCAATCCATAGGTTTTAAGATACTTACTAGTCAGGTACATTCTTAGGCGTTTAATATGCGGTGTTGAGTCCATTTCGTTGAGCAAGGAGTAGCTCTTGTCTATTCCATATTTGGCTTAAGGAACTTTATCTGTGCTCATTTCAATCTCTGGTTTTATGCAGCACCCCAACTCACCTTTCCCCTTAAGCAAGCATAAGTTGGTTTTCTAAATTTGAGACCCTGTTCTGTTCTGTAATTCAGTTCCTGTGTAGCCAAGTTTACATTCCGTGTATTACTGATATCTTATGATGTTTCTTTTTCTGTGTGACTTATTTCAGTTAGAATCATCATACCTGAATCCACTCATTGTGCTGCTAAGGGCCTGATGACATAGATTTCATTGCTGAGTGATATTGCTTTGTAAGTAAATACCACAACTTCTTTATCCATTTTTCACTTTCTGCGATGTTGAACTTGTACTGTAAACGAGGTTCTTGTAAACAGAGCCGTTCCAAACTTTGGGGTGGCTGTGTCTTTTTGATTTTAATTTCCCTAAGCTATAGGACCATAAGTGGAAGTGCCCTAGGCTCTGTTGCTTTGTTTTTTAGATGTTTCAGGAAACACCATACACTTCTCCCGAGTGTCTGTTGGCAATTTACATCCCGCCCATCAGCATAACAAGGCTCCCAGTTCTCCATGGCCTGTCCTGCCTTTCTGGATTTTACACTTTTTTCAGATGGCCCTTTTGACCGGGGGGAAGTGAGACTTCATTGTAGTGCAGATTTCCTTTGCAAGCTTGCTTGGTTGGCCAAAAAGGGCGTATGCGTTTTTTCCTGAATATATTCAGGAAAAAACGCATACGCCCTTTTTGGCCAAGTGCATCATTGTGGACGTTCTGCCTCTTTTCCTATGCTTTCAATGCAATTCCAGTCTACCTCCTGAAATCGGTTTCCTGCAATTCTGCCCCGCTTTCAAGTCCTCTTGGCAGCCTTACTTCAGTCTATTTTTGGACGATAGCTGTCATTTATAACTCTGCAGGTTTGTGAATTACAGTGCCCCTGAGCTCCTTTCTTCAACTCGCTTTCTTTTGAGCTGGCCGCAACACCGCAGGATGGCTTCAGGCCCTAATCTGGTTCCGGCACGGCACGCTGAGCCTTTGGTTATTCCTCTTCCTGGTGGGAAATGAGAGTTAAATTTGCCCGTCCAGACACCTCCAGCTAGTCTCTCATTGGTTCTCGCTATTCCTGTTCATCTTCCGCAGAAATTGCAAACTGGGCCAAACAGGAGGTTAAAGGGCTGACTCTCCAAGTGGGGAGAGTGTTAGTAAAGCGTCTGGAATGTTGCACCCGAGTACCAGGGGAGGAAAACTGAGACATATTTGAACACGTCTCCCGATCACATGGTTGATCATACTCTGGGTTCCACATGCATGTTTTAGCTGAAGGAAGAATACCTTAAACCTGGAGAGTTGAGACCCGTGGAATGGGTACCATGCAATATGACTTCAAAGGGTCTTCATTTGCTCACCGAACCTCTCCAATCCTATCACTGCTGCGTTTATGCCCCTGTACACATGCTTGATTCTCTTTCGGAGACATAGCAATCCATAGGTTTTAAGATACTTACTAGTCAGGTACATTCTTAGGCGTTTAATATGCGGTGTTGAGTCCATTTCGTTGAGCAAGGAGTAGCTCTTGTCTATTCCATATTTGGCTTAAGGAACTTTATCTGTGCTCATTTCAATCTCTGGTTTTATGCAGCACCCCAACTCACCTTTCCCTTAAGCAAGCATAAGTTGGTTTTCTAAATTTGAGACCCTGTTCTGTTCTGTAATTCAGTTCCTGTGTAGCCAAGTTTACATTCCGTGTATTACTGATATCTTATGATGTTTCTTTTTCTGTGTGACTTATTTCAGTTAGAATCATCATACCTGAATCCACTCATTGTGCTGCTAAGGGCCTGATGACATAGATTTCATTGCTGAGTGATATTGCTTTGTAAGTAAATACCACAACTTCTTTATCCATTTTTCACTTTCTGCGATGTTGAACTTGTACTGTAAACGAGGTTCTTGTAAACAGAGCCGTTCCAAACTTTGGGGTGGCTGTGTCTTTTTGATTTTAATTTCCCTAAGCTATAGGACCATAAGTGGAAGTGCCCTAGGCTCTGTTGCTTTGTTTTTTAGATGTTTCAGGAAACACCATACACTTCTCCCGAGTGTCTGTTGGCAATTTACATCCCGCCCATCAGCATAACAAGGCTCCCAGTTCTCCATGGCCTGTCCTGCCTTTCTGGATTTTACACTTTTTTCAGATGGCCCTTTTGACCGGGGGGAAGTGAGACTTCATTGTAGTGCAGATTTCCTTTGCAAGCTTGCTTGGTTGGCCAAAAAGGGCGTATGCGTTTTTTCCTGAATATATTCAGGAAAAAACGCATACGCCCTTTTTGGCCAAGTGCATCATTGTGGACGTTCTGCCTCTTTTCCTATGCTTTCAATGCAATTCCAGTCTACCTCCTGAAATCGGTTTCCTGCAATTCTGCCCCGCTTTCAAGTCCTCTTGGCAGCCTTACTTCAGTCTATTTTTGGACGATAGCTGTCATTTATAACTCTGCAGGTTTGTGAATTACAGTGCCCCTGAGCTCCTTTCTTCAACTCGCTTTCTTGTGAGCTGGCCGCAACACCGCAGGATGGCTTCAGGCCCTAATCTGGTTCCGGCACGGCACGCTGAGCCTTTGGTTAATTCCTCTTCCTGGTGGGAAATGAGAGTTAAATTTGCCCGTCCAGACACCTCCAGCTAGTCTCTCATTGGTTCTCGCTATTCCTGTTCATCTTCCGCAGAAATTGCAAACTGGGCCAAACAGGAGGTTAAAGGGACTGACTCTCCAAGTGGGGAGAGTGTTAGTAAAGCGTCTGGAATGTTGCACCCGAGTACCAGGGGAGGAAAACTGAGACATATTTGAACACGTCTCCCGATCACATGGTTGATCATACTCTGGGTTCCACATGCATGTTTTAGCTGAAGGAAGAATACCTTAAACCTGGGTAGTTGAAACCCGTGGAATGGGTACCATGCAATATGACTTCAAAGGGTCTTCATTTGCTCACCGAACCTCTCCAATCCTATCACTGCTGCGTTTATGCCCCTGTACACATGCTTGATTCTCTTTCGGAGACATAGCAATCCATAGGTTTTAAGATACTTACTAGTCAGGTACATTCTTAGGCGTTTAATATGCGGTGTTGAGTCCATTTCGTTGAGCAAGGAGTAGCTCTTGTCTATTCCATATTTGGCTTAAGGAACTTTATCTGTGCTCATTTCAATCTCTGGTTTTATGCAGCACCCCAACTCACCTTTCCCCTTAAGCAAGCATAAGTTGGTTTTCTAAATTTGAGACCCTGTTCTGTTCTGTAATTCAGTTCCTGTGTAGCCAAGTTTACATTCCGTGTATTACTGATATCTTATGATGTTTCTTTTTCTGTGTGACTTATTTCAGTTAGAATCATCATACCTGAATCCACTCATTGTGCTGCTAAGGGCCTGATGACATAGATTTCATTGCTGAGTGATATTGCTTTGTAAGTAAATACCACAACTTCTTTATCCATTTTTCACTTTCTGCGATGTTGAACTTGTACTGTAAACGAGGTTCTTGTAAACAGAGCCGTTCCAAACTTTGGGGTGGCTGTGTCTTTTTGATTTTAATTTCCCTAAGCTATAGGACCATAAGTGGAAGTGCCCTAGGCTCTGTTGCTTTGTTTTTTAGATGTTTCAGGAAACACCATACACTTCTCCCGAGTGTCTGTTGGCAATTTACATCCCGCCCATCAGCATAACAAGGCTCCCAGTTCTCCATGGCCTGTCCTGCCTTTCTGGATTTTACACTTTTTTCAGATGGCCCTTTTGACCGGGGGGAAGTGAGACTTCATTGTAGTGCAGATTTCCTTTGCAAGCTTGCTTGGTTGGCCAAAAAGGGCGTATGCGTTTTTTCCTGAATATATTCAGGAAAAAACGCATACGCCCTTTTTGGCCAAGTGCATCATTGTGGACGTTCTGCCTCTTTTCCTATGCTTTCAATGCAATTCCAGTCTACCTCCTGAAATCGGTTTCCTGCAATTCTGCCCCGCTTTCAAGTCCTCTTGGCAGCCTTACTTCAGTCTATTTTTGGACGATAGCTGTCATTTATAACTCTGCAGGTTTGTGAATTACAGTGCCCCTGAGCTCCTTTCTTCAACTCGCTTTCTTGTGAGCTGGCCGCAACACCGCAGGATGGCTTCAGGCCCTAATCTGGTTCCGGCACGGCACGCTGAGCCTTTGGTTAATTCCTCTTCCTGGTGGGAAATGAGAGTTAAATTTGCCCGTCCAGACACCTCCAGCTAGTCTCTCATTGGTTCTCGCTATTCCTGTTCATCTTCCGCAGAAATTGCAAACTGGGCCAAACAGGAGGTTAAAGGCGCTGACTCTCCAAGTGGGGAGAGTGTTAGTAAAGCGTCTGGAATGTTGCACCCGAGTACCAGGGGAGGAAAACTGAGACATATTTGAACACGTCTCCCGATCACATGGTTGATCATACTCTGGGTTCCACATGCATGTTTTAGCTGAAGGAAGAATACCTTAAACCTGGGAGTTGAAACCCGTGGAATGGGTACCATGCAATATGACTTCAAAGGGTCTTCATTTGCTCACCGAACCTCTCCAATCCTATCACTGCTGCGTTTATGCCCCTGTACACATGCTTGATTCTCTTTCGGAGACATAGCAATCCATAGGTTTTAAGATACTTACTAGTCAGGTACATTCTTAGGCGTTTAATATGCGGTGTTGAGTCCATTTCGTTGAGCAAGGAGTAGCTCTTGTCTATTCCATATTTGGCTTAAGGAACTTTATCTGTGCTCATTTCAATCTCTGGTTTTATGCAGCACCCCAACTCACCTTTCCCCTTAAGCAAGCATAAGTTGGTTTTCTAAATTTGAGACCCTGTTCTGTTCTGTAATTCAGTTCCTGTGTAGCCAAGTTTACATTCCGTGTATTACTGATATCTTATGATGTTTCTTTTTCTGTGTGACTTATTTCAGTTAGAATCATCATACCTGAATCCACTCATTGTGCTGCTAAGGGCCTGATGACATAGATTTCATTGCTGAGTGATATTGCTTTGTAAGTAAATACCACAACTTCTTTATCCATTTTTCACTTTCTGCGATGTTGAACTTGTACTGTAAACGAGGTTCTTGTAAACAGAGCCGTTCCAAACTTTGGGGTGGCTGTGTCTTTTTGATTTTAATTTCCCTAAGCTATAGGACCATAAGTGGAAGTGCCCTAGGCTCTGTTGCTTTGTTTTTTAGATGTTTCAGGAAACACCATACACTTCTCCCGAGTGGTTGTTGGCAATTTACATCCCGCCCATCAGCATAACAAGGCTCCCAGTTCTCCATGGCCTGTCCTGCCTTTCTGGATTTTACACTTTTTTCAGATGGCCCTTTTGACCGGGGGGAAGTGAGACTTCATTGTAGTGCAGATTTCCTTTGCAAGCTTGCTTGGTTGGCCAAAAAGGGCGTATGCGTTTTTTCCTGAATATATTCAGGAAAAAACGCATACGCCCTTTTTGGCCAAGTGCATCATTGTGGACGTTCTGCCTCTTTTCCTATGCTTTCAATGCAATTCCAGTCTACCTCCTGAAATCGGTTTCCTGCAATTCTGCCCCGCTTTCAAGTCCTCTTGGCAGCCTTACTTCAGTCTATTTTTGGACGATAGCTGTCATTTATAACTCTGCAGGTTTGTGAATTACAGTGCCCCTGAGCTCCTTTCTTCAACTCGCTTTCTTGTGAGCTGGCCGCAACACCGCAGGATGGCTTCAGGCCCTAATCTGGTTCCGGCACGGCACGCTGAGCCTTTGGTTATTTCCTCTTCCTGGTGGGAAATGAGAGTTAAATTTGCCCGTCCAGACACCTCCAGCTAGTCTCTCATTGGTTCTCGCTATTCCTGTTCATCTTCCGCAGAAATTGCAAACTGGGCCAAACAGGAGGTTAAAGGGCTGACTCTCCAAGTGGGGAGAGTGTTAGTAAAGCGTCTGGAATGTTGCACCCGAGTACCAGGGGAGGAAAACTGAGACATATTTGAACACGTCTCCCGTTCACATGGTTGATCATACTCTGGGTTCCACATGCATGTTTTAGCTGAAGGAAGAATACCTTAAACCTGGGAGTTGAGACCCGTGGAATGGGTACCATGCAATATGACTTCAAAGGGTCTTCATTTGCTCACCGAACCTCTCCAATCCTATCACTGCTGCGTTTATGCCCCTGTACACATGCTTGATTCTCTTTCGGAGACATAGCAATCCATAGGTTTTAAGATACTTACTAGTCAGGTACATTCTTAGGCGTTTAATATGCGGTGTTGAGTCCATTTCGTTGAGCAAGGAGTAGCTCTTGTCTATTCCATATTTGGCTTAAGGAACTTTATCTGTGCTCATTTCAATCTCTGGTTTTATGCAGCACCCCAACTCACCTTTACCCTTAAGCAAGCATAAGTTGGTTTTCTAAATTTGAGACCCTGTTCTGTTCTGTAATTCAGTTCCTGTGTAGCCAAGTTTACATTCCGTGTATTACTGATATCTTATGATGTTTCTTTTTCTGTGTGACTTATTTCAGTTAGAATCATCATACCTGAATCCACTCATTGTGCTGCTAAGGGCCTGATGACATAGATTTCATTGCTGAGTGATATTGCTTTGTAAGTAAATACCACAACTTCTTTATCCATTTTTCACTTTCTGCGATGTTGAACTTGTACTGTAAACGAGGTTCTTGTAAACAGAGCCGTCCAAACTTTGGGGTGGCTGTGTCTTTTTGATTTTAATTTCCCTAAGCTATAGGACCATAAGTGGAAGTGCCCTAGGCTCTGTTGCTTTGTTTTTTAGATGTTTCAGGAAACACCATACACTTCTCCCGAGTGTCTGTTGGCAATTTACATCCCGCCCATCAGCATAACAAGGCTCCCAGTTCTCCATGGCCTGTCCTGCCTTTCTGGATTTTACACTTTTTTCAGATGGCCCTTTTGACCGGGGGGAAGTGAGACTTCATTGTAGTGCAGATTTCCTTTGCAAGCTTGCTTGGTTGGCCAAAAAGGGCGTATGCGTTTTTTCCTGAATATATTCAGGAAAAAACGCATACGCCCTTTTTGGCCAAGTGCATCATTGTGGACGTTCTGCCTCTTTTCCTATGCTTTCAATGCAATTCCAGTCTACCTCCTGAAATCGGTTTCCTGCAATTCTGCCCCGCTTTCAAGTCCTCTTGGCAGCCTTACTTCAGTCTATTTTTGGACGATAGCTGTCATTTATAACTCTGCAGGTTTGTGAATTACAGTGCCCCTGAGCTCCTTTCTTCAACTCGCTTTCTTGTGACCTGGCCGCAACACCGCAGGATGGCTTCAGGCCCTAATCTGGTTCCGGCACGGCACGCTGAGCCTTTGGTTATTCCTCTTCCTGGTGGGAAATGAGAGTTAAATTTGCCCGTCCAGACACCTCCAGCTAGTCTCTCATTGGTTCTCGCTATTCCTGTTCATCTTCCGCAGAAATTGCAAACTGGGCCAAACAGGAGGTTAAAGGGACTGACTCTCCAAGTGGGGAGAGTGTTAGTAAAGCGTCTGGAATGTTGCACCCGAGTACCAGGGAGGAAAACTGAGACATATTTGAACACGTCTCCCGATCACATGGTTGATCATACTCTGGGTTCCACATGCATGTTTTAGCTGAAGGAAGAATACCTTAAACCTGGAGAGTTGAGACCCGTGGAATGGGTACCATGCAATATGACTTCAAAGGGTCTTCATTTGCTCACCGAACCTCTCCAATCCTATCACTGCTGCGTTTATGCCCCTGTACACATGCTTGATTCTCTTTCGGAGACATAGCAATCCATAGGTTTTAAGATACTTACTAGTCAGGTACATTCTTAGGCGTTTAATATGCGGTGTTGAGTCCATTTCGTTGAGCAAGGAGTAGCTCTTGTCTATTCCATATTTGGCTTAAGGAACTTTATCTGTGCTCATTTCAATCTCTGGTTTTATGCAGCACCCCAACTCACCTTTCCCCTTAAGCAAGCATAAGTTGGTTTTCTAAATTTGAGACCCTGTTCTGTTCTGTAATTCAGTTCCTGTGTAGCCAAGTTTACATTCCGTGTATTACTGATATCTTATGATGTTTCTTTTTCTGTGTGACTTATTTCAGTTAGAATCATCATACCTGAATCCACTCATTGTGCTGCTAAGGGCCTGATGACATAGATTTCATTGCTGAGTGATATTGCTTTGTAAGTAAATACCACAACTTCTTTATCCATTTTTCACTTTCTGCGATGTTGAACTTGTACTGTAAACGAGGTTCTTGTAAACAGAGGCGTCCCAAACTTTGGGGTGGCTGTGTCTTTTTGATTTTAATTTCCCTAAGCTATAGGACCATAAGTGGAAGTGCCCTAGGCTCTGTTGCTTTGTTTTTTAGATGTTTCAGGAAACACCATACACTTCTCCCGAGTGGTTGTTGGCAATTTACATCCCGCCCATCAGCATAACAAGGCTCCCAGTTCTCCATGGCCTGTCCTGCCTTTCTGGATTTTACACTTTTTTCAGATGGCCCTTTTGACCGGGGGAAGTGAGACTTCATTGTAGTGCAGATTTCCTTTGCAAGCTTGCTTGGTTGGCCAAAAAGGGCGTATGCGTTTTTTCCTGAATATATTCAGGAAAAAACGCATACGCCCTTTTTGGCCAAGTGCATCATTGTGGACGTTCTGCCTCTTTTCCTATGCTTTCAATGCAATTCCAGTCTACCTCCTGAAATCGGTTTCCTGCAATTCTGCCCCGCTTTCAAGTCCTCTTGGCAGCCTTACTTCAGTCTATTTTTGGACGATAGCTGTCATTTATAACTCTGCAGGTTTGTGAATTACAGTGCCCCTGAGCTCCTTTCTTCAACTCGCTTTCTTGTGAGCTGGCCGCAACACCGCAGGATGGCTTCAGGCCCTAATCTGGTTCCGGCACGGCACGCTGAGCCTTTGGTTATTCCTCTTCCTGGTGGGAAATGAGAGTTAAATTTGCCCGTCCAGACACCTCCAGCTAGTCTCTCATTGGTTCTCGCTATTCCTGTTCATCTTCCGCAGAAATTGCAAACTGGGCCAAACAGGAGGTTAAAGGCGCTGACTCTCCAAGTGGGGAGAGTGTTAGTAAAGCGTCTGGAATGTTGCACCCGAGTACCAGGGGAGGAAAACTGAGACATATTTGAACACGTCTCCCGATCACATGGTTGATCATACTCTGGGTTCCACATGCATGTTTTAGCTGAAGGAAGAATACCTTAAACCTGGGAGTTGAAACCCGTGGAATGGGTACCATGCAATATGACTTCAAAGGGTCTTCATTTGCTCACCGAACCTCTCCAATCCTATCACTGCTGCGTTTATGCCCCTGTACACATGCTTGATTCTCTTTCGGAGACATAGCAATCCATAGGTTTTAAGATACTTACTAGTCAGGTACATTCTTAGGCGTTTAATATGCGGTGTTGAGTCCATTTCGTTGAGCAAGGAGTAGCTCTTGTCTATTCCATATTTGGCTTAAGGAACTTTATCTGTGCTCATTTCAATCTCTGGTTTTATGCAGCACCCCAACTCACCTTTCCCTTAAGCAAGCATAAGTTGGTTTTCTAAATTTGAGACCCTGTTCTGTTCTGTAATTCAGTTCCTGTGTAGCCAAGTTTACATTCCGTGTATTACTGATATCTTATGATGTTTCTTTTTCTGTGTGACTTATTTCAGTTAGAATCATCATACCTGAATCCACTCATTGTGCTGCTAAGGGCCTGATGACATAGATTTCATTGCTGAGTGATATTGCTTTGTAAGTAAATACCACAACTTCTTTATCCATTTTTCACTTTCTGCGATGTTGAACTTGTACTGTAAACGAGGTTCTTGTAAACAGAGGCGTCCCAAACTTTGGGGTGGCTGTGTCTTTTTGATTTTAATTTCCCTAAGCTATAGGACCATAAGTGGAAGTGCCCTAGGCTCTGTTGCTTTGTTTTTTAGATGTTTCAGGAAACACCATACACTTCTCCCGAGTGTCTGTTGGCAATTTACATCCCGCCCATCAGCATAACAAGGCTCCCAGTTCTCCATGGCCTGTCCTGCCTTTCTGGATTTTACACTTTTTTCAGATGGCCCTTTTGACCGGGGGGAAGTGAGACTTCATTGTAGTGCAGATTTCCTTTGCAAGCTTGCTTGGTTGGCCAAAAAGGGCGTATGCGTTTTTTCCTGAATATATTCAGGAAAAAACGCATACGCCCTTTTTGGCCAAGTGCATCATTGTGGACGTTCTGCCTCTTTTCCTATGCTTTCAATGCAATTCCAGTCTACCTCCTGAAATCGGTTTCCTGCAATTCTGCCCCGCTTTCAAGTCCTCTTGGCAGCCTTACTTCAGTCTATTTTTGGACGATAGCTGTCATTTATAACTCTGCAGGTTTGTGAATTACAGTGCCCCTGAGCTCCTTTCTTCAACTCGCTTTCTTGTGACCTGGCCGCAACACCGCAGGATGGCTTCAGGCCCTAATCTGGTTCCGGCACGGCACGCTGAGCCTTTGGTTAATTCCTCTTCCTGGTGGGAAATGAGAGTTAAATTTGCCCGTCCAGACACCTCCAGCTAGTCTCTCATTGGTTCTCGCTATTCCTGTTCATCTTCCGCAGAAATTGCAAACTGGGCCAAACAGGAGGTTAAAGGCGCTGACTCTCCAAGTGGGGAGAGTGTTAGTAAAGCGTCTGGAATGTTGCACCCGAGTACCAGGGGAGGAAAACTGAGACATATTTGAACACGTCTCCGATCACATGGTTGATCATACTCTGGGTTCCACATGCATGTTTTAGCTGAAGGAAGAATACCTTAAACCTGGGTAGTTGAAACCCGTGGAATGGGTACCATGCAATATGACTTCAAAGGGTCTTCATTTGCTCACCGAACCTCTCCAATCCTATCACTGCTGCGTTTATGCCCCTGTACACATGCTTGATTCTCTTTCGGAGACATAGCAATCCATAGGTTTTAAGATACTTACTAGTCAGGTACATTCTTAGGCGTTTAATATGCGGTGTTGAGTCCATTTCGTTGAGCAAGGAGTAGCTCTTGTCTATTCCATATTTGGCTTAAGGAACTTTATCTGTGCTCATTTCAATCTCTGGTTTTATGCAGCACCCCAACTCACCTTTACCCTTAAGCAAGCATAAGTTGGTTTCTAAATTTGAGACCCTGTTCTGGTAATTCAGTTCCTGTGTAGCCAAGTTTACATTCCGTGTATTACTGATATCTTATGATGTTTCTTTTCTGTGTGACTTATTTCAGTTAGAATCATCATACCTGAATCCACTCATTGTGCTGCTAAGGGCCTGATGACACAGATTTCATTGCTGAGTGATATTGCTTTGTAAGTAAATACCACAACTTCTTTATCCATTTTTCACTTTCTGCGATGTTGAACTTGTACTGTAAACGAGGTTCTTGTAAACAGAGCCGTTCCAAACTTTGGGGTGGCTGTGTCTTTTTATTTCTCAGTTTTCCTCCCCTGGTACTCGGGTGCAACATTCCAGACGCTTTACTAACACTCTCCCCACTTGGAGAGTCACCGCCTTTAACCTCCTGTTTGGCCCAGTTTGCAATTTCTGCGGAAGATGAACAGGAATAGCGAGAACCAATGAGAGACTAGCTGGAGGTGTCTGGACGGGCAATTTTAACTCTCATTTCCCACCAGGAAGAGGAATTAACCAAAGGCTCAGCGTGCCGTGCCGGAACCAGATTAGGGCCTGAAGCCATCCTGCGGTGTTGCGGCCAGGTCACAAGAAAGCGAGTTGAAGAAAGGAGCTCAGGGGCACTGTAATTCACAAACCTGCAGAGTTATAAATGACAGCTATCGTCAAAAAATAGACTGAAGTAAGGCTGCCAAGAGGACTTGAAAGCGGGGCAGAATTGCAGGAAACCGATTTCAGGAGGTAGACTGGAATTGCATTGAAAGCATAGGAAAAGAGGCAGAACGTCCACAATGATGCACTTGGCCAAAAAGGGCGTATGCGTTTTTTCCTGAATATATTCAGGAAAAAACGCATACGCCCTTTTTGGCCAACCAAGCAAGCTTGCAAAGGAAATCTGCACTACAATGAAGTCTCACTTCCCCCGGTCAAAAGGGCCATCTGAAAAAAGTGTAAAATCCAGAAAGGCAGGACAGGCCATGGAGAACTGGGAGCCTTGTTATGCTGATGGGCGGGATGTAAATTGCCAACAGACACTCGGGAGAAGTGTATGGTGTTTCCTGAAACATCTAAAAAACAAAGCAACAGAGCCTAGGGCACTTCCACTTATGGTCCTATAGCTTAGGGAAATTAAAATCAAAAAGACACAGCCACCCCAAAGTTTGGGACGCCTCTGTTTACAAGAACCTCGTTTACAGTACAAGTTCAACATCGCAGAAAGTGAAAAATGGATAAAGAAGTTGTGGTATTTACTTACAAAGCAATATCACTCAGCAATGAAATCTATGTCATCAGGCCCTTAGCAGCACAATGAGTGGATTCAGGTATGATGATTCTAACTGAAATAAGTCACACAGAAAAAGAAACATCATAAGATATCAGTAATACACGGAATGTAAACTTGGCTACACAGGAACTGAATTACAGAACAGAACAGGGTCTCAAATTTAGAAAACCAACTTATGCTTGCTTAAGGGGAAAGGTGAGTTGGGGTGCTGCATAAAACCAGAGATTGAAATGAGCACAGATAAAGTTCCTTAAGCCAAATATGGAATAGACAAGAGCTACTCCTTGCTCAACGAAATGGACTCAACACCGCATATTAAACGCCTAAGAATGTACCTGACTAGTAAGTATCTTAAAACCTATGGATTGCTATGTCTCCGAAAGAGAATCAAGCATGTGTACAGGGGCATAAACGCAGCAGTGATAGGATTGGAGAGGTTCGGTGAGCAAATGAAGACCCTTTGAAGTCATATTGCATGGTACCCATTCCACGGTTTCAACTCCCAGGTTTAAGGTATTCTTCCTTCAGCTAAAACATGCATGTGGAACCCAGAGTATGATCAACCATGTGATCGGGAGACGTGTTCAAATATGTCTCAGTTTTCCTCCCCTGGTACTCGGGTGCAACATTCCAGACGCTTTACTAACACTCTCCCCACTTGGAGAGTCAGCCCTTTAACCTCCTGTTTGGCCCAGTTTGCAATTTCTGCGGAAGATGAACAGGAATAGCGAGAACCAATGAGAGCCTAGCTGGAGGTGTCTGGACGGGCAAATTTAACTCTCATTTCCCACCAGGAAGAGGAATAACCAAAGGCTCAGCGTGCCGTGCCGGAACCAGATTAGGGCCTGAAGCCATCCTGCGGTGTTGCGGCCAGCTCAAAAGAAAGCGAGTTGAAGAAAGGAGCTCAGGGGCACTGTAATTCACAAACCTGCAGAGTTATAAATGACAGCTATCGTCCAAAAATAGACTGAAGTAAGGCTGCCAAGAGGACTTGAAAGCGGGGCAGAATTGCAGGAAACCGATTTCAGGAGGTAGACTGGAATTGCATTGAAAGCATAGGAAAAGAGGCAGAACGTCCACAATGATGCACTTGGCCAAAAAGGGCGTATGCGTTTTTTCCTGAATATATTCAGGAAAAAACGCATACGCCCTTTTTGGCCAACCAAGCAAGCTTGCAAAGGAAATCTGCACTACAATGAAGTCTCACTTCCCCCCGGTCAAAAGGGCCATCTGAAAAAAGTGTAAAATCCAGAAAGGCAGGACAGGCCATGGAGAACTGGGAGCCTTGTTATGCTGATGGGCGGGATGTAAATTGCCAACAGACACTCGGGAGAAGTGTATGGTGTTTCCTGAAACATCTAAAAAACAAAGCAACAGAGCCTAGGGCACTTCCACTTATGGTCCTATAGCTTAGGGAAATTAAAATCAAAAAGACACAGCCACCCCAAAGTTTGGGACGGCTCTGTTTACAAGAACCTCGTTTACAGTACAAGTTCAACATCGCAGAAAGTGAAAAATGGATAAAGAAGTTGTGGTATTTACTTACAAAGCAATATCACTCAGCAATGAAATCTATGTCATCAGGCCCTTAGCAGCACAATGAGTGGATTCAGGTATGATGATTCTAACTGAAATAAGTCACACAGAAAAAGAAACATCATAAGATATCAGTAATACACGGAATGTAAACTTGGCTACACAGGAACTGAATTACAGAACAGAACAGGGTCTCAAATTTAGAAAACCAACTTATGCTTGCTTAAGGGGAAAGGTGAGTTGGGGTGCTGCATAAAACCAGAGATTGAAATGAGCACAGATAAAGTTCCTTAAGCCAAATATGGAATAGACAAGAGCTACTCCTTGCTCAACGAAATGGACTCAACACCGCATATTAAACGCCTAAGAATGTACCTGACTAGTAAGTATCTTAAAACCTATGGATTGCTATGTCTCCGAAAGAGAATCAAGCATGTGTACAGGGGCATAAACGCAGCAGTGATAGGATTGGAGAGGTTCGGTGAGCAAATGAAGACCCTTTGAAGTCATATTGCATGGTACCCATTCCACGGGTTTCAACTCTCCAGGTTTAAGGTATTCTTCCTTCAGCTAAAACATGCATGTGGAACCCAGAGTATGATCAACCATGTGATCGGGAGACGTGTTCAAATATGTCTCAGTTTTCCTCCCCTGGTACTCGGGTGCAACATTCCAGACGCTTTACTAACACTCTCCCCACTTGGAGAGTCAGCGCCTTTAACCTCCTGTTTGGCCCAGTTTGCAATTTCTGCGGAAGATGAACAGGAATAGCGAGAACCAATGAGAGACTAGCTGGAGGTGTCTGGACGGGCAAATTTAACTCTCATTTCCCACCAGGAAGAGGAAATAACCAAAGGCTCAGCGTGCCGTGCCGGAACCAGATTAGGGCCTGAAGCCATCCTGCGGTGTTGCGGCCAGCTCACAAGAAAGCGAGTTGAAGAAAGGAGCTCAGGGGCACTGTAATTCACAAACCTGCAGAGTTATAAATGACAGCTATCGTCCAAAAATAGACTGAAGTAAGGCTGCCAAGAGGACTTGAAAGCGGGGCAGAATTGCAGGAAACCGATTTCAGGAGGTAGACTGGAATTGCATTGAAAGCATAGGAAAAGAGGCAGAACGTCCACAATGATGCACTTGGCCAAAAAGGGCGTATGCGTTTTTTCCTGAATATATTCAGGAAAAAACGCATACGCCCTTTTTGGCCAACCAAGCAAGCTTGCAAAGGAAATCTGCACTACAATGAAGTCTCACTTCCCCCCGGTCAAAAGGGCCATCTGAAAAAAGTGTAAAATCCAGAAAGGCAGGACAGGCCATGGAGAACTGGGAGCCTTGTTATGCTGATGGGCGGGATGTAAATTGCCAACAGACACTCGGGAGAAGTGTATGGTGTTTCCTGAAACATCTAAAAAACAAAGCAACAGAGCCTAGGGCACTTCCACTTATGGTCCTATAGCTTAGGGAAATTAAAATCAAAAAGACACAGCCACCCCAAAGTTTGGGACGGCTCTGTTTACAAGAACCTCGTTTACAGTACAAGTTCAACATCGCAGAAAGTGAAAAATGGATAAAGAAGTTGTGGTATTTACTTACAAAGCAATATCACTCAGCAATGAAATCTATGTCATCAGGCCCTTAGCAGCACAATGAGTGGATTCAGGTATGATGATTCTAACTGAAATAAGTCACACAGAAAAAGAAACATCATAAGATATCAGTAATACACGGAATGTAAACTTGGCTACACAGGAACTGAATTACAGAACAGAACAGGGTCTCAAATTTAGAAAACCAACTTATGCTTGCTTAAGGGGAAAGGTGAGTTGGGGTGCTGCATAAAACCAGAGATTGAAATGAGCACAGATAAAGTTCCTTAAGCCAAATATGGAATAGACAAGAGCTACTCCTTGCTCAACGAAATGGACTCAACACCGCATATTAAACGCCTAAGAATGTACCTGACTAGTAAGTATCTTAAAACCTATGGATTGCTATGTCTCCGAAAGAGAATCAAGCATGTGTACAGGGGCATAAACGCAGCAGTGATAGGATTGGAGAGGTTCGGTGAGCAAATGAAGACCCTTTGAAGTCATATTGCATGGTACCCATTCCACGGGTTTCAACTCCCAGGTTTAAGGTATTCTTCCGTCAGCTAAAACATGCATGTGGAACCCAGAGTATGATCAACCATGTGATCGGGAGACGTGTTCAAATATGTCTCAGTTTTCCTCCCCTGGTACTCGGGTGCAACATTCCAGACGCTTTACTAACACTCTCCCCACTTGGAGAGTCAGCCCTTTAACCTCCTGTTTGGCCCAGTTTGCAATTTCTGCGGAAGATGAACAGGAATAGCGAGAACCAATGAGAGACTAGCTGGAGGTGTCTGGACGGGCAAATTTAACTCTCATTTCCCACCAGGAAGAGGAATTAACCAAAGGCTCAGCGTGCCGTGCCGGAACCAGATTAGGGCCTGAAGCCATCCTGCGGTGTTGCGGCCAGCTCACAAGAAAGCGAGTTGAAGAAAGGAGCTCAGGGGCACTGTAATTCACAAACCTGCAGAGTTATAAATGACAGCTATCGTCCAAAAATAGACTGAAGTAAGGCTGCCAAGAGGACTTGAAAGCGGGGCAGAATTGCAGGAAACCGATTTCAGGAGGTAGACTGGAATTGCATTGAAAGCATAGGAAAAGAGGCAGAACGTCCACAATGATGCACTTGGCCAAAAAGGGCGTATGCGTTTTTTCCTGAATATATTCAGGAAAAAACGCATACGCCCTTTTTGGCCAACCAAGCAAGCTTGCAAAGGAAATCTGCACTACAATGAAGTCTCACTTCCCCCCGGTCAAAAGGGCCATCTGAAAAAAGTGTAAAATCCAGAAAGGCAGGACAGGCCATGGAGAACTGGGAGCCTTGTTATGCTGATGGGCGGGATGTAAATTGCCAACAGACACTCGGGAGAAGTGTATGGTGTTTCCTGAAACATCTAAAAAACAAAGCAACAGAGCCTAGGGCACTTCCACTTATGGTCCTATAGCTTAGGGAAATTAAAATCAAAAAGACACAGCCACCCCAAAGTTTGGGACGCTCTGTTTACAAGAACCTCGTTTACAGTACAAGTTCAACATCGCAGAAAGTGAAAAATGGATAAAGAAGTTGTGGTATTTACTTACAAAGCAATATCACTCAGCAATGAAATCTATGTCATCAGGCCCTTAGCAGCACAATGAGTGGATTCAGGTATGATGATTCTAACTGAAATAAGTCACACAGAAAAAGAAACATCATAAGATATCAGTAATACACGGAATGTAAACTTGGCTACACAGGAACTGAATTACAGAACAGAACAGGGTCTCAAATTTAGAAAACCAACTTATGCTTGCTTAAGGGAAAGGTGAGTTGGGGTGCTGCATAAAACCAGAGATTGAAATGAGCACAGATAAAGTTCCTTAAGCCAAATATGGAATAGACAAGAGCTACTCCTTGCTCAACGAAATGGACTCAACACCGCATATTAAACGCCTAAGAATGTACCTGACTAGTAAGTATCTTAAAACCTATGGATTGCTATGTCTCCGAAAGAGAATCAAGCATGTGTACAGGGGCATAAACGCAGCAGTGATAGGATTGGAGAGGTTCGGTGAGCAAATGAAGACCCTTTGAAGTCATATTGCATGGTACCCATTCCACGGGTTTCAACACCCAGGTTTAAGGTATTCTTCCTTCAGCTAAAACATGCATGTGGAACCCAGAGTATGATCAACCATGTGATCGGGAGACGTGTTCAAATATGTCTCAGTTTTCCTCCCCTGGTACTCGGGTGCAACATTCCAGACGCTTTACTAACACTCTCCCCACTTGGAGAGTCAGCGCCTTTAACCTCCTGTTTGGCCCAGTTTGCAATTTCTGCGGAAGATGAACAGGAATAGCGAGAACCAATGAGAGACTAGCTGGAGGTGTCTGGACGGGCAAATTTAACTCTCATTTCCCACCAGGAAGAGGAAATAACCAAAGGCTCAGCGTGCCGTGCCGGAACCAGATTAGGGCCTGAAGCCATCCTGCGGTGTTGCGGCCAGCTCACAAGAAAGCGAGTTGAAGAAAGGAGCTCAGGGGCACTGTAATTCACAAACCTGCAGAGTTATAAATGACAGCTATCGTCCAAAAATAGACTGAAGTAAGGCTGCCAAGAGGACTTGAAAGCGGGGCAGAATTGCAGGAAACCGATTTCAGGAGGTAGACTGGAATTGCATTGAAAGCATAGGAAAAGAGGCAGAACGTCCACAATGATGCACTTGGCCAAAAAGGGCGTATGCGTTTTTTCCTGAATATATTCAGGAAAAAACGCATACGCCCTTTTTGGCCAACCAAGCAAGCTTGCAAAGGAAATCTGCACTACAATGAAGTCTCACTTCCCCCCGGTCAAAAGGGCCATCTGAAAAAAGTGTAAAATCCAGAAAGGCAGGACAGGCCATGGAGAACTGGGAGCCTTGTTATGCTGATGGGCGGGATGTAAATTGCCAACAACACTCGGGAGAAGTGTATGGTGTTTCCTGAAACATCTAAAAAACAAAGCAACAGAGCCTAGGGCACTTCCACTTATGGTCCTATAGCTTAGGGAAATTAAAATCAAAAAGACACAGCCACCCCAAAGTTTGGAACGGCTCTGTTTACAAGAACCTCGTTTACAGTACAAGTTCAACATCGCAGAAAGTGAAAAATGGATAAAGAAGTTGTGGTATTTACTTACAAAGCAATATCACTCAGCAATGAAATCTATGTCATCAGGCCCTTAGCAGCACAATGAGTGGATTCAGGTATGATGATTCTAACTGAAATAAGTCACACAGAAAAAGAAACATCATAAGATATCAGTAATACACGGAATGTAAACTTGGCTACACAGGAACTGAATTACAGAACAGAACAGGGTCTCAAATTTAGAAAACCAACTTATGCTTGCTTAAGGGAAAGGTGAGTTGGGGTGCTGCATAAAACCAGAGATTGAAATGAGCACAGATAAAGTTCCTTAAGCCAAATATGGAATAGACAAGAGCTACTCCTTGCTCAACGAAATGGACTCAACACCGCATATTAAACGCCTAAGAATGTACCTGACTAGTAAGTATCTTAAAACCTATGGATTGCTATGTCTCCGAAAGAGAATCAAGCATGTGTACAGGGGCATAAACGCAGCAGTGATAGGATTGGAGAGGTTCGGTGAGCAAATGAAGACCCTTTGAAGTCATATTGCATGGTACCCATTCCACGGGTTTCAACTCCCAGGTTTAAGGTATTCTTCCTTCAGCTAAAACATGCATGTGGAACCCAGAGTATGATCAACCATGTGATCGGGAGACGTGTTCAAATATGTCTCAGTTTTCCTCCCCTGGTACTCGGGTGCAACATTCCAGACGCTTTACTAACACTCTCCCCACTTGGAGAGTCAGCCCTTTAACCTCCTGTTTGGCCCAGTTTGCAATTTCTGCGGAAGATGAACAGGAATAGCGAGAACCAATGAGAGACTAGCTGGAGGTGTCTGGACGGGCAAATTTAACTCTCATTTCCCACCAGGAAGAGGAATTAACCAAAGGCTCAGCGTGCCGTGCCGGAACCAGATTAGGGCCTGAAGCCATCCTGCGGTGTTGCGGCCAGCTCACAAGAAAGCGAGTTGAAGAAAGGAGCTCAGGGGCACTGTAATTCACAAACCTGCAGAGTTATAAATGACAGCTATCGTCCAAAAATAGACTGAAGTAAGGCTGCCAAGAGGACTTGAAAGCGGGGCAGAATTGCAGGAAACCGATTTCAGGAGGTAGACTGGAATTGCATTGAAAGCATAGGAAAAGAGGCAGAACGTCCACAATGATGCACTTGGCCAAAAAGGGCGTATGCGTTTTTTCCTGAATATATTCAGGAAAAAACGCATACGCCCTTTTTGGCCAACCAAGCAAGCTTGCAAAGGAAATCTGCACTACAATGAAGTCTCACTTCCCCCCGGTCAAAAGGGCCATCTGAAAAAAGTGTAAAATCCAGAAAGGCAGGACAGGCCATGGAGAACTGGGAGCCTTGTTATGCTGATGGGCGGGATGTAAATTGCCAACAGACACTCGGGAGAAGTGTATGGTGTTTCCTGAAACATCTAAAAAACAAAGCAACAGAGCCTAGGGCACTTCCACTTATGGTCCTATAGCTTAGGGAAATTAAAATCAAAAAGACACAGCCACCCCAAAGTTTGGAACGGCTCTGTTTACAAGAACCTCGTTTACAGTACAAGTTCAACATCGCAGAAAGTGAAAAATGGATAAAGAAGTTGTGGTATTTACTTACAAAGCAATATCACTCAGCAATGAAATCTATGTCATCAGGCCCTTAGCAGCACAATGAGTGGATTCAGGTATGATGATTCTAACTGAAATAAGTCACACAGAAAAAGAAACATCATAAGATATCAGTAATACACGGAATGTAAACTTGGCTACACAGGAACTGAATTACAGAACAGAACAGGGTCTCAAATTTAGAAAACCAACTTATGCTTGCTTAAGGGGAAGGTGAGTTGGGGTGCTGCATAAAACCAGAGATTGAAATGAGCACAGATAAAGTTCCTTAAGCCAAATATGGAATAGACAAGAGCTACTCCTTGCTCAACGAAATGGACTCAACACCGCATATTAAACGCCTAAGAATGTACCTGACTAGTAAGTATCTTAAAACCTATGGATTGCTATGTCTCCGAAAGAGAATCAAGCATGTGTACAGGGGCATAAACGCAGCAGTGATAGGATTGGAGAGGTTCGGTGAGCAAATGAAGACCCTTTGAAGTCATATTGCATGGTACCCATTCCACGGGTTTCAACTCCCAGGTTTAAGGTATTCTTCCTTCAGCTAAAACATGCATGTGGAACCCAGAGTATGATCAACCATGTGATCGGGAGACGTGTTCAAATATGTCTCAGTTTTCCTCCCCTGGTACTCGGGTGCAACATTCCAGACGCTTTACTAACACTCTCCCGACTTGGAGAGTCAGCCCTTTAACCTCCTGTTTGGCCCAGTTTGCAATTTCTGCGGAAGATGAACAGGAATAGCGAGAACCAATGAGAGACTAGCTGGAGGTGTCTGGACGGGCAAATTTAACTCTCATTTCCCACCAGGAAGAGGAATTAACCAAAGGCTCAGCGTGCCGTGCCGGAACCAGATTAGGGCCTGAAGCCATCCTGCGGTGTTGCGGCCAGGTCACAAGAAAGCGAGTTGAAGAAAGGAGCTCAGGGGCACTGTAATTCACAAACCTGCAGAGTTATAAATGACAGCTATCGTCCAAAAATAGACTGAAGTAAGGCTGCCAAGAGGACTTGAAAGCGGGGCAGAATTGCAGGAAACCGATTTCAGGAGGTAGACTGGAATTGCATTGAAAGCATAGGAAAAGAGGCAGAACGTCCACAATGATGCACTTGGCCAAAAAGGGCGTATGCGTTTTTTCCTGAATATATTCAGGAAAAAACGCATACGCCCTTTTTGGCCAACCAAGCAAGCTTGCAAAGGAAATCTGCACTACAATGAAGTCTCACTTCCCCCCGGTCAAAAGGGCCATCTGAAAAAAGTGTAAAATCCAGAAAGGCAGGACAGGCCATGGAGAACTGGGAGCCTTGTTATGCTGATGGGCGGGATGTAAATTGCCAACAGACACTCGGGAGAAGTGTATGGTGTTTCCTGAAACATCTAAAAAACAAAGCAACAGAGCCTAGGGCACTTCCACTTATGGTCCTATAGCTTAGGGAAATTAAAATCAAAAAGACACAGCCACCCCAAAGTTTGGACGGCTCTGTTTACAAGAACCTCGTTTACAGTACAAGTTCAACATCGCAGAAAGTGAAAAATGGATAAAGAAGTTGTGGTATTTACTTACAAAGCAATATCACTCAGCAATGAAATCTATGTCATCAGGCCCTTAGCAGCACAATGAGTGGATTCAGGTATGATGATTCTAACTGAAATAAGTCACACAGAAAAAGAAACATCATAAGATATCAGTAATACACGGAATGTAAACTTGGCTACACAGGAACTGAATTACAGAACAGAACAGGGTCTCAAATTTAGAAAACCAACTTATGCTTGCTTAAGGGGAAAGGTGAGTTGGGGTGCTGCATAAAACCAGAGATTGAAATGAGCACAGATAAAGTTCCTTAAGCCAAATATGGAATAGACAAGAGCTACTCCTTGCTCAACGAAATGGACTCAACACCGCATATTAAACGCCTAAGAATGTACCTGACTAGTAAGTATCTTAAAACCTATGGATTGCTATGTCTCCGAAAGAGAATCAAGCATGTGTACAGGGGCATAAACGCAGCAGTGATAGGATTGGAGAGGTTCGGTGAGCAAATGAAGACCCTTTGAAGTCATATTGCATGGTACCCATTCCACGGGTTTCAACTCCCAGGTTTAAGGTATTCTTCCTTCAGCTAAAACATGCATGTGGAACCCAGAGTATGATCAACCATGTGATCGGGAGACGTGTTCAAATATGTCTCAGTTTTCCTCCCCTGGTACTCGGGTGCAACATTCCAGACGCTTTACTAACACTCTCCCCACTTGGAGAGTCAGCCCTTTAACCTCCTGTTTGGCCCAGTTTGCAATTTCTGCGGAAGATGAACAGGAATAGCGAGAACCAATGAGAGACTAGCTGGAGGTGTCTGGACGGGCAAATTTAACTCTCATTTCCCACCAGGAAGAGGAATTAACCAAAGGCTCAGCGTGCCGTGCCGGAACCAGATTAGGGCCTGAAGCCATCCTGCGGTGTTGCGGCCAGCTCACAAGAAAGCGAGTTGAAGAAAGGAGCTCAGGGGCACTGTAATTCACAAACCTGCAGAGTTATAAATGACAGCTATCGTCCAAAAATAGACTGAAGTAAGGCTGCCAAGAGGACTTGAAAGCGGGGCAGAATTGCAGGAAACCGATTTCAGGAGGTAGACTGGAATTGCATTGAAAGCATAGGAAAAGAGGCAGAACGTCCACAATGATGCACTTGGCCAAAAAGGGCGTATGCGTTTTTTCCTGAATATATTCAGGAAAAAACGCATACGCCCTTTTTGGCCAACCAAGCAAGCTTGCAAAGGAAATCTGCACTACAATGAAGTCTCACTTCCCCCCGGTCAAAAGGGCCATCTGAAAAAAGTGTAAAATCCAGAAAGGCAGGACAGGCCATGGAGAACTGGGAGCCTTGTTATGCTGATGGGCGGGATGTAAATTGCCAACAGACACTCGGGAGAAGTGTATGGTGTTTCCTGAAACATCTAAAAAACAAAGCAACAGAGCCTAGGGCACTTCCACTTATGGTCCTATAGCTTAGGGAAATTAAAATCAAAAAGACACAGCCACCCCAAAGTTTGGAACGGCTCTGTTTACAAGAACCTCGTTTACAGTACAAGTTCAACATCGCAGAAAGTGAAAAATGGATAAAGAAGTTGTGGTATTTACTTACAAAGCAATATCACTCAGCAATGAAATCTATGTCATCAGGCCCTTAGCAGCACAATGAGTGGATTCAGGTATGATGATTCTAACTGAAATAAGTCACACAGAAAAAGAAACATCATAAGATATCAGTAATACACGGAATGTAAACTTGGCTACACAGGAACTGAATTACAGAACAGAACAGGGTCTCAAATTTAGAAAACCAACTTATGCTTGCTTAAGGGAAAGGTGAGTTGGGGTGCTGCATAAAACCAGAGATTGAAATGAGCACAGATAAAGTTCCTTAAGCCAAATATGGAATAGACAAGAGCTACTCCTTGCTCAACGAAATGGACTCAACACCGCATATTAAACGCCTAAGAATGTACCTGACTAGTAAGTATCTTAAAACCTATGGATTGCTATGTCTCCGAAAGAGAATCAAGCATGTGTACAGGGGCATAAACGCAGCAGTGATAGGATTGGAGAGGTTCGGTGAGCAAATGAAGACCCTTTGAAGTCATATTGCATGGTACCCATTCCACGGGTCTCAACTCTCCAGGTTTAAGGTATTCTTCCTTCAGCTAAAACATGCATGTGGAACCCAGAGTATGATCAACCATGTGATCGGGAGACGTGTTCAAATATGTCTCAGTTTTCCTCCCCTGGTACTCGGGTGCAACATTCCAGACGCTTTACTAACACTCTCCCCACTTGGAGAGTCAGCCCTTTAACCTCCTGTTTGGCCCAGTTTGCAATTTCTGCGGAAGATGAACAGGAATAGCGAGAACCAATGAGAGACTAGCTGGAGGTGTCTGGACGGGCAAATTTAACTCTCATTTCCCACCAGGAAGAGGAATTAACCAAAGGCTCAGCGTGCCGTGCCGGAACCAGATTAGGGCCTGAAGCCATCCTGCGGTGTTGCGGCCAGCTCACAAGAAAGCGAGTTGAAGAAAGGAGCTCAGGGGCACTGTAATTCACAAACCTGCAGAGTTATAAATGACAGCTATCGTCCAAAAATAGACTGAAGTAAGGCTGCCAAGAGGACTTGAAAGCGGGGCAGAATTGCAGGAAACCGATTTCAGGAGGTAGACTGGAATTGCATTGAAAGCATAGGAAAAGAGGCAGAACGTCCACAATGATGCACTTGGCCAAAAAGGGCGTATGCGTTTTTTCCTGAATATATTCAGGAAAAAACGCATACGCCCTTTTTGGCCAACCAAGCAAGCTTGCAAAGGAAATCTGCACTACAATGAAGTCTCACTTCCCCCCGGTCAAAAGGGCCATCTGAAAAAAGTGTAAAATCCAGAAAGGCAGGACAGGCCATGGAGAACTGGGAGCCTTGTTATGCTGATGGGCGGGATGTAAATTGCCAACAGACACTCGGGAGAAGTGTATGGTGTTTCCTGAAACATCTAAAAAACAAAGCAACAGAGCCTAGGGCACTTCCACTTATGGTCCTATAGCTTAGGGAAATTAAAATCAAAAAGACACAGCCACCCCAAAGTTTGGAACGGCTCTGTTTACAAGAACCTCGTTTACAGTACAAGTTCAACATCGCAGAAAGTGAAAAATGGATAAAGAAGTTGTGGTATTTACTTACAAAGCAATATCACTCAGCAATGAAATCTATGTCATCAGGCCCTTAGCAGCACAATGAGTGGATTCAGGTATGATGATTCTAACTGAAATAAGTCACACAGAAAAAGAAACATCATAAGATATCAGTAATACACGGAATGTAAACTTGGCTACACAGGAACTGAATTACAGAACAGAACAGGGTCTCAAATTTAGAAAACCAACTAATGCTTGCTTAAGGGAAAGGTGAGTTGGGGTGCTGCATAAAACCAGAGATTGAAATGAGCACAGATAAAGTTCCTTAAGCCAAATATGGAATAGACAAGAGCTACTCCTTGCTCAACGAAATGGACTCAACACCGCATATTAAACGCCTAAGAATGTACCTGACTAGTAAGTATCTTAAAACCTATGGATTGCTATGTCTCCGAAAGAGAATCAAGCATGTGTACAGGGGCATAAACGCAGCAGTGATAGGATTGGAGAGGTTCGGTGAGCAAATGAAGACCCTTTGAAGTCATATTGCATGGTACCCATTCCACGGGTTTCAACTCCCAGGTTTAAGGTATTCTTCCTTCAGCTAAAACATGCATGTGGAACCTAGAGTATGATCAACCATGTGATCGGGAGACGTGTTCAAATATGTCTCAGTTTTCCTCCCCTGGTACTCGGGTGCAACATTCCAGACGCTTTACTAACACTCTCCCCACTTGGAGAGTCAGCCCTTTAACCTCCTGTTTGGCCCAGTTTGCAATTTCTGCGGAAGATGAACAGGAATAGCGAGAACCAATGAGAGACTAGCTGGAGGTGTCTGGACGGGCAAATTTAACTCTCATTTCCCACCAGGAAGAGGAAATAACCAAAGGCTCAGCGTGCCGTGCCGGAACCAGATTAGGGCCTGAAGCCATCCTGCGGTGTTGCGGCCAGCTCACAAGAAAGCGAGTTGAAGAAAGGAGCTCAGGGGCACTGTAATTCACAAACCTGCAGAGTTATAAATGACAGCTATCGTCCAAAAATAGACTGAAGTAAGGCTGCCAAGAGGACTTGAAAGCGGGGCAGAATTGCAGGAAACCGATTTCAGGAGGTAGACTGGAATTGCATTGAAAGCATAGGAAAAGAGGCAGAACGTCCACAATGATGCACTTGGCCAAAAAGGGCGTATGCGTTTTTTCCTGAATATATTCAGGAAAAAACGCATACGCCCTTTTTGGCCAACCAAGCAAGCTTGCAAAGGAAATCTGCACTACAATGAAGTCTCACTTCCCCCCGGTCAAAAGGGCCATCTGAAAAAAGTGTAAAATCCAGAAAGGCAGGACAGGCCATGGAGAACTGGGAGCCTTGTTATGCTGATGGGCGGGATGTAAATTGCCAACAGACACTCGGGAGAAGTGTATGGTGTTTCCTGAAACATCTAAAAAACAAAGCAACAGAGCCTAGGGCACTTCCACTTATGGTCCTATAGCTTAGGGAAATTAAAATCAAAAAGACACAGCCACCCCAAAGTTTGGAACGGCTCTGTTTACAAGAACCTCGTTTACAGTACAAGTTCAACATCGCAGAAAGTGAAAAATGGATAAAGAAGTTGTGGTATTTACTTACAAAGCAATATCACTCAGCAATGAAATCTATGTCATCAGGCCCTTAGCAGCACAATGAGTGGATTCAGGTATGATGATTCTAACTGAAATAAGTCACACAGAAAAAGAAACATCATAAGATATCAGTAATACACGGAATGTAAACTTGGCTACACAGGAACTGAATTACAGAACAGAACAGGGTCTCAAATTTAGAAAACCAACTTATGCTTGCTTAAGGGGAAAGGTGAGTTGGGGTGCTGCATAAAACCAGAGATTGAAATGAGCACAGATAAAGTTCCTTAAGCCAAATATGGAATAGACAAGAGCTACTCCTTGCTCAACGAAATGGACTCAACACCGCATATTAAACGCCTAAGAATGTACCTGACTAGTAAGTATCTTAAAACCTATGGATTGCTATGTCTCCGAAAGAGAATCAAGCATGTGTACAGGGGCATAAACGCAGCAGTGATAGGATTGGAGAGGTTCGGTGAGCAAATGAAGACCCTTTGAAGTCATATTGCATGGTACCCATTCCACGGGTTTCAACTCTCCAGGTTTAAGGTATTCTTCCTTCAGCTAAAACATGCATGTGGAACCCAGAGTATGATCAACCATGTGATCGGGAGACGTGTTCAAATATGTCTCAGTTTTCCTCCCCTGGTACTCGGGTGCAACATTCCAGACGCTTTACTAACACTCTCCCCACTTGGAGAGTCAGCGCCTTTAACCTCCTGTTTGGCCCAGTTTGCAATTTCTGCGGAAGATGAACAGGAATAGCGAGAACCAATGAGAGACTAGCTGGAGGTGTCTGGACGGGCAAATTTAACTCTCATTTCCCACCAGGAAGAGGAATTAACCAAAGGCTCAGCGTGCCGTGCCGGAACCAGATTAGGGCCTGAAGCCATCCTGCGGTGTTGCGGCCAGTCACAAGAAAGCGAGTTGAAGAAAGGAGCTCAGGGGCACTGTAATTCACAAACCTGCAGAGTTATAAATGACAGCTATCGTCCAAAAATAGACTGAAGTAAGGCTGCCAAGAGGACTTGAAAGCGGGGCAGAATTGCAGGAAACCGATTTCAGGAGGTAGACTGGAATTGCATTGAAAGCATAGGAAAAGAGGCAGAACGTCCACAATGATGCACTTGGCCAAAAAGGGCGTATGCGTTTTTTCCTGAATATATTCAGGAAAAAACGCATACGCCCTTTTTGGCCAACCAAGCAAGCTTGCAAAGGAAATCTGCACTACAATGAAGTCTCACTTCCCCCCGGTCAAAAGGGCCATCTGAAAAAAGTGTAAAATCCAGAAAGGCAGGACAGGCCATGGAGAACTGGGAGCCTTGTTATGCTGATGGGCGGGATGTAAATTGCCAACAGACACTCGGGAGAAGTGTATGGTGTTTCCTGAAACATCTAAAAAACAAAGCAACAGAGCCTAGGGCACTTCCACTTATGGTCCTATAGCTTAGGGAAATTAAAATCAAAAAGACACAGCCACCCCAAAGTTTGGGACGCCTCTGTTTACAAGAACCTCGTTTACAGTACAAGTTCAACATCGCAGAAAGTGAAAAATGGATAAAGAAGTTGTGGTATTTACTTACAAAGCAATATCACTCAGCAATGAAATCTATGTCATCAGGCCCTTAGCAGCACAATGAGTGGATTCAGGTATGATGATTCTAACTGAAATAAGTCACACAGAAAAAGAAACATCATAAGATATCAGTAATACACGGAATGTAAACTTGGCTACACAGGAACTGAATTACAGAACAGAACAGGGTCTCAAATTTAGAAAACCAACTTATGCTTGCTTAAGGGGAAAGGTGAGTTGGGGTGCTGCATAAAACCAGAGATTGAAATGAGCACAGATAAAGTTCCTTAAGCCAAATATGGAATAGACAAGAGCTACTCCTTGCTCAACGAAATGGACTCAACACCGCATATTAAACGCCTAAGAATGTACCTGACTAGTAAGTATCTTAAAACCTATGGATTGCTATGTCTCCGAAAGAGAATCAAGCATGTGTACAGGGGCATAAACGCAGCAGTGATAGGATTGGAGAGGTTCGGTGAGCAAATGAAGACCCTTTGAAGTCATATTGCATGGTACCCATTCCACGGGTTTCAACTCTCCAGGTTTAAGGTATTCTTCCTTCAGCTAAAACATGCATGTGGAACCCAGAGTATGATCAACCATGTGATCGGGAGACGTGTTCAAATATGTCTCAGTTTTCCTCCCCTGGTACTCGGGTGCAACATTCCAGACGCTTTACTAACACTCTCCCCACTTGGAGAGTCAGCGCCTTTAACCTCCTGTTTGGCCCAGTTTGCAATTTCTGCGGAAGATGAACAGGAATAGCGAGAACCAATGAGAGACTAGCTGGAGGTGTCTGGACGGGCAAATTTAACTCTCATTTCCCACCAGGAAGAGGAATTAACCAAAGGCTCAGCGTGCCGTGCCGGAACCAGATTAGGGCCTGAAGCCATCCTGCGGTGTTGCGGCCAGCTCACAAGAAAGCGAGTTGAAGAAAGGAGCTCAGGGGCACTGTAATTCACAAACCTGCAGAGTTATAAATGACAGCTATCGTCCAAAAATAGACTGAAGTAAGGCTGCCAAGAGGACTTGAAAGCGGGGCAGAATTGCAGGAAACCGATTTCAGGAGGTAGACTGGAATTGCATTGAAAGCATAGGAAAAGAGGCAGAACGTCCACAATGATGCACTTGGCCAAAAAGGGCGTATGCGTTTTTTCCTGAATATATTCAGGAAAAAACGCATACGCCCTTTTTGGCCAACCAAGCAAGCTTGCAAAGGAAATCTGCACTACAATGAAGTCTCACTTCCCCCCGGTCAAAAGGGCCATCTGAAAAAAGTGTAAAATCCAGAAAGGCAGGACAGGCCATGGAGAACTGGGAGCCTTGTTATGCTGATGGGCGGGATGTAAATTGCCAACAGACACTCGGGAGAAGTGTATGGTGTTTCCTGAAACATCTAAAAAACAAAGCAACAGAGCCTAGGGCACTTCCACTTATGGTCCTATAGCTTAGGGAAATTAAAATCAAAAAGACACAGCCACCCCAAAGTTTGGAACGGCTCTGTTTACAAGAACCTCGTTTACAGTACAAGTTCAACATCGCAGAAAGTGAAAAATGGATAAAGAAGTTGTGGTATTTACTTACAAAGCAATATCACTCAGCAATGAAATCTATGTCATCAGGCCCTTAGCAGCACAATGAGTGGATTCAGGTATGATGATTCTAACTGAAATAAGTCACACAGAAAAAGAAACATCATAAGATATCAGTAATACACGGAATGTAAACTTGGCTACACAGGAACTGAATTACAGAACAGAACAGGGTCTCAAATTTAGAAAACCAACTTATGCTTGCTTAAGGGGAAAGGTGAGTTGGGGTGCTGCATAAAACCAGAGATTGAAATGAGCACAGATAAAGTTCCTTAAGCCAAATATGGAATAGACAAGAGCTACTCCTTGCTCAACGAAATGGACTCAACACCGCATATTAAACGCCTAAGAATGTACCTGACTAGTAAGTATCTTAAAACCTATGGATTGCTATGTCTCCGAAAGAGAATCAAGCATGTGTACAGGGGCATAAACGCAGCAGTGATAGGATTGGAGAGGTTCGGTGAGCAAATGAAGACCCTTTGAAGTCATATTGCATGGTACCCATTCCACGGGTTTCAACTCCAGGTTTAAGGTATTCTTCCTTCAGCTAAAACATGCATGTGGAACCCAGAGTATGATCAACCATGTGATCGGGAGACGTGTTCAAATATGTCTCAGTTTTCCTCCCCTGGTACTCGGGTGCAACATTCCAGACGCTTTACTAACACTCTCCCCACTTGGAGAGTCAGCGCCTTTAACCTCCTGTTTGGCCCAGTTTGCAATTTCTGCGGAAGATGAACAGGAATAGCGAGAACCAATGAGAGACTAGCTGGAGGTGTCTGGACGGGCAAATTTAACTCTCATTTCCCACCAGGAAGAGGAAATAACCAAAGGCTCAGCGTGCCGTGCCGGAACCAGATTAGGGCCTGAAGCCATCCTGCGGTGTTGCGGCCAGCTCACAAGAAAGCGAGTTGAAGAAAGGAGCTCAGGGGCACTGTAATTCACAAACCTGCAGAGTTATAAATGACAGCTATCGTCCAAAAATAGACTGAAGTAAGGCTGCCAAGAGGACTTGAAAGCGGGGCAGAATTGCAGGAAACCGATTTCAGGAGGTAGACTGGAATTGCATTGAAAGCATAGGAAAAGAGGCAGAACGTCCACAATGATGCACTTGGCCAAAAAGGGCGTATGCGTTTTTTCCTGAATATATTCAGGAAAAAACGCATACGCCCTTTTTGGCCAACCAAGCAAGCTTGCAAAGGAAATCTGCACTACAATGAAGTCTCACTTCCCCCCGGTCAAAAGGGCCATCTGAAAAAAGTGTAAAATCCAGAAAGGCAGGACAGGCCATGGAGAACTGGGAGCCTTGTTATGCTGATGGGCGGGATGTAAATTGCCAACAGACACTCGGGAGAAGTGTATGGTGTTTCCTGAAACATCTAAAAAACAAAGCAACAGAGCCTAGGGCACTTCCACTTATGGTCCTATAGCTTAGGGAAATTAAAATCAAAAAGACACAGCCACCCCAAAGTTTGAACGGCTCTGTTTACAAGAACCTCGTTTACAGTACAAGTTCAACATCGCAGAAAGTGAAAAATGGATAAAGAAGTTGTGGTATTTACTTACAAAGCAATATCACTCAGCAATGAAATCTATGTCATCAGGCCCTTAGCAGCACAATGAGTGGATTCAGGTATGATGATTCTAACTGAAATAAGTCACACAGAAAAAGAAACATCATAAGATATCAGTAATACACGGAATGTAAACTTGGCTACACAGGAACTGAATTACAGAACAGAACAGGGTCTCAAATTTAGAAAACCAACTTATGCTTGCTTAAGGGAAAGGTGAGTTGGGGTGCTGCATAAAACCAGAGATTGAAATGAGCACAGATAAAGTTCCTTAAGCCAAATATGGAATAGACAAGAGCTACTCCTTGCTCAACGAAATGGACTCAACACCGCATATTAAACGCCTAAGAATGTACCTGACTAGTAAGTATCTTAAAACCTATGGATTGCTATGTCTCCGAAAGAGAATCAAGCATGTGTACAGGGGCATAAACGCAGCAGTGATAGGATTGGAGAGGTTCGGTGAGCAAATGAAGACCCTTTGAAGTCATATTGCATGGTACCCATTCCACGGGTTTCAACTCTCCAGGTTTAAGGTATTCTTCCTTCAGCTAAAACATGCATGTGGAACCCAGAGTATGATCAACCATGTGATCGGGAGACGTGTTCAAATATGTCTCAGTTTTCCTCCCCTGGTACTCGGGTGCAACATTCCAGACGCTTTACTAACACTCTCCCCACTTGGAGAGTCAGCCCTTTAACCTCCTGTTTGGCCCAGTTTGCAATTTCTGCGGAAGATGAACAGGAATAGCGAGAACCAATGAGAGACTAGCTGGAGGTGTCTGGACGGGCAAATTTAACTCTCATTTCCCACCAGGAAGAGGAATTAACCAAAGGCTCAGCGTGCCGTGCCGGAACCAGATTAGGGCCTGAAGCCATCCTGCGGTGTTGCGGCCAGCTCACAAGAAAGCGAGTTGAAGAAAGGAGCTCAGGGGCACTGTAATTCACAAACCTGCAGAGTTATAAATGACAGCTATCGTCCAAAAATAGACTGAAGTAAGGCTGCCAAGAGGACTTGAAAGCGGGGCAGAATTGCAGGAAACCGATTTCAGGAGGTAGACTGGAATTGCATTGAAAGCATAGGAAAAGAGGCAGAACGTCCACAATGATGCACTTGGCCAAAAAGGGCGTATGCGTTTTTTCCTGAATATATTCAGGAAAAAACGCATACGCCCTTTTTGGCCAACCAAGCAAGCTTGCAAAGGAAATCTGCACTACAATGAAGTCTCACTTCCCCCCGGTCAAAAGGGCCATCTGAAAAAAGTGTAAAATCCAGAAAGGCAGGACAGGCCATGGAGAACTGGGAGCCTTGTTATGCTGATGGGCGGGATGTAAATTGCCAACAGACACTCGGGAGAAGTGTATGGTGTTTCCTGAAACATCTAAAAAACAAAGCAACAGAGCCTAGGGCACTTCCACTTATGGTCCTATAGCTTAGGGAAATTAAAATCAAAAAGACACAGCCACCCCAAAGTTTGGGACGCCTCTGTTTACAAGAACCTCGTTTACAGTACAAGTTCAACATCGCAGAAAGTGAAAAATGGATAAAGAAGTTGTGGTATTTACTTACAAAGCAATATCACTCAGCAATGAAATCTATGTCATCAGGCCCTTAGCAGCACAATGAGTGGATTCAGGTATGATGATTCTAACTGAAATAAGTCACACAGAAAAAGAAACATCATAAGATATCAGTAATACACGGAATGTAAACTTGGCTACACAGGAACTGAATTACAGAACAGAACAGGGTCTCAAATTTAGAAAACCAACTTATGCTTGCTTAAGGGGAAGGTGAGTTGGGGTGCTGCATAAAACCAGAGATTGAAATGAGCACAGATAAAGTTCCTTAAGCCAAATATGGAATAGACAAGAGCTACTCCTTGCTCAACGAAATGGACTCAACACCGCATATTAAACGCCTAAGAATGTACCTGACTAGTAAGTATCTTAAAACCTATGGATTGCTATGTCTCCGAAAGAGAATCAAGCATGTGTACAGGGGCATAAACGCAGCAGTGATAGGATTGGAGAGGTTCGGTGAGCAAATGAAGACCCTTTGTAGTCATATTGCATGGTACCCATTCCACGGGTTCAACTCTCCAGGTTTAAGGTATTCTTCCTTCAGCTAAAACATGCATGTGGAACCCAGAGTATGATCAACCATGTGATCGGGAGACGTGTTCAAATATGTCTCAGTTTTCCTCCCCTGGTACTCGGGTGCAACATTCCAGACGCTTTACTAACACTCTCCCCACTTGGAGAGTCAGCCCTTTAACCTCCTGTTTGGCCCAGTTTGCAATTTCTGCGGAAGATGAACAGGAATAGCGAGAACCAATGAGAGACTAGCTGGAGGTGTCTGGACGGGCAAATTTAACTCTCATTTCCCACCAGGAAGAGGAATTAACCAAAGGCTCAGCGTGCCGTGCCGGAACCAGATTAGGGCCTGAAGCCATCCTGCGGTGTTGCGGCCAGGTCACAAGAAAGCGAGTTGAAGAAAGGAGCTCAGGGGCACTGTAATTCACAAACCTGCAGAGTTATAAATGACAGCTATCGTCCAAAAATAGACTGAAGTAAGGCTGCCAAGAGGACTTGAAAGCGGGGCAGAATTGCAGGAAACCGATTTCAGGAGGTAGACTGGAATTGCATTGAAAGCATAGGAAAAGAGGCAGAACGTCCACAATGATGCACTTGGCCAAAAAGGGCGTATGCGTTTTTTCCTGAATATATTCAGGAAAAAACGCATACGCCCTTTTTGGCCAACCAAGCAAGCTTGCAAAGGAAATCTGCACTACAATGAAGTCTCACTTCCCCCCGGTCAAAAGGGCCATCTGAAAAAAGTGTAAAATCCAGAAAGGCAGGACAGGCCATGGAGAACTGGGAGCCTTGTTATGCTGATGGGCGGGATGTAAATTGCCAACAGACACTCGGGAGAAGTGTATGGTGTTTCCTGAAACATCTAAAAAACAAAGCAACAGAGCCTAGGGCACTTCCACTTATGGTCCTATAGCTTAGGGAAATTAAAATCAAAAAGACACAGCCACCCCAAAGTTTGGGACGCCTCTGTTTACAAGAACCTCGTTTACAGTACAAGTTCAACATCGCAGAAAGTGAAAAATGGATAAAGAAGTTGTGGTATTTACTTACAAAGCAATATCACTCAGCAATGAAATCTATGTCATCAGGCCCTTAGCAGCACAATGAGTGGATTCAGGTATGATGATTCTAACTGAAATAAGTCACACAGAAAAAGAAACATCATAAGATATCAGTAATACACGGAATGTAAACTTGGCTACACAGGAACTGAATTACAGAACAGAACAGGGTCTCAAATTTAGAAAACCAACTTATGCTTGCTTAAGGGAAAGGTGAGTTGGGGTGCTGCATAAAACCAGAGATTGAAATGAGCACAGATAAAGTTCCTTAAGCCAAATATGGAATAGACAAGAGCTACTCCTTGCTCAACGAAATGGACTCAACACCGCATATTAAACGCCTAAGAATGTACCTGACTAGTAAGTATCTTAAAACCTATGGATTGCTATGTCTCCGAAAGAGAATCAAGCATGTGTACAGGGGCATAAACGCAGCAGTGATAGGATTGGAGAGGTTCGGTGAGCAAATGAAGACCCTTTGAAGTCATATTGCATGGTACCCATTCCACGGGTTTCAACTCCCAGGTTTAAGGTATTCTTCCTTCAGCTAAAACATGCATGTGGAACCCAGAGTATGATCAACCATGTGATCGGGAGACGTGTTCAAATATGTCTCAGTTTTCCTCCCCTGGTACTCGGGTGCAACATTCCAGACGCTTTACTAACACTCTCCCCACTTGGAGAGTCAGCCCTTTAACCTCCTGTTTGGCCCAGTTTGCAATTTCTGCGGAAGATGAACAGGAATAGCGAGAACCAATGAGAGACTAGCTGGAGGTGTCTGGACGGGCAAATTTAACTCTCATTTCCCACCAGGAAGAGGAAATAACCAAAGGCTCAGCGTGCCGTGCCGGAACCAGATTAGGGCCTGAAGCCATCCTGCGGTGTTGCGGCCAGGTCACAAGAAAGCGAGTTGAAGAAAGGAGCTCAGGGGCACTGTAATTCACAAACCTGCAGAGTTATAAATGACAGCTATCGTCCAAAAATAGACTGAAGTAAGGCTGCCAAGAGGACTTGAAAGCGGGGCAGAATTGCAGGAAACCGATTTCAGGAGGTAGACTGGAATTGCATTGAAAGCATAGGAAAAGAGGCAGAACGTCCACAATGATGCACTTGGCCAAAAAGGGCGTATGCGTTTTTTCCTGAATATATTCAGGAAAAAACGCATACGCCCTTTTTGGCCAACCAAGCAAGCTTGCAAAGGAAATCTGCACTACAATGAAGTCTCACTTCCCCCCGGTCAAAAGGGCCATCTGAAAAAAGTGTAAAATCCAGAAAGGCAGGACAGGCCATGGAGAACTGGGAGCCTTGTTATGCTGATGGGCGGGATGTAAATTGCCAACAGACACTCGGGAGAAGTGTATGGTGTTTCCTGAAACATCTAAAAAACAAAGCAACAGAGCCTAGGGCACTTCCACTTATGGTCCTATAGCTTAGGGAAATTAAAATCAAAAAGACACAGCCACCCCAAAGTTTGGAACGGCTCTGTTTACAAGAACCTCGTTTACAGTACAAGTTCAACATCGCAGAAAGTGAAAAATGGATAAAGAAGTTGTGGTATTTACTTACAAAGCAATATCACTCAGCAATGAAATCTATGTCATCAGGCCCTTAGCAGCACAATGAGTGGATTCAGGTATGATGATTCTAACTGAAATAAGTCACACAGAAAAAGAAACATCATAAGATATCAGTAATACACGGAATGTAAACTTGGCTACACAGGAACTGAATTACAGAACAGAACAGGGTCTCAAATTTAGAAAACCAACTTATGCTTGCTTAAGGGAAAGGTGAGTTGGGGTGCTGCATAAAACCAGAGATTGAAATGAGCACAGATAAAGTTCCTTAAGCCAAATATGGAATAGACAAGAGCTACTCCTTGCTCAACGAAATGGACTCAACACCGCATATTAAACGCCTAAGAATGTACCTGACTAGTAAGTATCTTAAAACCTATGGATTGCTATGTCTCCGAAAGAGAATCAAGCATGTGTACAGGGGCATAAACGCAGCAGTGATAGGATTGGAGAGGTTCGGTGAGCAAATGAAGACCCTTTGAAGTCATATTGCATGGTACCCATTCCACGGGTTTCAACTCCCAGGTTTAAGGTATTCTTCCTTCAGCTAAAACATGCATGTGGAACCCAGAGTATGATCAACCATGTGATCGGGAGACGTGTTCAAATATGTCTCAGTTTTCCTCCCCTGGTACTCGGGTGCAACATTCCAGACGCTTTACTAACACTCTCCCCACTTGGAGAGTCAGCGCCTTTAACCTCCTGTTTGGCCCAGTTTGCAATTTCTGCGGAAGATGAACAGGAATAGCGAGAACCAATGAGAGACTAGCTGGAGGTGTCTGGACGGGCAAATTTAACTCTCATTTCCCACCAGGAAGAGGAATAACCAAAGGCTCAGCGTGCCGTGCCGGAACCAGATTAGGGCCTGAAGCCATCCTGCGGTGTTGCGGCCAGCTCACAAGAAAGCGAGTTGAAGAAAGGAGCTCAGGGGCACTGTAATTCACAAACCTGCAGAGTTATAAATGACAGCTATCGTCCAAAAATAGACTGAAGTAAGGCTGCCAAGAGGACTTGAAAGCGGGGCAGAATTGCAGGAAACCGATTTCAGGAGGTAGACTGGAATTGCATTGAAAGCATAGGAAAAGAGGCAGAACGTCCACAATGATGCACTTGGCCAAAAAGGGCGTATGCGTTTTTTCCTGAATATATTCAGGAAAAAACGCATACGCCCTTTTTGGCCAACCAAGCAAGCTTGCAAAGGAAATCTGCACTACAATGAAGTCTCACTTCCCCCCGGTCAAAAGGGCCATCTGAAAAAAGTGTAAAATCCAGAAAGGCAGGACAGGCCATGGAGAACTGGGAGCCTTGTTATGCTGATGGGCGGGATGTAAATTGCCAACAGACACTCGGGAGAAGTGTATGGTGTTTCCTGAAACATCTAAAAAACAAAGCAACAGAGCCTAGGGCACTTCCACTTATGGTCCTATAGCTTAGGGAAATTAAAATCAAAAAGACACAGCCACCCCAAAGTTTGGAACGCTCTGTTTACAAGAACCTCGTTTACAGTACAAGTTCAACATCGCAGAAAGTGAAAAATGGATAAAGAAGTTGTGGTATTTACTTACAAAGCAATATCACTCAGCAATGAAATCTATGTCATCAGGCCCTTAGCAGCACAATGAGTGGATTCAGGTATGATGATTCTAACTGAAATAAGTCACACAGAAAAAGAAACATCATAAGATATCAGTAATACACGGAATGTAAACTTGGCTACACAGGAACTGAATTACAGAACAGAACAGGGTCTCAAATTTAGAAAACCAACTTATGCTTGCTTAAGGGGAAAGGTGAGTTGGGGTGCTGCATAAAACCAGAGATTGAAATGAGCACAGATAAAGTTCCTTAAGCCAAATATGGAATAGACAAGAGCTACTCCTTGCTCAACGAAATGGACTCAACACCGCATATTAAACGCCTAAGAATGTACCTGACTAGTAAGTATCTTAAAACCTATGGATTGCTATGTCTCCGAAAGAGAATCAAGCATGTGTACAGGGGCATAAACGCAGCAGTGATAGGATTGGAGAGGTTCGGTGAGCAAATGAAGACCCTTTGAAGTCATATTGCATGGTACCCATTCCACGGGTTTCAACTCTCCAGGTTTAAGGTATTCTTCCTTCAGCTAAAACATGCATGTGGAACCCAGAGTATGATCAACCATGTGATCGGGAGACGTGTTCAAATATGTCTCAGTTTTCCTCCCCTGGTACTCGGGTGCAACATTCCAGACGCTTTACTAACACTCTCCCCACTTGGAGAGTCAGCGCCTTTAACCTCCTGTTTGGCCCAGTTTGCAATTTCTGCGGAAGATGAACAGGAATAGCGAGAACCAATGAGAGACTAGCTGGAGGTGTCTGGACGGGCAAATTTAACTCTCATTTCCCACCAGGAAGAGGAATTAACCAAAGGCTCAGCGTGCCGTGCCGGAACCAGATTAGGGCCTGAAGCCATCCTGCGGTGTTGCGGCCAGCTCACAAGAAAGCGAGTTGAAGAAAGGAGCTCAGGGGCACTGTAATTCACAAACCTGCAGAGTTATAAATGACAGCTATCGTCCAAAAATAGACTGAAGTAAGGCTGCCAAGAGGACTTGAAAGCGGGGCAGAATTGCAGGAAACCGATTTCAGGAGGTAGACTGGAATTGCATTGAAAGCATAGGAAAAGAGGCAGAACGTCCACAATGATGCACTTGGCCAAAAAGGGCGTATGCGTTTTTTCCTGAATATATTCAGGAAAAAACGCATACGCCCTTTTTGGCCAACCAAGCAAGCTTGCAAAGGAAATCTGCACTACAATGAAGTCTCACTTCCCCCCGGTCAAAAGGGCCATCTGAAAAAAGTGTAAAATCCAGAAAGGCAGGACAGGCCATGGAGAACTGGGAGCCTTGTTATGCTGATGGGCGGGATGTAAATTGCCAACAGACACTCGGGAGAAGTGTATGGTGTTTCCTGAAACATCTAAAAAACAAAGCAACAGAGCCTAGGGCACTTCCACTTATGGTCCTATAGCTTAGGGAAATTAAAATCAAAAAGACACAGCCACCCCAAAGTTTGGAACGGCTCTGTTTACAAGAACCTCGTTTACAGTACAAGTTCAACATCGCAGAAAGTGAAAAATGGATAAAGAAGTTGTGGTATTTACTTACAAAGCAATATCACTCAGCAATGAAATCTATGTCATCAGGCCCTTAGCAGCACAATGAGTGGATTCAGGTATGATGATTCTAACTGAAATAAGTCACACAGAAAAAGAAACATCATAAGATATCAGTAATACACGGAATGTAAACTTGGCTACACAGGAACTGAATTACAGAACAGAACAGGGTCTCAAATTTAGAAAACCAACTTATGCTTGCTTAAGGGAAAGGTGAGTTGGGGTGCTGCATAAAACCAGAGATTGAAATGAGCACAGATAAAGTTCCTTAAGCCAAATATGGAATAGACAAGAGCTACTCCTTGCTCAACGAAATGGACTCAACACCGCATATTAAACGCCTAAGAATGTACCTGACTAGTAAGTATCTTAAAACCTATGGATTGCTATGTCTCCGAAAGAGAATCAAGCATGTGTACAGGGGCATAAACGCAGCAGTGATAGGATTGGAGAGGTTCGGTGAGCAAATGAAGACCCTTTGAAGTCATATTGCATGGTACCCATTCCACGGGTTTCAACTCCCAGGTTTAAGGTATTCTTCCTTCAGCTAAAACATGCATGTGGAACCCAGAGTATGATCAACCATGTGATCGGGAGACGTGTTCAAATATGTCTCAGTTTTCCTCCCCTGGTACTCGGGTGCAACATTCCAGACGCTTTACTAACACTCTCCCAACTTGGAGAGTCAGCCCTTTAACCTCCTGTTTGGCCCAGTTTGCAATTTCTGCGGAAGATGAACAGGAATAGCGAGAACCAATGAGAGGCTAGCTGGAGGTGTCTGGACGGGCAAATTTAACTCTCATTTCCCACCAGGAAGAGGAATAACCAAAGGCTCAGCGTGCCGTGCCGGAACCAGATTAGGGCCTGAAGCCATCCTGCGGTGTTGCGGCCAGGTCACAAGAAAGCGAGTTGAAGAAAGGAGCTCAGGGGCACTGTAATTCACAAACCTGCAGAGTTATAAATGACAGCTATCGTCCAAAAATAGACTGAAGTAAGGCTGCCAAGAGGACTTGAAAGCGGGGCAGAATTGCAGGAAACCGATTTCAGGAGGTAGACTGGAATTGCATTGAAAGCATAGGAAAAGAGGCAGAACGTCCACAATGATGCACTTGGCCAAAAAGGGCGTATGCGTTTTTTCCTGAATATATTCAGGAAAAAACGCATACGCCCTTTTTGGCCAACCAAGCAAGCTTGCAAAGGAAATCTGCACTACAATGAAGTCTCACTTCCCCCCGGTCAAAAGGGCCATCTGAAAAAAGTGTAAAATCCAGAAAGGCAGGACAGGCCATGGAGAACTGGGAGCCTTGTTATGCTGATGGGCGGGATGTAAATTGCCAACAGACACTCGGGAGAAGTGTATGGTGTTTCCTGAAACATCTAAAAAACAAAGCAACAGAGCCTAGGGCACTTCCACTTATGGTCCTATAGCTTAGGGAAATTAAAATCAAAAAGACACAGCCACCCCAAAGTTTGGGACGCCTCTGTTTACAAGAACCTCGTTTACAGTACAAGTTCAACATCGCAGAAAGTGAAAAATGGATAAAGAAGTTGTGGTATTTACTTACAAAGCAATATCACTCAGCAATGAAATCTATGTCATCAGGCCCTTAGCAGCACAATGAGTGGATTCAGGTATGATGATTCTAACTGAAATAAGTCACACAGAAAAAGAAACATCATAAGATATCAGTAATACACGGAATGTAAACTTGGCTACACAGGAACTGAATTACAGAACAGAACAGGGTCTCAAATTTAGAAAACCAACTTATGCTTGCTTAAGGGGAAGGTGAGTTGGGGTGCTGCATAAAACCAGAGATTGAAATGAGCACAGATAAAGTTCCTTAAGCCAAATATGGAATAGACAAGAGCTACTCCTTGCTCAACGAAATGGACTCAACACCGCATATTAAACGCCTAAGAATGTACCTGACTAGTAAGTATCTTAAAACCTATGGATTGCTATGTCTCCGAAAGAGAATCAAGCATGTGTACAGGGGCATAAACGCAGCAGTGATAGGATTGGAGAGGTTCGGTGAGCAAATGAAGACCCTTTGAAGTCATATTGCATGGTACCCATTCCACGGGTCTTAACTCTCCAGGTTTAAGGTATTCTTCCTTCAGCTAAAACATGCATGTGGAACCCAGAGTATGATCAACCATGTGATCGGGAGACGTGTTCAAATATGTCTCAGTTTTCCTCCCCTGGTACTCGGGTGCAACATTCCAGACGCTTTACTAACACTCTCCCCACTTGGAGAGTCAGCGCCTTTAACCTCCTGTTTGGCCCAGTTTGCAATTTCTGCGGAAGATGAACAGGAATAGCGAGAACCAATGAGAGACTAGCTGGAGGTGTCTGGACGGGCAAATTTAACTCTCATTTCCCACCAGGAAGAGGAATAACCAAAGGCTCAGCGTGCCGTGCCGGAACCAGATTAGGGCCTGAAGCCATCCTGCGGTGTTGCGGCCAGCTCACAAGAAAGCGAGTTGAAGAAAGGAGCTCAGGGGCACTGTAATTCACAAACCTGCAGAGTTATAAATGACAGCTATCGTCCAAAAATAGACTGAAGTAAGGCTGCCAAGAGGACTTGAAAGCGGGGCAGAATTGCAGGAAACCGATTTCAGGAGGTAGACTGGAATTGCATTGAAAGCATAGGAAAAGAGGCAGAACGTCCACAATGATGCACTTGGCCAAAAAGGGCGTATGCGTTTTTTCCTGAATATATTCAGGAAAAAACGCATACGCCCTTTTTGGCCAACCAAGCAAGCTTGCAAAGGAAATCTGCACTACAATGAAGTCTCACTTCCCCCCGGTCAAAAGGGCCATCTGAAAAAAGTGTAAAATCCAGAAAGGCAGGACAGGCCATGGAGAACTGGGAGCCTTGTTATGCTGATGGGCGGGATGTAAATTGCCAACAGACACTCGGGAGAAGTGTATGGTGTTTCCTGAAACATCTAAAAAACAAAGCAACAGAGCCTAGGGCACTTCCACTTATGGTCCTATAGCTTAGGGAAATTAAAATCAAAAAGACACAGCCACCCCAAAGTTTGGAACGGCTCTGTTTACAAGAACCTCGTTTACAGTACAAGTTCAACATCGCAGAAAGTGAAAAATGGATAAAGAAGTTGTGGTATTTACTTACAAAGCAATATCACTCAGCAATGAAATCTATGTCATCAGGCCCTTAGCAGCACAATGAGTGGATTCAGGTATGATGATTCTAACTGAAATAAGTCACACAGAAAAAGAAACATCATAAGATATCAGTAATACACGGAATGTAAACTTGGCTACACAGGAACTGAATTACAGAACAGAACAGGGTCTCAAATTTAGAAAACCAACTTATGCTTGCTTAAGGGGAAAGGTGAGTTGGGGTGCTGCATAAAACCAGAGATTGAAATGAGCACAGATAAAGTTCCTTAAGCCAAATATGGAATAGACAAGAGCTACTCCTTGCTCAACGAAATGGACTCAACACCGCATATTAAACGCCTAAGAATGTACCTGACTAGTAAGTATCTTAAAACCTATGGATTGCTATGTCTCCGAAAGAGAATCAAGCATGTGTACAGGGGCATAAACGCAGCAGTGATAGGATTGGAGAGGTTCGGTGAGCAAATGAAGACCCTTTGAAGTCATATTGCATGGTACCCATTCCACGTGTTTCAACTCCCAGGTTTTAGGTATTCTTCCTTCAGCTAAAACATGCATGTGGAACCCAGAGTATGATCAACCATGTGATCGGGAGACGTGTTCAAATATGTCTCAGTTTTCCTCCCCTGGTACTCGGGTGCAACATTCCAGACGCTTTACTAACACTCTCCCCACTTGGAGAGTCAGCCCTTTAACCTCCTGTTTGGCCCAGTTTGCAATTTCTGCGGAAGATGAACAGGAATAGCGAGAACCAATGAGAGACTAGCTGGAGGTGTCTGGACGGGCAAATTTAACTCTCATTTCCCACCAGGAAGAGGAATTAACCAAAGGCTCAGCGTGCCGTGCCGGAACCAGATTAGGGCCTGAAGCCATCCTGCGGTGTTGCGGCCAGCTCACAAGAAAGCGAGTTGAAGAAAGGAGCTCAGGGGCACTGTAATTCACAAACCTGCAGAGTTATAAATGACAGCTATCGTCCAAAAATAGACTGAAGTAAGGCTGCCAAGAGGACTTGAAAGCGGGGCAGAATTGCAGGAAACCGATTTCAGGAGGTAGACTGGAATTGCATTGAAAGCATAGGAAAAGAGGCAGAACGTCCACAATGATGCACTTGGCCAAAAAGGGCGTATGCGTTTTTTCCTGAATATATTCAGGAAAAAACGCATACGCCCTTTTTGGCCAACCAAGCAAGCTTGCAAAGGAAATCTGCACTACAATGAAGTCTCACTTCCCCCCGGTCAAAAGGGCCATCTGAAAAAAGTGTAAAATCCAGAAAGGCAGGACAGGCCATGGAGAACTGGGAGCCTTGTTATGCTGATGGGCGGGATGTAAATTGCCAACAGACACTCGGGAGAAGTGTATGGTGTTTCCTGAAACATCTAAAAAACAAAGCAACAGAGCCTAGGGCACTTCCACTTATGGTCCTATAGCTTAGGGAAATTAAAATCAAAAAGACACAGCCACCCCAAAGTTTGGACGGCTCTGTTTACAAGAACCTCGTTTACAGTACAAGTTCAACATCGCAGAAAGTGAAAAATGGATAAAGAAGTTGTGGTATTTACTTACAAAGCAATATCACTCAGCAATGAAATCTATGTCATCAGGCCCTTAGCAGCACAATGAGTGGATTCAGGTATGATGATTCTAACTGAAATAAGTCACACAGAAAAAGAAACATCATAAGATATCAGTAATACACGGAATGTAAACTTGGCTACACAGGAACTGAATTACAGAACAGAACAGGGTCTCAAATTTAGAAAACCAACTTATGCTTGCTTAAGGGGAAAGGTGAGTTGGGGTGCTGCATAAAACCAGAGATTGAAATGAGCACAGATAAAGTTCCTTAAGCCAAATATGGAATAGACAAGAGCTACTCCTTGCTCAACGAAATGGACTCAACACCGCATATTAAACGCCTAAGAATGTACCTGACTAGTAAGTATCTTAAAACCTATGGATTGCTATGTCTCCGAAAGAGAATCAAGCATGTGTACAGGGGCATAAACGCAGCAGTGATAGGATTGGAGAGGTTCGGTGAGCAAATGAAGACCCTTTGAAGTCATATTGCATGGTACCCATTCCACGGGTCTTAACTCTCCAGGTTTAAGGTATTCTTCCTTCAGCTAAAACATGCATGTGGAACCCAGAGTATGATCAACCATGTGATCGGGAGACGTGTTCAAATATGTCTCAGTTTTCCTCCCCTGGTACTCGGGTGCAACATTCCAGACGCTTTACTAACACTCTCCCCACTTGGAGAGTCAGCGCCTTTAACCTCCTGTTTGGCCCAGTTTGCAATTTCTGCGGAAGATGAACAGGAATAGCGAGAACCAATGAGAGACTAGCTGGAGGTGTCTGGACGGGCAAATTTAACTCTCATTTCCCACCAGGAAGAGGAAATAACCAAAGGCTCAGCGTGCCGTGCCGGAACCAGATTAGGGCCTGAAGCCATCCTGCGGTGTTGCGGCCAGCTCACAAGAAAGCGAGTTGAAGAAAGGAGCTCAGGGGCACTGTAATTCACAAACCTGCAGAGTTATAAATGACAGCTATCGTCCAAAAATAGACTGAAGTAAGGCTGCCAAGAGGACTTGAAAGCGGGGCAGAATTGCAGGAAACCGATTTCAGGAGGTAGACTGGAATTGCATTGAAAGCATAGGAAAAGAGGCAGAACGTCCACAATGATGCACTTGGCCAAAAAGGGCGTATGCGTTTTTTCCTGAATATATTCAGGAAAAAACGCATACGCCCTTTTTGGCCAACCAAGCAAGCTTGCAAAGGAAATCTGCACTACAATGAAGTCTCACTTCCCCCCGGTCAAAAGGGCCATCTGAAAAAAGTGTAAAATCCAGAAAGGCAGGACAGGCCATGGAGAACTGGGAGCCTTGTTATGCTGATGGGCGGGATGTAAATTGCCAACAGACACTCGGGAGAAGTGTATGGTGTTTCCTGAAACATCTAAAAAACAAAGCAACAGAGCCTAGGGCACTTCCACTTATGGTCCTATAGCTTAGGGAAATTAAAATCAAAAAGACACAGCCACCCCAAAGTTTGGATGGCTCTGTTTACAAGAACCTCGTTTACAGTACAAGTTCAACATCGCAGAAAGTGAAAAATGGATAAAGAAGTTGTGGTATTTACTTACAAAGCAATATCACTCAGCAATGAAATCTATGTCATCAGGCCCTTAGCAGCACAATGAGTGGATTCAGGTATGATGATTCTAACTGAAATAAGTCACACAGAAAAAGAAACATCATAAGATATCAGTAATACACGGAATGTAAACTTGGCTACACAGGAACTGAATTACAGAACAGAACAGGGTCTCAAATTTAGAAAACCAACTTATGCTTGCTTAAGGGGAAGGTGAGTTGGGGTGCTGCATAAAACCAGAGATTGAAATGAGCACAGATAAAGTTCCTTAAGCCAAATATGGAATAGACAAGAGCTACTCCTTGCTCAACGAAATGGACTCAACACCGCATATTAAACGCCTAAGAATGTACCTGACTAGTAAGTATCTTAAAACCTATGGATTGCTATGTCTCCGAAAGAGAATCAAGCATGTGTACAGGGGCATAAACGCAGCAGTGATAGGATTGGAGAGGTTCGGTGAGCAAATGAAGACCCTTTGAAGTCATATTGCATGGTACCCATTCCACGGGTTTCAACTCTCCAGGTTTAAGGTATTCTTCCTTCAGCTAAAACATGCATGTGGAACCCAGAGTATGATCAACCATGTGATCGGGAGACGTGTTCAAATATGTCTCAGTTTTCCTCCCCTGGTACTCGGGTGCAACATTCCAGACGCTTTACTAACACTCTCCCCACTTGGAGAGTCAGCGCCTTTAACCTCCTGTTTGGCCCAGTTTGCAATTTCTGCGGAAGATGAACAGGAATAGCGAGAACCAATGAGAGACTAGCTGGAGGTGTCTGGACGGGCAAATTTAACTCTCATTTCCCACCAGGAAGAGGAATAACCAAAGGCTCAGCGTGCCGTGCCGGAACCAGATTAGGGCCTGAAGCCATCCTGCGGTGTTGCGGCCAGCTCACAAGAAAGCGAGTTGAAGAAAGGAGCTCAGGGGCACTGTAATTCACAAACCTGCAGAGTTATAAATGACAGCTATCGTCCAAAAATAGACTGAAGTAAGGCTGCCAAGAGGACTTGAAAGCGGGGCAGAATTGCAGGAAACCGATTTCAGGAGGTAGACTGGAATTGCATTGAAAGCATAGGAAAAGAGGCAGAACGTCCACAATGATGCACTTGGCCAAAAAGGGCGTATGCGTTTTTTCCTGAATATATTCAGGAAAAAACGCATACGCCCTTTTTGGCCAACCAAGCAAGCTTGCAAAGGAAATCTGCACTACAATGAAGTCTCACTTCCCCCCGGTCAAAAGGGCCATCTGAAAAAAGTGTAAAATCCAGAAAGGCAGGACAGGCCATGGAGAACTGGGAGCCTTGTTATGCTGATGGGCGGGATGTAAATTGCCAACAGACACTCGGGAGAAGTGTATGGTGTTTCCTGAAACATCTAAAAAACAAAGCAACAGAGCCTAGGGCACTTCCACTTATGGTCCTATAGCTTAGGGAAATTAAAATCAAAAAGACACAGCCACCCCAAAGTTTGAACGGCTCTGTTTACAAGAACCTCGTTTACAGTACAAGTTCAACATCGCAGAAAGTGAAAAATGGATAAAGAAGTTGTGGTATTTACTTACAAAGCAATATCACTCAGCAATGAAATCTATGTCATCAGGCCCTTAGCAGCACAATGAGTGGATTCAGGTATGATGATTCTAACTGAAATAAGTCACACAGAAAAAGAAACATCATAAGATATCAGTAATACACGGAATGTAAACTTGGCTACACAGGAACTGAATTACAGAACAGAACAGGGTCTCAAATTTAGAAAACCAACTTATGCTTGCTTAAGGGGAAAGGTGAGTTGGGGTGCTGCATAAAACCAGAGATTGAAATGAGCACAGATAAAGTTCCTTAAGCCAAATATGGAATAGACAAGAGCTACTCCTTGCTCAACGAAATGGACTCAACACCGCATATTAAACGCCTAAGAATGTACCTGACTAGTAAGTATCTTAAAACCTATGGATTGCTATGTCTCCGAAAGAGAATCAAGCATGTGTACAGGGGCATAAACGCAGCAGTGATAGGATTGGAGAGGTTCGGTGAGCAAATGAAGACCCTTTGAAGTCATATTGCATGGTACCCATTCCACGGGTTTCAACTCCCAGGTTTAAGGTATTCTTCCTTCAGCTAAAACATGCATGTGGAACCCAGAGTATGATCAACCATGTGATCGGGAGACGTGTTCAAATATGTCTCAGTTTTCCTCCCCTGGTACTCGGGTGCAACATTCCAGACGCTTTACTAACACTCTCCCCACTTGGAGAGTCAGCCCTTTAACCTCCTGTTTGGCCCAGTTTGCAATTTCTGCGGAAGATGAACAGGAATAGCGAGAACCAATGAGAGACTAGCTGGAGGTGTCTGGACGGGCAAATTTAACTCTCATTTCCCACCAGGAAGAGGAATTAACCAAAGGCTCAGCGTGCCGTGCCGGAACCAGATTAGGGCCTGAAGCCATCCTGCGGTGTTGCGGCCAGCTCACAAGAAAGCGAGTTGAAGAAAGGAGCTCAGGGGCACTGTAATTCACAAACCTGCAGAGTTATAAATGACAGCTATCGTCCAAAAATAGACTGAAGTAAGGCTGCCAAGAGGACTTGAAAGCGGGGCAGAATTGCAGGAAACCGATTTCAGGAGGTAGACTGGAATTGCATTGAAAGCATAGGAAAAGAGGCAGAACGTCCACAATGATGCACTTGGCCAAAAAGGGCGTATGCGTTTTTTCCTGAATATATTCAGGAAAAAACGCATACGCCCTTTTTGGCCAACCAAGCAAGCTTGCAAAGGAAATCTGCACTACAATGAAGTCTCACTTCCCCCCGGTCAAAAGGGCCATCTGAAAAAAGTGTAAAATCCAGAAAGGCAGGACAGGCCATGGAGAACTGGGAGCCTTGTTATGCTGATGGGCGGGATGTAAATTGCCAACAGACACTCGGGAGAAGTGTATGGTGTTTCCTGAAACATCTAAAAAACAAAGCAACAGAGCCTAGGGCACTTCCACTTATGGTCCTATAGCTTAGGGAAATTAAAATCAAAAAGACACAGCCACCCCAAAGTTTGGAACGGCTCTGTTTACAAGAACCTCGTTTACAGTACAAGTTCAACATCGCAGAAAGTGAAAAATGGATAAAGAAGTTGTGGTATTTACTTACAAAGCAATATCACTCAGCAATGAAATCTATGTCATCAGGCCCTTAGCAGCACAATGAGTGGATTCAGGTATGATGATTCTAACTGAAATAAGTCACACAGAAAAAGAAACATCATAAGATATCAGTAATACACGGAATGTAAACTTGGCTACACAGGAACTGAATTACAGAACAGAACAGGGTCTCAAATTTAGAAAACCAACTTATGCTTGCTTAAGGGAAAGGTGAGTTGGGGTGCTGCATAAAACCAGAGATTGAAATGAGCACAGATAAAGTTCCTTAAGCCAAATATGGAATAGACAAGAGCTACTCCTTGCTCAACGAAATGGACTCAACACCGCATATTAAACGCCTAAGAATGTACCTGACTAGTAAGTATCTTAAAACCTATGGATTGCTATGTCTCCGAAAGAGAATCAAGCATGTGTACAGGGGCATAAACGCAGCAGTGATAGGATTGGAGAGGTTCGGTGAGCAAATGAAGACCCTTTGAAGTCATATTGCATGGTACCCATTCCACGGGTCTTAACTCTCCAGGTTTAAGGTATTCTTCCTTCAGCTAAAACATGCATGTGGAACCCAGAGTATGATCAACCATGTGATCGGGAGACGTGTTCAAATATGTCTCAGTTTTCCTCCCCTGGTACTCGGGTGCAACATTCCAGACGCTTTACTAACACTCTCCCCACTTGGAGAGTCAGCGCCTTTAACCTCCTGTTTGGCCCAGTTTGCAATTTCTGCGGAAGATGAACAGGAATAGCGAGAACCAATGAGAGACTAGCTGGAGGTGTCTGGACGGGCAAATTTAACTCTCATTTCCCACCAGGAAGAGGAAATAACCAAAGGCTCAGCGTGCCGTGCCGGAACCAGATTAGGGCCTGAAGCCATCCTGCGGTGTTGCGGCCAGCTCACAAGAAAGCGAGTTGAAGAAAGGAGCTCAGGGGCACTGTAATTCACAAACCTGCAGAGTTATAAATGACAGCTATCGTCCAAAAATAGACTGAAGTAAGGCTGCCAAGAGGACTTGAAAGCGGGGCAGAATTGCAGGAAACCGATTTCAGGAGGTAGACTGGAATTGCATTGAAAGCATAGGAAAAGAGGCAGAACGTCCACAATGATGCACTTGGCCAAAAAGGGCGTATGCGTTTTTTCCTGAATATATTCAGGAAAAAACGCATACGCCCTTTTTGGCCAACCAAGCAAGCTTGCAAAGGAAATCTGCACTACAATGAAGTCTCACTTCCCCCCGGTCAAAAGGGCCATCTGAAAAAAGTGTAAAATCCAGAAAGGCAGGACAGGCCATGGAGAACTGGGAGCCTTGTTATGCTGATGGGCGGGATGTAAATTGCCAACAGACACTCGGGAGAAGTGTATGGTGTTTCCTGAAACATCTAAAAAACAAAGCAACAGAGCCTAGGGCACTTCCACTTATGGTCCTATAGCTTAGGGAAATTAAAATCAAAAAGACACAGCCACCCCAAAGTTTGGACGGCTCTGTTTACAAGAACCTCGTTTACAGTACAAGTTCAACATCGCAGAAAGTGAAAAATGGATAAAGAAGTTGTGGTATTTACTTACAAAGCAATATCACTCAGCAATGAAATCTATGTCATCAGGCCCTTAGCAGCACAATGAGTGGATTCAGGTATGATGATTCTAACTGAAATAAGTCACACAGAAAAAGAAACATCATAAGATATCAGTAATACACGGAATGTAAACTTGGCTACACAGGAACTGAATTACAGAACAGAACAGGGTCTCAAATTTAGAAAACCAACTTATGCTTGCTTAAGGGTAAAGGTGAGTTGGGGTGCTGCATAAAACCAGAGATTGAAATGAGCACAGATAAAGTTCCTTAAGCCAAATATGGAATAGACAAGAGCTACTCCTTGCTCAACGAAATGGACTCAACACCGCATATTAAACGCCTAAGAATGTACCTGACTAGTAAGTATCTTAAAACCTATGGATTGCTATGTCTCCGAAAGAGAATCAAGCATGTGTACAGGGGCATAAACGCAGCAGTGATAGGATTGGAGAGGTTCGGTGAGCAAATGAAGACCCTTTGAAGTCATATTGCATGGTACCCATTCCACGGGTTTCAACACCCAGGTTTAAGGTATTCTTCCTTCAGCTAAAACATGCATGTGGAACCTAGAGTATGATCAACCATGTGATCGGGAGACGTGTTCAAATATGTCTCAGTTTTCCTCCCCTGGTACTCGGGTGCAACATTCCAGACGCTTTACTAACACTCTCCCCACTTGGAGAGTCAGCCCTTTAACCTCCTGTTTGGCCCAGTTTGCAATTTCTGCGGAAGATGAACAGGAATAGCGAGAACCAATGAGAGACTAGCTGGAGGTGTCTGGACGGGCAAATTTAACTCTCATTTCCCACCAGGAAGAGGAAATAACCAAAGGCTCAGCGTGCCGTGCCGGAACCAGATTAGGGCCTGAAGCCATCCTGCGGTGTTGCGGCCAGCTCACAAGAAAGCGAGTTGAAGAAAGGAGCTCAGGGGCACTGTAATTCACAAACCTGCAGAGTTATAAATGACAGCTATCGTCCAAAAATAGACTGAAGTAAGGCTGCCAAGAGGACTTGAAAGCGGGGCAGAATTGCAGGAAACCGATTTCAGGAGGTAGACTGGAATTGCATTGAAAGCATAGGAAAAGAGGCAGAACGTCCACAATGATGCACTTGGCCAAAAAGGGCGTATGCGTTTTTTCCTGAATATATTCAGGAAAAAACGCATACGCCCTTTTTGGCCAACCAAGCAAGCTTGCAAAGGAAATCTGCACTACAATGAAGTCTCACTTCCCCCCGGTCAAAAGGGCCATCTGAAAAAAGTGTAAAATCCAGAAAGGCAGGACAGGCCATGGAGAACTGGGAGCCTTGTTATGCTGATGGGCGGGATGTAAATTGCCAACAGACACTCGGGAGAAGTGTATGGTGTTTCCTGAAACATCTAAAAAACAAAGCAACAGAGCCTAGGGCACTTCCACTTATGGTCCTATAGCTTAGGGAAATTAAAATCAAAAAGACACAGCCACCCCAAAGTTTGGGACGGCTCTGTTTACAAGAACCTCGTTTACAGTACAAGTTCAACATCGCAGAAAGTGAAAAATGGATAAAGAAGTTGTGGTATTTACTTACAAAGCAATATCACTCAGCAATGAAATCTATGTCATCAGGCCCTTAGCAGCACAATGAGTGGATTCAGGTATGATGATTCTAACTGAAATAAGTCACACAGAAAAAGAAACATCATAAGATATCAGTAATACACGGAATGTAAACTTGGCTACACAGGAACTGAATTACAGAACAGAACAGGGTCTCAAATTTAGAAAACCAACTTATGCTTGCTTAAGGGAAAGGTGAGTTGGGGTGCTGCATAAAACCAGAGATTGAAATGAGCACAGATAAAGTTCCTTAAGCCAAATATGGAATAGACAAGAGCTACTCCTTGCTCAACGAAATGGACTCAACACCGCATATTAAACGCCTAAGAATGTACCTGACTAGTAAGTATCTTAAAACCTATGGATTGCTATGTCTCCGAAAGAGAATCAAGCATGTGTACAGGGGCATAAACGCAGCAGTGATAGGATTGGAGAGGTTCGGTGAGCAAATGAAGACCCTTTGAAGTCATATTGCATGGTACCCATTCCACGGGTTTCAACTCTCCAGGTTTAAGGTATTCTTCCTTCAGCTAAAACATGCATGTGGAACCCAGAGTATGATCAACCATGTGATCGGGAGACGTGTTCAAATATGTCTCAGTTTTCCTCCCCTGGTACTCGGGTGCAACATTCCAGACGCTTTACTAACACTCTCCCCACTTGGAGAGTCAGCCCTTTAACCTCCTGTTTGGCCCAGTTTGCAATTTCTGCGGAAGATGAACAGGAATAGCGAGAACCAATGAGAGACTAGCTGGAGGTGTCTGGACGGGCAAATTTAACTCTCATTTCCCACCAGGAAGAGGAAATAACCAAAGGCTCAGCGTGCCGTGCCGGAACCAGATTAGGGCCTGAAGCCATCCTGCGGTGTTGCGGCCAGCTCACAAGAAAGCGAGTTGAAGAAAGGAGCTCAGGGGCACTGTAATTCACAAACCTGCAGAGTTATAAATGACAGCTATCGTCCAAAAATAGACTGAAGTAAGGCTGCCAAGAGGACTTGAAAGCGGGGCAGAATTGCAGGAAACCGATTTCAGGAGGTAGACTGGAATTGCATTGAAAGCATAGGAAAAGAGGCAGAACGTCCACAATGATGCACTTGGCCAAAAAGGGCGTATGCGTTTTTTCCTGAATATATTCAGGAAAAAACGCATACGCCCTTTTTGGCCAACCAAGCAAGCTTGCAAAGGAAATCTGCACTACAATGAAGTCTCACTTCCCCCCGGTCAAAAGGGCCATCTGAAAAAAGTGTAAAATCCAGAAAGGCAGGACAGGCCATGGAGAACTGGGAGCCTTGTTATGCTGATGGGCGGGATGTAAATTGCCAACAGACACTCGGGAGAAGTGTATGGTGTTTCCTGAAACATCTAAAAAACAAAGCAACAGAGCCTAGGGCACTTCCACTTATGGTCCTATAGCTTAGGGAAATTAAAATCAAAAAGACACAGCCACCCCAAAGTTTGGAACGGCTCTGTTTACAAGAACCTCGTTTACAGTACAAGTTCAACATCGCAGAAAGTGAAAAATGGATAAAGAAGTTGTGGTATTTACTTACAAAGCAATATCACTCAGCAATGAAATCTATGTCATCAGGCCCTTAGCAGCACAATGAGTGGATTCAGGTATGATGATTCTAACTGAAATAAGTCACACAGAAAAAGAAACATCATAAGATATCAGTAATACACGGAATGTAAACTTGGCTACACAGGAACTGAATTACAGAACAGAACAGGGTCTCAAATTTAGAAAACCAACTTATGCTTGCTTAAGGGAAAGGTGAGTTGGGGTGCTGCATAAAACCAGAGATTGAAATGAGCACAGATAAAGTTCCTTAAGCCAAATATGGAATAGACAAGAGCTACTCCTTGCTCAACGAAATGGACTCAACACCGCATATTAAACGCCTAAGAATGTACCTGACTAGTAAGTATCTTAAAACCTATGGATTGCTATGTCTCCGAAAGAGAATCAAGCATGTGTACAGGGGCATAAACGCAGCAGTGATAGGATTGGAGAGGTTCGGTGAGCAAATGAAGACCCTTTGAAGTCATATTGCATGGTACCCATTCCACGGGTTTCAACTCCCAGGTTTAAGGTATTCTTCCTTCAGCTAAAACATGCATGTGGAACCCAGAGTATGATCAACCATGTGATCGGGAGACGTGTTCAAATATGTCTCAGTTTTCCTCCCCTGGTACTCGGGTGCAACATTCCAGACGCTTTACTAACACTCTCCCCACTTGGAGAGTCAGCCCTTTAACCTCCTGTTTGGCCCAGTTTGCAATTTCTGCGGAAGATGAACAGGAATAGCGAGAACCAATGAGAGACTAGCTGGAGGTGTCTGGACGGGCAAATTTAACTCTCATTTCCCACCAGGAAGAGGAAATAACCAAAGGCTCAGCGTGCCGTGCCGGAACCAGATTAGGGCCTGAAGCCATCCTGCGGTGTTGCGGCCAGCTCACAAGAAAGCGAGTTGAAGAAAGGAGCTCAGGGGCACTGTAATTCACAAACCTGCAGAGTTATAAATGACAGCTATCGTCCAAAAATAGACTGAAGTAAGGCTGCCAAGAGGACTTGAAAGCGGGGCAGAATTGCAGGAAACCGATTTCAGGAGGTAGACTGGAATTGCATTGAAAGCATAGGAAAAGAGGCAGAACGTCCACAATGATGCACTTGGCCAAAAAGGGCGTATGCGTTTTTTCCTGAATATATTCAGGAAAAAACGCATACGCCCTTTTTGGCCAACCAAGCAAGCTTGCAAAGGAAATCTGCACTACAATGAAGTCTCACTTCCCCCCGGTCAAAAGGGCCATCTGAAAAAAGTGTAAAATCCAGAAAGGCAGGACAGGCCATGGAGAACTGGGAGCCTTGTTATGCTGATGGGCGGGATGTAAATTGCCAACAGACACTCGGGAGAAGTGTATGGTGTTTCCTGAAACATCTAAAAAACAAAGCAACAGAGCCTAGGGCACTTCCACTTATGGTCCTATAGCTTAGGGAAATTAAAATCAAAAAGACACAGCCACCCCAAAGTTTGGACGGCTCTGTTTACAAGAACCTCGTTTACAGTACAAGTTCAACATCGCAGAAAGTGAAAAATGGATAAAGAAGTTGTGGTATTTACTTACAAAGCAATATCACTCAGCAATGAAATCTATGTCATCAGGCCCTTAGCAGCACAATGAGTGGATTCAGGTATGATGATTCTAACTGAAATAAGTCACACAGAAAAAGAAACATCATAAGATATCAGTAATACACGGAATGTAAACTTGGCTACACAGGAACTGAATTACAGAACAGAACAGGGTCTCAAATTTAGAAAACCAACTTATGCTTGCTTAAGGGAAAGGTGAGTTGGGGTGCTGCATAAAACCAGAGATTGAAATGAGCACAGATAAAGTTCCTTAAGCCAAATATGGAATAGACAAGAGCTACTCCTTGCTCAACGAAATGGACTCAACACCGCATATTAAACGCCTAAGAATGTACCTGACTAGTAAGTATCTTAAAACCTATGGATTGCTATGTCTCCGAAAGAGAATCAAGCATGTGTACAGGGGCATAAACGCAGCAGTGATAGGATTGGAGAGGTTCGGTGAGCAAATGAAGACCCTTTGAAGTCATATTGCATGGTACCCATTCCACGGGTTTCAACTCCCAGGTTTAAGGTATTCTTCCTTCAGCTAAAACATGCATGTGGAACCCAGAGTATGATCAACCATGTGATCGGGAGACGTGTTCAAATATGTCTCAGTTTTCCTCCCCTGGTACTCGGGTGCAACATTCCAGACGCTTTACTAACACTCTCCCCACTTGGAGAGTCAGCCCTTTAACCTCCTGTTTGGCCCAGTTTGCAATTTCTGCGGAAGATGAACAGGAATAGCGAGAACCAATGAGAGACTAGCTGGAGGTGTCTGGACGGGCAAATTTAACTCTCATTTCCCACCAGGAAGAGGAATTAACCAAAGGCTCAGCGTGCCGTGCCGGAACCAGATTAGGGCCTGAAGCCATCCTGCGGTGTTGCGGCCAGCTCACAAGAAAGCGAGTTGAAGAAAGGAGCTCAGGGGCACTGTAATTCACAAACCTGCAGAGTTATAAATGACAGCTATCGTCCAAAAATAGACTGAAGTAAGGCTGCCAAGAGGACTTGAAAGCGGGGCAGAATTGCAGGAAACCGATTTCAGGAGGTAGACTGGAATTGCATTGAAAGCATAGGAAAAGAGGCAGAACGTCCACAATGATGCACTTGGCCAAAAAGGGCGTATGCGTTTTTTCCTGAATATATTCAGGAAAAAACGCATACGCCCTTTTTGGCCAACCAAGCAAGCTTGCAAAGGAAATCTGCACTACAATGAAGTCTCACTTCCCCCCGGTCAAAAGGGCCATCTGAAAAAAGTGTAAAATCCAGAAAGGCAGGACAGGCCATGGAGAACTGGGAGCCTTGTTATGCTGATGGGCGGGATGTAAATTGCCAACAGACACTCGGGAGAAGTGTATGGTGTTTCCTGAAACATCTAAAAAACAAAGCAACAGAGCCTAGGGCACTTCCACTTATGGTCCTATAGCTTAGGGAAATTAAAATCAAAAAGACACAGCCACCCCAAAGTTTGGAACGGCTCTGTTTACAAGAACCTCGTTTACAGTACAAGTTCAACATCGCAGAAAGTGAAAAATGGATAAAGAAGTTGTGGTATTTACTTACAAAGCAATATCACTCAGCAATGAAATCTATGTCATCAGGCCCTTAGCAGCACAATGAGTGGATTCAGGTATGATGATTCTAACTGAAATAAGTCACACAGAAAAAGAAACATCATAAGATATCAGTAATACACGGAATGTAAACTTGGCTACACAGGAACTGAATTACAGAACAGAACAGGGTCTCAAATTTAGAAAACCAACTTATGCTTGCTTAAGGGAAAGGTGAGTTGGGGTGCTGCATAAAACCAGAGATTGAAATGAGCACAGATAAAGTTCCTTAAGCCAAATATGGAATAGACAAGAGCTACTCCTTGCTCAACGAAATGGACTCAACACCGCATATTAAACGCCTAAGAATGTACCTGACTAGTAAGTATCTTAAAACCTATGGATTGCTATGTCTCCGAAAGAGAATCAAGCATGTGTACAGGGGCATAAACGCAGCAGTGATAGGATTGGAGAGGTTCGGTGAGCAAATGAAGACCCTTTGAAGTCATATTGCATGGTACCCATTCCACGGGTTTCAAATCCCAGGTTTAAGGTATTCTTCCTTCAGCTAAAACATGCATGTGGAACCTAGAGTATGATCAACCATGTGATCGGGAGACGTGTTCAAATATGTCTCAGTTTTCCTCCCCTGGTACTCGGGTGCAACATTCCAGACGCTTTACTAACACTCTCCCCACTTGGAGAGTCAGCCCTTTAACCTCCTGTTTGGCCCAGTTTGCAATTTCTGCGGAAGATGAACAGGAATAGCGAGAACCAATGAGAGACTAGCTGGAGGTGTCTGGACGGGCAAATTTAACTCTCATTTCCCACCAGGAAGAGGAAATAACCAAAGGCTCAGCGTGCCGTGCCGGAACCAGATTAGGGCCTGAAGCCATCCTGCGGTGTTGCGGCCAGCTCACAAGAAAGCGAGTTGAAGAAAGGAGCTCAGGGGCACTGTAATTCACAAACCTGCAGAGTTATAAATGACAGCTATCGTCCAAAAATAGACTGAAGTAAGGCTGCCAAGAGGACTTGAAAGCGGGGCAGAATTGCAGGAAACCGATTTCAGGAGGTAGACTGGAATTGCATTGAAAGCATAGGAAAAGAGGCAGAACGTCCACAATGATGCACTTGGCCAAAAAGGGCGTATGCGTTTTTTCCTGAATATATTCAGGAAAAAACGCATACGCCCTTTTTGGCCAACCAAGCAAGCTTGCAAAGGAAATCTGCACTACAATGAAGTCTCACTTCCCCCCGGTCAAAAGGGCCATCTGAAAAAAGTGTAAAATCCAGAAAGGCAGGACAGGCCATGGAGAACTGGGAGCCTTGTTATGCTGATGGGCGGGATGTAAATTGCCAACAGACACTCGGGAGAAGTGTATGGTGTTTCCTGAAACATCTAAAAAACAAAGCAACAGAGCCTAGGGCACTTCCACTTATGGTCCTATAGCTTAGGGAAATTAAAATCAAAAAGACACAGCCACCCCAAAGTTTGGAACGGCTCTGTTTACAAGAACCTCGTTTACAGTACAAGTTCAACATCGCAGAAAGTGAAAAATGGATAAAGAAGTTGTGGTATTTACTTACAAAGCAATATCACTCAGCAATGAAATCTATGTCATCAGGCCCTTAGCAGCACAATGAGTGGATTCAGGTATGATGATTCTAACTGAAATAAGTCACACAGAAAAAGAAACATCATAAGATATCAGTAATACACGGAATGTAAACTTGGCTACACAGGAACTGAATTACAGAACAGAACAGGGTCTCAAATTTAGAAAACCAACTTATGCTTGCTTAAGGGAAAGGTGAGTTGGGGTGCTGCATAAAACCAGAGATTGAAATGAGCACAGATAAAGTTCCTTAAGCCAAATATGGAATAGACAAGAGCTACTCCTTGCTCAACGAAATGGACTCAACACCGCATATTAAACGCCTAAGAATGTACCTGACTAGTAAGTATCTTAAAACCTATGGATTGCTATGTCTCCGAAAGAGAATCAAGCATGTGTACAGGGGCATAAACGCAGCAGTGATAGGATTGGAGAGGTTCGGTGAGCAAATGAAGACCCTTTGAAGTCATATTGCATGGTACCCATTCCACGGGTTTCAACTACCCAGGTTTTAGGTATTCTTCCTTCAGCTAAAACATGCATGTGGAACCCAGAGTATGATCAACCATGTGATCGGGAGACGTGTTCAAATATGTCTCAGTTTTCCTCCCCTGGTACTCGGGTGCAACATTCCAGACGCTTTACTAACACTCTCCCCACTTGGAGAGTCAGCGCCTTTAACCTCCTGTTTGGCCCAGTTTGCAATTTCTGCGGAAGATGAACAGGAATAGCGAGAACCAATGAGAGACTAGCTGGAGGTGTCTGGACGGGCAAATTTAACTCTCATTTCCCACCAGGAAGAGGAATTAACCAAAGGCTCAGCGTGCCGTGCCGGAACCAGATTAGGGCCTGAAGCCATCCTGCGGTGTTGCGGCCAGCTCACAAGAAAGCGAGTTGAAGAAAGGAGCTCAGGGGCACTGTAATTCACAAACCTGCAGAGTTATAAATGACAGCTATCGTCCAAAAATAGACTGAAGTAAGGCTGCCAAGAGGACTTGAAAGCGGGGCAGAATTGCAGGAAACCGATTTCAGGAGGTAGACTGGAATTGCATTGAAAGCATAGGAAAAGAGGCAGAACGTCCACAATGATGCACTTGGCCAAAAAGGGCGTATGCGTTTTTTCCTGAATATATTCAGGAAAAAACGCATACGCCCTTTTTGGCCAACCAAGCAAGCTTGCAAAGGAAATCTGCACTACAATGAAGTCTCACTTCCCCCCGGTCAAAAGGGCCATCTGAAAAAAGTGTAAAATCCAGAAAGGCAGGACAGGCCATGGAGAACTGGGAGCCTTGTTATGCTGATGGGCGGGATGTAAATTGCCAACAGACACTCGGGAGAAGTGTATGGTGTTTCCTGAAACATCTAAAAAACAAAGCAACAGAGCCTAGGGCACTTCCACTTATGGTCCTATAGCTTAGGGAAATTAAAATCAAAAAGACACAGCCACCCCAAAGTTTGGAACGGCTCTGTTTACAAGAACCTCGTTTACAGTACAAGTTCAACATCGCAGAAAGTGAAAAATGGATAAAGAAGTTGTGGTATTTACTTACAAAGCAATATCACTCAGCAATGAAATCTATGTCATCAGGCCCTTAGCAGCACAATGAGTGGATTCAGGTATGATGATTCTAACTGAAATAAGTCACACAGAAAAAGAAACATCATAAGATATCAGTAATACACGGAATGTAAACTTGGCTACACAGGAACTGAATTACAGAACAGAACAGGGTCTCAAATTTAGAAAACCAACTTATGCTTGCTTAAGGGAAAGGTGAGTTGGGGTGCTGCATAAAACCAGAGATTGAAATGAGCACAGATAAAGTTCCTTAAGCCAAATATGGAATAGACAAGAGCTACTCCTTGCTCAACGAAATGGACTCAACACCGCATATTAAACGCCTAAGAATGTACCTGACTAGTAAGTATCTTAAAACCTATGGATTGCTATGTCTCCGAAAGAGAATCAAGCATGTGTACAGGGGCATAAACGCAGCAGTGATAGGATTGGAGAGGTTCGGTGAGCAAATGAAGACCCTTTGAAGTCATATTGCATGGTACCCATTCCACGGGTTTCAACTCCCAGGTTTTAGGTATTCTTCCTTCAGCTAAAACATGCATGTGGAACCCAGAGTATGATCAACCATGTGATCGGGAGACGTGTTCAAATATGTCTCAGTTTTCCTCCCCTGGTACTCGGGTGCAACATTCCAGACGCTTTACTAACACTCTCCCCACTTGGAGAGTCAGCCCTTTAACCTCCTGTTTGGCCCAGTTTGCAATTTCTGCGGAAGATGAACAGGAATAGCGAGAACCAATGAGAGACTAGCTGGAGGTGTCTGGACGGGCAAATTTAACTCTCATTTCCCACCAGGAAGAGGAATAACCAAAGGCTCAGCGTGCCGTGCCGGAACCAGATTAGGGCCTGAAGCCATCCTGCGGTGTTGCGGCCAGCTCACAAGAAAGCGAGTTGAAGAAAGGAGCTCAGGGGCACTGTAATTCACAAACCTGCAGAGTTATAAATGACAGCTATCGTCCAAAAATAGACTGAAGTAAGGCTGCCAAGAGGACTTGAAAGCGGGGCAGAATTGCAGGAAACCGATTTCAGGAGGTAGACTGGAATTGCATTGAAAGCATAGGAAAAGAGGCAGAACGTCCACAATGATGCACTTGGCCAAAAAGGGCGTATGCGTTTTTTCCTGAATATATTCAGGAAAAAACGCATACGCCCTTTTTGGCCAACCAAGCAAGCTTGCAAAGGAAATCTGCACTACAATGAAGTCTCACTTCCCCCCGGTCAAAAGGGCCATCTGAAAAAAGTGTAAAATCCAGAAAGGCAGGACAGGCCATGGAGAACTGGGAGCCTTGTTATGCTGATGGGCGGGATGTAAATTGCCAACAGACACTCGGGAGAAGTGTATGGTGTTTCCTGAAACATCTAAAAAACAAAGCAACAGAGCCTAGGGCACTTCCACTTATGGTCCTATAGCTTAGGGAAATTAAAATCAAAAAGACACAGCCACCCCAAAGTTTGGGACGGCTCTGTTTACAAGAACCTCGTTTACAGTACAAGTTCAACATCGCAGAAAGTGAAAAATGGATAAAGAAGTTGTGGTATTTACTTACAAAGCAATATCACTCAGCAATGAAATCTATGTCATCAGGCCCTTAGCAGCACAATGAGTGGATTCAGGTATGATGATTCTAACTGAAATAAGTCACACAGAAAAAGAAACATCATAAGATATCAGTAATACACGGAATGTAAACTTGGCTACACAGGAACTGAATTACAGAACAGAACAGGGTCTCAAATTTAGAAAACCAACTTATGCTTGCTTAAGGGGAAAGGTGAGTTGGGGTGCTGCATAAAACCAGAGATTGAAATGAGCACAGATAAAGTTCCTTAAGCCAAATATGGAATAGACAAGAGCTACTCCTTGCTCAACGAAATGGACTCAACACCGCATATTAAACGCCTAAGAATGTACCTGACTAGTAAGTATCTTAAAACCTATGGATTGCTATGTCTCCGAAAGAGAATCAAGCATGTGTACAGGGGCATAAACGCAGCAGTGATAGGATTGGAGAGGTTCGGTGAGCAAATGAAGACCCTTTGAAGTCATATTGCATGGTACCCATTCCACGGGTTTCAACACCCAGGTTTTAGGTATTCTTCCTTCAGCTAAAACATGCATGTGGAACCCAGAGTATGATCAACCATGTGATCGGGAGACGTGTTCAAATATGTCTCAGTTTTCCTCCCCTGGTACTCGGGTGCAACATTCCAGACGCTTTACTAACACTCTCCCCACTTGGAGAGTCAGCGCCTTTAACCTCCTGTTTGGCCCAGTTTGCAATTTCTGCGGAAGATGAACAGGAATAGCGAGAACCAATGAGAGACTAGCTGGAGGTGTCTGGACGGGCAAATTTAACTCTCATTTCCCACCAGGAAGAGGAAATAACCAAAGGCTCAGCGTGCCGTGCCGGAACCAGATTAGGGCCTGAAGCCATCCTGCGGTGTTGCGGCCAGCTCACAAGAAAGCGAGTTGAAGAAAGGAGCTCAGGGGCACTGTAATTCACAAACCTGCAGAGTTATAAATGACAGCTATCGTCCAAAAATAGACTGAAGTAAGGCTGCCAAGAGGACTTGAAAGCGGGGCAGAATTGCAGGAAACCGATTTCAGGAGGTAGACTGGAATTGCATTGAAAGCATAGGAAAAGAGGCAGAACGTCCACAATGATGCACTTGGCCAAAAAGGGCGTATGCGTTTTTTCCTGAATATATTCAGGAAAAAACGCATACGCCCTTTTTGGCCAACCAAGCAAGCTTGCAAAGGAAATCTGCACTACAATGAAGTCTCACTTCCCCCCGGTCAAAAGGGCCATCTGAAAAAAGTGTAAAATCCAGAAAGGCAGGACAGGCCATGGAGAACTGGGAGCCTTGTTATGCTGATGGGCGGGATGTAAATTGCCAACAGACACTCGGGAGAAGTGTATGGTGTTTCCTGAAACATCTAAAAAACAAAGCAACAGAGCCTAGGGCACTTCCACTTATGGTCCTATAGCTTAGGGAAATTAAAATCAAAAAGACACAGCCACCCCAAAGTTTGGAACGGCTCTGTTTACAAGAACCTCGTTTACAGTACAAGTTCAACATCGCAGAAAGTGAAAAATGGATAAAGAAGTTGTGGTATTTACTTACAAAGCAATATCACTCAGCAATGAAATCTATGTCATCAGGCCCTTAGCAGCACAATGAGTGGATTCAGGTATGATGATTCTAACTGAAATAAGTCACACAGAAAAAGAAACATCATAAGATATCAGTAATACACGGAATGTAAACTTGGCTACACAGGAACTGAATTACAGAACAGAACAGGGTCTCAAATTTAGAAAACCAACTTATGCTTGCTTAAGGGAAAGGTGAGTTGGGGTGCTGCATAAAACCAGAGATTGAAATGAGCACAGATAAAGTTCCTTAAGCCAAATATGGAATAGACAAGAGCTACTCCTTGCTCAACGAAATGGACTCAACACCGCATATTAAACGCCTAAGAATGTACCTGACTAGTAAGTATCTTAAAACCTATGGATTGCTATGTCTCCGAAAGAGAATCAAGCATGTGTACAGGGGCATAAACGCAGCAGTGATAGGATTGGAGAGGTTCGGTGAGCAAATGAAGACCCTTTGAAGTCATATTGCATGGTACCCATTCCACGGGTTTCAACACCCAGGTTTAAGGTATTCTTCCTTCAGCTAAAACATGCATGTGGAACCCAGAGTATGATCAACCATGTGATCGGGAGACGTGTTCAAATATGTCTCAGTTTTCCTCCCCTGGTACTCGGGTGCAACATTCCAGACGCTTTACTAACACTCTCCCCACTTGGAGAGTCAGCGCCTTTAACCTCCTGTTTGGCCCAGTTTGCAATTTCTGCGGAAGATGAACAGGAATAGCGAGAACCAATGAGAGACTAGCTGGAGGTGTCTGGACGGGCAAATTTAACTCTCATTTCCCACCAGGAAGAGGAAATAACCAAAGGCTCAGCGTGCCGTGCCGGAACCAGATTAGGGCCTGAAGCCATCCTGCGGTGTTGCGGCCAGCTCACAAGAAAGCGAGTTGAAGAAAGGAGCTCAGGGGCACTGTAATTCACAAACCTGCAGAGTTATAAATGACAGCTATCGTCCAAAAATAGACTGAAGTAAGGCTGCCAAGAGGACTTGAAAGCGGGGCAGAATTGCAGGAAACCGATTTCAGGAGGTAGACTGGAATTGCATTGAAAGCATAGGAAAAGAGGCAGAACGTCCACAATGATGCACTTGGCCAAAAAGGGCGTATGCGTTTTTTCCTGAATATATTCAGGAAAAAACGCATACGCCCTTTTTGGCCAACCAAGCAAGCTTGCAAAGGAAATCTGCACTACAATGAAGTCTCACTTCCCCCCGGTCAAAAGGGCCATCTGAAAAAAGTGTAAAATCCAGAAAGGCAGGACAGGCCATGGAGAACTGGGAGCCTTGTTATGCTGATGGGCGGGATGTAAATTGCCAACAGACACTCGGGAGAAGTGTATGGTGTTTCCTGAAACATCTAAAAAACAAAGCAACAGAGCCTAGGGCACTTCCACTTATGGTCCTATAGCTTAGGGAAATTAAAATCAAAAAGACACAGCCACCCCAAAGTTTGGAACGGCTCTGTTTACAAGAACCTCGTTTACAGTACAAGTTCAACATCGCAGAAAGTGAAAAATGGATAAAGAAGTTGTGGTATTTACTTACAAAGCAATATCACTCAGCAATGAAATCTATGTCATCAGGCCCTTAGCAGCACAATGAGTGGATTCAGGTATGATGATTCTAACTGAAATAAGTCACACAGAAAAAGAAACATCATAAGATATCAGTAATACACGGAATGTAAACTTGGCTACACAGGAACTGAATTACAGAACAGAACAGGGTCTCAAATTTAGAAAACCAACTTATGCTTGCTTAAGGGTAAAGGTGAGTTGGGGTGCTGCATAAAACCAGAGATTGAAATGAGCACAGATAAAGTTCCTTAAGCCAAATATGGAATAGACAAGAGCTACTCCTTGCTCAACGAAATGGACTCAACACCGCATATTAAACGCCTAAGAATGTACCTGACTAGTAAGTATCTTAAAACCTATGGATTGCTATGTCTCCGAAAGAGAATCAAGCATGTGTACAGGGGCATAAACGCAGCAGTGATAGGATTGGAGAGGTTCGGTGAGCAAATGAAGACCCTTTGAAGTCATATTGCATGGTACCCATTCCACGGGTTTCAACTACCCAGGTTTAAGGTATTCTTCCTTCAGCTAAAACATGCATGTGGAACCCAGAGTATGATCAACCATGTGATCGGGAGACGTGTTCAAATATGTCTCAGTTTTCCTCCCCTGGTACTCGGGTGCAACATTCCAGACGCTTTACTAACACTCTCCCCACTTGGAGAGTCAGCGCCTTTAACCTCCTGTTTGGCCCAGTTTGCAATTTCTGCGGAAGATGAACAGGAATAGCGAGAACCAATGAGAGACTAGCTGGAGGTGTCTGGACGGGCAAATTTAACTCTCATTTCCCACCAGGAAGAGGAATTAACCAAAGGCTCAGCGTGCCGTGCCGGAACCAGATTAGGGCCTGAAGCCATCCTGCGGTGTTGCGGCCAGCTCACAAGAAAGCGAGTTGAAGAAAGGAGCTCAGGGGCACTGTAATTCACAAACCTGCAGAGTTATAAATGACAGCTATCGTCCAAAAATAGACTGAAGTAAGGCTGCCAAGAGGACTTGAAAGCGGGGCAGAATTGCAGGAAACCGATTTCAGGAGGTAGACTGGAATTGCATTGAAAGCATAGGAAAAGAGGCAGAACGTCCACAATGATGCACTTGGCCAAAAAGGGCGTATGCGTTTTTTCCTGAATATATTCAGGAAAAAACGCATACGCCCTTTTTGGCCAACCAAGCAAGCTTGCAAAGGAAATCTGCACTACAATGAAGTCTCACTTCCCCCCGGTCAAAAGGGCCATCTGAAAAAAGTGTAAAATCCAGAAAGGCAGGACAGGCCATGGAGAACTGGGAGCCTTGTTATGCTGATGGGCGGGATGTAAATTGCCAACAGACACTCGGGAGAAGTGTATGGTGTTTCCTGAAACATCTAAAAAACAAAGCAACAGAGCCTAGGGCACTTCCACTTATGGTCCTATAGCTTAGGGAAATTAAAATCAAAAAGACACAGCCACCCCAAAGTTTGGAACGGCTCTGTTTACAAGAACCTCGTTTACAGTACAAGTTCAACATCGCAGAAAGTGAAAAATGGATAAAGAAGTTGTGGTATTTACTTACAAAGCAATATCACTCAGCAATGAAATCTATGTCATCAGGCCCTTAGCAGCACAATGAGTGGATTCAGGTATGATGATTCTAACTGAAATAAGTCACACAGAAAAAGAAACATCATAAGATATCAGTAATACACGGAATGTAAACTTGGCTACACAGGAACTGAATTACAGAACAGAACAGGGTCTCAAATTTAGAAAACCAACTTATGCTTGCTTAAGGGTAAAGGTGAGTTGGGGTGCTGCATAAAACCAGAGATTGAAATGAGCACAGATAAAGTTCCTTAAGCCAAATATGGAATAGACAAGAGCTACTCCTTGCTCAACGAAATGGACTCAACACCGCATATTAAACGCCTAAGAATGTACCTGACTAGTAAGTATCTTAAAACCTATGGATTGCTATGTCTCCGAAAGAGAATCAAGCATGTGTACAGGGGCATAAACGCAGCAGTGATAGGATTGGAGAGGTTCGGTGAGCAAATGAAGACCCTTTGAAGTCATATTGCATGGTACCCATTCCACGGGTTTCAACTCCCAGGTTTAAGGTATTCTTCCTTCAGCTAAAACATGCATGTGGAACCTAGAGTATGATCAACCATGTGATCGGGAGACGTGTTCAAATATGTCTCAGTTTTCCTCCCCTGGTACTCGGGTGCAACATTCCAGACGCTTTACTAACACTCTCCCCACTTGGAGAGTCAGCCCTTTAACCTCCTGTTTGGCCCAGTTTGCAATTTCTGCGGAAGATGAACAGGAATAGCGAGAACCAATGAGAGACTAGCTGGAGGTGTCTGGACGGGCAAATTTAACTCTCATTTCCCACCAGGAAGAGGAATTAACCAAAGGCTCAGCGTGCCGTGCCGGAACCAGATTAGGGCCTGAAGCCATCCTGCGGTGTTGCGGCCAGCTCACAAGAAAGCGAGTTGAAGAAAGGAGCTCAGGGGCACTGTAATTCACAAACCTGCAGAGTTATAAATGACAGCTATCGTCCAAAAATAGACTGAAGTAAGGCTGCCAAGAGGACTTGAAAGCGGGGCAGAATTGCAGGAAACCGATTTCAGGAGGTAGACTGGAATTGCATTGAAAGCATAGGAAAAGAGGCAGAACGTCCACAATGATGCACTTGGCCAAAAAGGGCGTATGCGTTTTTTCCTGAATATATTCAGGAAAAAACGCATACGCCCTTTTTGGCCAACCAAGCAAGCTTGCAAAGGAAATCTGCACTACAATGAAGTCTCACTTCCCCCCGGTCAAAAGGGCCATCTGAAAAAAGTGTAAAATCCAGAAAGGCAGGACAGGCCATGGAGAACTGGGAGCCTTGTTATGCTGATGGGCGGGATGTAAATTGCCAACAGACACTCGGGAGAAGTGTATGGTGTTTCCTGAAACATCTAAAAAACAAAGCAACAGAGCCTAGGGCACTTCCACTTATGGTCCTATAGCTTAGGGAAATTAAAATCAAAAAGACACAGCCACCCCAAAGTTTGGAACGGCTCTGTTTACAAGAACCTCGTTTACAGTACAAGTTCAACATCGCAGAAAGTGAAAAATGGATAAAGAAGTTGTGGTATTTACTTACAAAGCAATATCACTCAGCAATGAAATCTATGTCATCAGGCCCTTAGCAGCACAATGAGTGGATTCAGGTATGATGATTCTAACTGAAATAAGTCACACAGAAAAAGAAACATCATAAGATATCAGTAATACACGGAATGTAAACTTGGCTACACAGGAACTGAATTACAGAACAGAACAGGGTCTCAAATTTAGAAAACCAACTTATGCTTGCTTAAGGGGAAAGGTGAGTTGGGGTGCTGCATAAAACCAGAGATTGAAATGAGCACAGATAAAGTTCCTTAAGCCAAATATGGAATAGACAAGAGCTACTCCTTGCTCAACGAAATGGACTCAACACCGCATATTAAACGCCTAAGAATGTACCTGACTAGTAAGTATCTTAAAACCTATGGATTGCTATGTCTCCGAAAGAGAATCAAGCATGTGTACAGGGGCATAAACGCAGCAGTGATAGGATTGGAGAGGTTCGGTGAGCAAATGAAGACCCTTTGAAGTCATATTGCATGGTACCCATTCCACGGGTTTCAACTCCCAGGTTTAAGGTATTCTTCCTTCAGCTAAAACATGCATGTGGAACCCAGAGTATGATCAACCATGTGATCGGGAGACGTGTTCAAATATGTCTCAGTTTTCCTCCCCTGGTACTCGGGTGCAACATTCCAGACGCTTTACTAACACTCTCCCCACTTGGAGAGTCAGCGCTTTAACCTCCTGTTTGGCCCAGTTTGCAATTTCTGTGGAAGATGAACAGGAATAGCGAGAACCAATGAGAGACTAGCTGGAGGTGTCTGGACGGGCAAATTTAACTCTCATTTCCCACCAGGAAGAGGAATAACCAAAGGCTCAGCGTGCCGTGCCGGAACCAGATTAGGGCCTGAAGCCATCCTGCGGTGTTGCGGCCAGGTCACAAGAAAGCGAGTTGAAGAAAGGAGCTCAGGGGCACTGTAATTCACAAACCTGCAGAGTTATAAATGACAGCTATCGTCCAAAAATAGACTGAAGTAAGGCTGCCAAGAGGACTTGAAAGCGGGGCAGAATTGCAGGAAACCGATTTCAGGAGGTAGACTGGAATTGCATTGAAAGCATAGGAAAAGAGGCAGAACGTCCACAATGATGCACTTGGCCAAAAAGGGCGTATGCGTTTTTTCCTGAATATATTCAGGAAAAAACGCATACGCCCTTTTTGGCCAACCAAGCAAGCTTGCAAAGGAAATCTGCACTACAATGAAGTCTCACTTCCCCCCGGTCAAAAGGGCCATCTGAAAAAAGTGTAAAATCCAGAAAGGCAGGACAGGCCATGGAGAACTGGGAGCCTTGTTATGCTGATGGGCGGGATGTAAATTGCCAACAGACACTCGGGAGAAGTGTATGGTGTTTCCTGAAACATCTAAAAAACAAAGCAACAGAGCCTAGGGCACTTCCACTTATGGTCCTATAGCTTAGGGAAATTAAAATCAAAAAGACACAGCCACCCCAAAGTTTGGGACGGCTCTGTTTACAAGAACCTCGTTTACAGTACAAGTTCAACATCGCAGAAAGTGAAAAATGGATAAAGAAGTTGTGGTATTTACTTACAAAGCAATATCACTCAGCAATGAAATCTATGTCATCAGGCCCTTAGCAGCACAATGAGTGGATTCAGGTATGATGATTCTAACTGAAATAAGTCACACAGAAAAAGAAACATCATAAGATATCAGTAATACACGGAATGTAAACTTGGCTACACAGGAACTGAATTACAGAACAGAACAGGGTCTCAAATTTAGAAAACCAACTTATGCTTGCTTAAGGGAAAGGTGAGTTGGGGTGCTGCATAAAACCAGAGATTGAAATGAGCACAGATAAAGTTCCTTAAGCCAAATATGGAATAGACAAGAGCTACTCCTTGCTCAACGAAATGGACTCAACACCGCATATTAAACGCCTAAGAATGTACCTGACTAGTAAGTATCTTAAAACCTATGGATTGCTATGTCTCCGAAAGAGAATCAAGCATGTGTACAGGGGCATAAACGCAGCAGTGATAGGATTGGAGAGGTTCGGTGAGCAAATGAAGACCCTTTGAAGTCATATTGCATGGTACCCATTCCACGGGTTTCAACTCTCCAGGTTTAAGGTATTCTTCCTTCAGCTAAAACATGCATGTGGAACCCAGAGTATGATCAACCATGTGATCGGGAGACGTGTTCAAATATGTCTCAGTTTTCCTCCCCTGGTACTCGGGTGCAACATTCCAGACGCTTTACTAACACTCTCCCCACTTGGAGAGTCAGCCCTTTAACCTCCTGTTTGGCCCAGTTTGCAATTTCTGCGGAAGATGAACAGGAATAGCGAGAACCAATGAGAGACTAGCTGGAGGTGTCTGGACGGGCAAATTTAACTCTCATTTCCCACCAGGAAGAGGAATAACCAAAGGCTCAGCGTGCCGTGCCGGAACCAGATTAGGGCCTGAAGCCATCCTGCGGTGTTGCGGCCAGCTCACAAGAAAGCGAGTTGAAGAAAGGAGCTCAGGGGCACTGTAATTCACAAACCTGCAGAGTTATAAATGACAGCTATCGTCCAAAAATAGACTGAAGTAAGGCTGCCAAGAGGACTTGAAAGCGGGGCAGAATTGCAGGAAACCGATTTCAGGAGGTAGACTGGAATTGCATTGAAAGCATAGGAAAAGAGGCAGAACGTCCACAATGATGCACTTGGCCAAAAAGGGCGTATGCGTTTTTTCCTGAATATATTCAGGAAAAAACGCATACGCCCTTTTTGGCCAACCAAGCAAGCTTGCAAAGGAAATCTGCACTACAATGAAGTCTCACTTCCCCCCGGTCAAAAGGGCCATCTGAAAAAAGTGTAAAATCCAGAAAGGCAGGACAGGCCATGGAGAACTGGGAGCCTTGTTATGCTGATGGGCGGGATGTAAATTGCCAAGAACCACTCGGGAGAAGTGTATGGTGTTTCCTGAAACATCTAAAAAACAAAGCAACAGAGCCTAGGGCACTTCCACTTATGGTCCTATAGCTTAGGGAAATTAAAATCAAAAAGACACAGCCACCCCAAAGTTTGGAACGGCTCTGTTTACAAGAACCTCGTTTACAGTACAAGTTCAACATCGCAGAAAGTGAAAAATGGATAAAGAAGTTGTGGTATTTACTTACAAAGCAATATCACTCAGCAATGAAATCTATGTCATCAGGCCCTTAGCAGCACAATGAGTGGATTCAGGTATGATGATTCTAACTGAAATAAGTCACACAGAAAAAGAAACATCATAAGATATCAGTAATACACGGAATGTAAACTTGGCTACACAGGAACTGAATTACAGAACAGAACAGGGTCTCAAATTTAGAAAACCAACTTATGCTTGCTTAAGGGAAAGGTGAGTTGGGGTGCTGCATAAAACCAGAGATTGAAATGAGCACAGATAAAGTTCCTTAAGCCAAATATGGAATAGACAAGAGCTACTCCTTGCTCAACGAAATGGACTCAACACCGCATATTAAACGCCTAAGAATGTACCTGACTAGTAAGTATCTTAAAACCTATGGATTGCTATGTCTCCGAAAGAGAATCAAGCATGTGTACAGGGGCATAAACGCAGCAGTGATAGGATTGGAGAGGTTCGGTGAGCAAATGAAGACCCTTTGAAGTCATATTGCATGGTACCCATTCCACGGGTTTCAACTCCCAGGTTTAAGGTATTCTTCCTTCAGCTAAAACATGCATGTGGAACCCAGAGTATGATCAACCATGTGATCGGGAGACGTGTTCAAATATGTCTCAGTTTTCCTCCCCTGGTACTCGGGTGCAACATTCCAGACGCTTTACTAACACTCTCCCCACTTGGAGAGTCAGCGCCTTTAACCTCCTGTTTGGCCCAGTTTGCAATTTCTGCGGAAGATGAACAGGAATAGCGAGAACCAATGAGAGACTAGCTGGAGGTGTCTGGACGGGCAAATTTAACTCTCATTTCCCACCAGGAAGAGGAATAACCAAAGGCTCAGCGTGCCGTGCCGGAACCAGATTAGGGCCTGAAGCCATCCTGCGGTGTTGCGGCCAGCTCACAAGAAAGCGAGTTGAAGAAAGGAGCTCAGGGGCACTGTAATTCACAAACCTGCAGAGTTATAAATGACAGCTATCGTCCAAAAATAGACTGAAGTAAGGCTGCCAAGAGGACTTGAAAGCGGGGCAGAATTGCAGGAAACCGATTTCAGGAGGTAGACTGGAATTGCATTGAAAGCATAGGAAAAGAGGCAGAACGTCCACAATGATGCACTTGGCCAAAAAGGGCGTATGCGTTTTTTCCTGAATATATTCAGGAAAAAACGCATACGCCCTTTTTGGCCAACCAAGCAAGCTTGCAAAGGAAATCTGCACTACAATGAAGTCTCACTTCCCCCCGGTCAAAAGGGCCATCTGAAAAAAGTGTAAAATCCAGAAAGGCAGGACAGGCCATGGAGAACTGGGAGCCTTGTTATGCTGATGGGCGGGATGTAAATTGCCAACAGACACTCGGGAGAAGTGTATGGTGTTTCCTGAAACATCTAAAAAACAAAGCAACAGAGCCTAGGGCACTTCCACTTATGGTCCTATAGCTTAGGGAAATTAAAATCAAAAAGACACAGCCACCCCAAAGTTTGGACGGCTCTGTTTACAAGAACCTCGTTTACAGTACAAGTTCAACATCGCAGAAAGTGAAAAATGGATAAAGAAGTTGTGGTATTTACTTACAAAGCAATATCACTCAGCAATGAAATCTATGTCATCAGGCCCTTAGCAGCACAATGAGTGGATTCAGGTATGATGATTCTAACTGAAATAAGTCACACAGAAAAAGAAACATCATAAGATATCAGTAATACACGGAATGTAAACTTGGCTACACAGGAACTGAATTACAGAACAGAACAGGGTCTCAAATTTAGAAAACCAACTTATGCTTGCTTAAGGGGAAAGGTGAGTTGGGGTGCTGCATAAAACCAGAGATTGAAATGAGCACAGATAAAGTTCCTTAAGCCAAATATGGAATAGACAAGAGCTACTCCTTGCTCAACGAAATGGACTCAACACCGCATATTAAACGCCTAAGAATGTACCTGACTAGTAAGTATCTTAAAACCTATGGATTGCTATGTCTCCGAAAGAGAATCAAGCATGTGTACAGGGGCATAAACGCAGCAGTGATAGGATTGGAGAGGTTCGGTGAGCAAATGAAGACCCTTTGAAGTCATATTGCATGGTACCCATTCCACGGGTTTCAACACCCAGGTTTTAGGTATTCTTCCTTCAGCTAAAACATGCATGTGGAACCCAGAGTATGATCAACCATGTGATCGGGAGACGTGTTCAAATATGTCTCAGTTTTCCTCCCCTGGTACTCGGGTGCAACATTCCAGACGCTTTACTAACACTCTCCCCACTTGGAGAGTCAGTCCCTTTAACCTCCTGTTTGGCCCAGTTTGCAATTTCTGCGGAAGATGAACAGGAATAGCGAGAACCAATGAGAGACTAGCTGGAGGTGTCTGGACGGGCAAATTTAACTCTCATTTCCCACCAGGAAGAGGAATAACCAAAGGCTCAGCGTGCCGTGCCGGAACCAGATTAGGGCCTGAAGCCATCCTGCGGTGTTGCGGCCAGCTCACAAGAAAGCGAGTTGAAGAAAGGAGCTCAGGGGCACTGTAATTCACAAACCTGCAGAGTTATAAATGACAGCTATCGTCCAAAAATAGACTGAAGTAAGGCTGCCAAGAGGACTTGAAAGCGGGGCAGAATTGCAGGAAACCGATTTCAGGAGGTAGACTGGAATTGCATTGAAAGCATAGGAAAAGAGGCAGAACGTCCACAATGATGCACTTGGCCAAAAAGGGCGTATGCGTTTTTTCCTGAATATATTCAGGAAAAAACGCATACGCCCTTTTTGGCCAACCAAGCAAGCTTGCAAAGGAAATCTGCACTACAATGAAGTCTCACTTCCCCCCGGTCAAAAGGGCCATCTGAAAAAAGTGTAAAATCCAGAAAGGCAGGACAGGCCATGGAGAACTGGGAGCCTTGTTATGCTGATGGGCGGGATGTAAATTGCCAACAGACACTCGGGAGAAGTGTATGGTGTTTCCTGAAACATCTAAAAAACAAAGCAACAGAGCCTAGGGCACTTCCACTTATGGTCCTATAGCTTAGGGAAATTAAAATCAAAAAGACACAGCCACCCCAAAGTTTGGGACGGCTCTGTTTACAAGAACCTCGTTTACAGTACAAGTTCAACATCGCAGAAAGTGAAAAATGGATAAAGAAGTTGTGGTATTTACTTACAAAGCAATATCACTCAGCAATGAAATCTATGTCATCAGGCCCTTAGCAGCACAATGAGTGGATTCAGGTATGATGATTCTAACTGAAATAAGTCACACAGAAAAAGAAACATCATAAGATATCAGTAATACACGGAATGTAAACTTGGCTACACAGGAACTGAATTACAGAACAGAACAGGGTCTCAAATTTAGAAAACCAACTTATGCTTGCTTAAGGGAAAGGTGAGTTGGGGTGCTGCATAAAACCAGAGATTGAAATGAGCACAGATAAAGTTCCTTAAGCCAAATATGGAATAGACAAGAGCTACTCCTTGCTCAACGAAATGGACTCAACACCGCATATTAAACGCCTAAGAATGTACCTGACTAGTAAGTATCTTAAAACCTATGGATTGCTATGTCTCCGAAAGAGAATCAAGCATGTGTACAGGGGCATAAACGCAGCAGTGATAGGATTGGAGAGGTTCGGTGAGCAAATGAAGACCCTTTGAAGTCATATTGCATGGTACCCATTCCACGGGTTTCAACTCCCAGGTTTAAGGTATTCTTCCTTCAGCTAAAACATGCATGTGGAACCCAGAGTATGATCAACCATGTGATCGGGAGACGTGTTCAAATATGTCTCAGTTTTCCTCCCCTGGTACTCGGGTGCAACATTCCAGACGCTTTACTAACACTCTCCCCACTTGGAGAGTCAGCCCTTTAACCTCCTGTTTGGCCCAGTTTGCAATTTCTGCGGAAGATGAACAGGAATAGCGAGAACCAATGAGAGACTAGCTGGAGGTGTCTGGACGGGCAAATTTAACTCTCATTTCCCACCAGGAAGAGGAAATAACCAAAGGCTCAGCGTGCCGTGCCGGAACCAGATTAGGGCCTGAAGCCATCCTGCGGTGTTGCGGCCAGGTCACAAGAAAGCGAGTTGAAGAAAGGAGCTCAGGGGCACTGTAATTCACAAACCTGCAGAGTTATAAATGACAGCTATCGTCCAAAAATAGACTGAAGTAAGGCTGCCAAGAGGACTTGAAAGCGGGGCAGAATTGCAGGAAACCGATTTCAGGAGGTAGACTGGAATTGCATTGAAAGCATAGGAAAAGAGGCAGAACGTCCACAATGATGCACTTGGCCAAAAAGGGCGTATGCGTTTTTTCCTGAATATATTCAGGAAAAAACGCATACGCCCTTTTTGGCCAACCAAGCAAGCTTGCAAAGGAAATCTGCACTACAATGAAGTCTCACTTCCCCCCGGTCAAAAGGGCCATCTGAAAAAAGTGTAAAATCCAGAAAGGCAGGACAGGCCATGGAGAACTGGGAGCCTTGTTATGCTGATGGGCGGGATGTAAATTGCCAACAGACACTCGGGAGAAGTGTATGGTGTTTCCTGAAACATCTAAAAAACAAAGCAACAGAGCCTAGGGCACTTCCACTTATGGTCCTATAGCTTAGGGAAATTAAAATCAAAAAGACACAGCCACCCCAAAGTTTGGAACGGCTCTGTTTACAAGAACCTCGTTTACAGTACAAGTTCAACATCGCAGAAAGTGAAAAATGGATAAAGAAGTTGTGGTATTTACTTACAAAGCAATATCACTCAGCAATGAAATCTATGTCATCAGGCCCTTAGCAGCACAATGAGTGGATTCAGGTATGATGATTCTAACTGAAATAAGTCACACAGAAAAAGAAACATCATAAGATATCAGTAATACACGGAATGTAAACTTGGCTACACAGGAACTGAATTACAGAACAGAACAGGGTCTCAAATTTAGAAAACCAACTTATGCTTGCTTAAGGGGAAAGGTGAGTTGGGGTGCTGCATAAAACCAGAGATTGAAATGAGCACAGATAAAGTTCCTTAAGCCAAATATGGAATAGACAAGAGCTACTCCTTGCTCAACGAAATGGACTCAACACCGCATATTAAACGCCTAAGAATGTACCTGACTAGTAAGTATCTTAAAACCTATGGATTGCTATGTCTCCGAAAGAGAATCAAGCATGTGTACAGGGGCATAAACGCAGCAGTGATAGGATTGGAGAGGTTCGGTGAGCAAATGAAGACCCTTTGAAGTCATATTGCATGGTACCCATTCCACGGGTTTCAACTACCCAGGTTTAAGGTATTCTTCCTTCAGCTAAAACATGCATGTGGAACCCAGAGTATGATCAACCATGTGATCGGGAGACGTGTTCAAATATGTCTCAGTTTTCCTCCCCTGGTACTCGGGTGCAACATTCCAGACGCTTTACTAACACTCTCCCCACTTGGAGAGTCAGCCCTTTAACCTCCTGTTTGGCCCAGTTTGCAATTTCTGCGGAAGATGAACAGGAATAGCGAGAACCAATGAGAGACTAGCTGGAGGTGTCTGGACGGGCAAATTTAACTCTCATTTCCCACCAGGAAGAGGAATTAACCAAAGGCTCAGCGTGCCGTGCCGGAACCAGATTAGGGCCTGAAGCCATCCTGCGGTGTTGCGGCCGGTCACAAGAAAGCGAGTTGAAGAAAGGAGCTCAGGGGCACTGTAATTCACAAACCTGCAGAGTTATAAATGACAGCTATCGTCCAAAAATAGACTGAAGTAAGGCTGCCAAGAGGACTTGAAAGCGGGGCAGAATTGCAGGAAACCGATTTCAGGAGGTAGACTGGAATTGCATTGAAAGCATAGGAAAAGAGGCAGAACGTCCACAATGATGCACTTGGCCAAAAAGGGCGTATGCGTTTTTTCCTGAATATATTCAGGAAAAAACGCATACGCCCTTTTTGGCCAACCAAGCAAGCTTGCAAAGGAAATCTGCACTACAATGAAGTCTCACTTCCCCCCGGTCAAAAGGGCCATCTGAAAAAAGTGTAAAATCCAGAAAGGCAGGACAGGCCATGGAGAACTGGGAGCCTTGTTATGCTGATGGGCGGGATGTAAATTGCCAACAGACACTCGGGAGAAGTGTATGGTGTTTCCTGAAACATCTAAAAAACAAAGCAACAGAGCCTAGGGCACTTCCACTTATGGTCCTATAGCTTAGGGAAATTAAAATCAAAAAGACACAGCCACCCCAAAGTTTGGGACGGCTCTGTTTACAAGAACCTCGTTTACAGTACAAGTTCAACATCGCAGAAAGTGAAAAATGGATAAAGAAGTTGTGGTATTTACTTACAAAGCAATATCACTCAGCAATGAAATCTATGTCATCAGGCCCTTAGCAGCACAATGAGTGGATTCAGGTATGATGATTCTAACTGAAATAAGTCACACAGAAAAAGAAACATCATAAGATATCAGTAATACACGGAATGTAAACTTGGCTACACAGGAACTGAATTACAGAACAGAACAGGGTCTCAAATTTAGAAAACCAACTTATGCTTGCTTAAGGGAAAGGTGAGTTGGGGTGCTGCATAAAACCAGAGATTGAAATGAGCACAGATAAAGTTCCTTAAGCCAAATATGGAATAGACAAGAGCTACTCCTTGCTCAACGAAATGGACTCAACACCGCATATTAAACGCCTAAGAATGTACCTGACTAGTAAGTATCTTAAAACCTATGGATTGCTATGTCTCCGAAAGAGAATCAAGCATGTGTACAGGGGCATAAACGCAGCAGTGATAGGATTGGAGAGGTTCGGTGAGCAAATGAAGACCCTTTGAAGTCATATTGCATGGTACCCATTCCACGGGTTTCAACTACCAGGTTTAAGGTATTCTTCCTTCAGCTAAAACATGCATGTGGAACCCAGAGTATGATCAACCATGTGATCGGGAGACGTGTTCAAATATGTCTCAGTTTTCCTCCCCTGGTACTCGGGTGCAACATTCCAGACGCTTTACTAACACTCTCCCCACTTGGAGAGTCAGCCCTTTAACCTCCTGTTTGGCCCAGTTTGCAATTTCTGCGGAAGATGAACAGGAATAGCGAGAACCAATGAGAGACTAGCTGGAGGTGTCTGGACGGGCAAATTTAACTCTCATTTCCCACCAGGAAGAGGAAATAACCAAAGGCTCAGCGTGCCGTGCCGGAACCAGATTAGGGCCTGAAGCCATCCTGCGGTGTTGCGGCCAGGTCACAAGAAAGCGAGTTGAAGAAAGGAGCTCAGGGGCACTGTAATTCACAAACCTGCAGAGTTATAAATGACAGCTATCGTCCAAAAATAGACTGAAGTAAGGCTGCCAAGAGGACTTGAAAGCGGGGCAGAATTGCAGGAAACCGATTTCAGGAGGTAGACTGGAATTGCATTGAAAGCATAGGAAAAGAGGCAGAACGTCCACAATGATGCACTTGGCCAAAAAGGGCGTATGCGTTTTTTCCTGAATATATTCAGGAAAAAACGCATACGCCCTTTTTGGCCAACCAAGCAAGCTTGCAAAGGAAATCTGCACTACAATGAAGTCTCACTTCCCCCCGGTCAAAAGGGCCATCTGAAAAAAGTGTAAAATCCAGAAAGGCAGGACAGGCCATGGAGAACTGGGAGCCTTGTTATGCTGATGGGCGGGATGTAAATTGCCAACAGACACTCGGGAGAAGTGTATGGTGTTTCCTGAAACATCTAAAAAACAAAGCAACAGAGCCTAGGGCACTTCCACTTATGGTCCTATAGCTTAGGGAAATTAAAATCAAAAAGACACAGCCACCCCAAAGTTTGGACGCCTCTGTTTACAAGAACCTCGTTTACAGTACAAGTTCAACATCGCAGAAAGTGAAAAATGGATAAAGAAGTTGTGGTATTTACTTACAAAGCAATATCACTCAGCAATGAAATCTATGTCATCAGGCCCTTAGCAGCACAATGAGTGGATTCAGGTATGATGATTCTAACTGAAATAAGTCACACAGAAAAAGAAACATCATAAGATATCAGTAATACACGGAATGTAAACTTGGCTACACAGGAACTGAATTACAGAACAGAACAGGGTCTCAAATTTAGAAAACCAACTTATGCTTGCTTAAGGGGAAAGGTGAGTTGGGGTGCTGCATAAAACCAGAGATTGAAATGAGCACAGATAAAGTTCCTTAAGCCAAATATGGAATAGACAAGAGCTACTCCTTGCTCAACGAAATGGACTCAACACCGCATATTAAACGCCTAAGAATGTACCTGACTAGTAAGTATCTTAAAACCTATGGATTGCTATGTCTCCGAAAGAGAATCAAGCATGTGTACAGGGGCATAAACGCAGCAGTGATAGGATTGGAGAGGTTCGGTGAGCAAATGAAGACCCTTTGAAGTCATATTGCATGGTACCCATTCCACGGGTTTCAACTCCCAGGTTTAAGGTATTCTTCCTTCAGCTAAAACATGCATGTGGAACCCAGAGTATGATCAACCATGTGATCGGGAGACGTGTTCAAATATGTCTCAGTTTTCCTCCCCTGGTACTCGGGTGCAACATTCCAGACGCTTTACTAACACTCTCCCCACTTGGAGAGTCAGTCCCTTTAACCTCCTGTTTGGCCCAGTTTGCAATTTCTGCGGAAGATGAACAGGAATAGCGAGAACCAATGAGAGACTAGCTGGAGGTGTCTGGACGGGCAAATTTAACTCTCATTTCCCACCAGGAAGAGGAATTAACCAAAGGCTCAGCGTGCCGTGCCGGAACCAGATTAGGGCCTGAAGCCATCCTGCGGTGTTGCGGCCAGCTCACAAGAAAGCGAGTTGAAGAAAGGAGCTCAGGGGCACTGTAATTCACAAACCTGCAGAGTTATAAATGACAGCTATCGTCCAAAAATAGACTGAAGTAAGGCTGCCAAGAGGACTTGAAAGCGGGGCAGAATTGCAGGAAACCGATTTCAGGAGGTAGACTGGAATTGCATTGAAAGCATAGGAAAAGAGGCAGAACGTCCACAATGATGCACTTGGCCAAAAAGGGCGTATGCGTTTTTTCCTGAATATATTCAGGAAAAAACGCATACGCCCTTTTTGGCCAACCAAGCAAGCTTGCAAAGGAAATCTGCACTACAATGAAGTCTCACTTCCCCCCGGTCAAAAGGGCCATCTGAAAAAAGTGTAAAATCCAGAAAGGCAGGACAGGCCATGGAGAACTGGGAGCCTTGTTATGCTGATGGGCGGGATGTAAATTGCCAACAGACACTCGGGAGAAGTGTATGGTGTTTCCTGAAACATCTAAAAAACAAAGCAACAGAGCCTAGGGCACTTCCACTTATGGTCCTATAGCTTAGGGAAATTAAAATCAAAAAGACACAGCCACCCCAAAGTTTGGAACGGCTCTGTTTACAAGAACCTCGTTTACAGTACAAGTTCAACATCGCAGAAAGTGAAAAATGGATAAAGAAGTTGTGGTATTTACTTACAAAGCAATATCACTCAGCAATGAAATCTATGTCATCAGGCCCTTAGCAGCACAATGAGTGGATTCAGGTATGATGATTCTAACTGAAATAAGTCACACAGAAAAAGAAACATCATAAGATATCAGTAATACACGGAATGTAAACTTGGCTACACAGGAACTGAATTACAGAACAGAACAGGGTCTCAAATTTAGAAAACCAACTTATGCTTGCTTAAGGGGAAAGGTGAGTTGGGGTGCTGCATAAAACCAGAGATTGAAATGAGCACAGATAAAGTTCCTTAAGCCAAATATGGAATAGACAAGAGCTACTCCTTGCTCAACGAAATGGACTCAACACCGCATATTAAACGCCTAAGAATGTACCTGACTAGTAAGTATCTTAAAACCTATGGATTGCTATGTCTCCGAAAGAGAATCAAGCATGTGTACAGGGGCATAAACGCAGCAGTGATAGGATTGGAGAGGTTCGGTGAGCAAATGAAGACCCTTTGAAGTCATATTGCATGGTACCCATTCCACGGGTTTCAACTCCCAGGTTTAAGGTATTCTTCCTTCAGCTAAAACATGCATGTGGAACCCAGAGTATGATCAACCATGTGATCGGGAGACGTGTTCAAATATGTCTCAGTTTTCCTCCCCTGGTACTCGGGTGCAACATTCCAGACGCTTTACTAACACTCTCCCCACTTGGAGAGTCAGTCCCTTTAACCTCCTGTTTGGCCCAGTTTGCAATTTCTGCGGAAGATGAACAGGAATAGCGAGAACCAATGAGAGACTAGCTGGAGGTGTCTGGACGGGCAAATTTAACTCTCATTTCCCACCAGGAAGAGGAAATAACCAAAGGCTCAGCGTGCCGTGCCGGAACCAGATTAGGGCCTGAAGCCATCCTGCGGTGTTGCGGCCAGGTCACAAGAAAGCGAGTTGAAGAAAGGAGCTCAGGGGCACTGTAATTCACAAACCTGCAGAGTTATAAATGACAGCTATCGTCCAAAAATAGACTGAAGTAAGGCTGCCAAGAGGACTTGAAAGCGGGGCAGAATTGCAGGAAACCGATTTCAGGAGGTAGACTGGAATTGCATTGAAAGCATAGGAAAAGAGGCAGAACGTCCACAATGATGCACTTGGCCAAAAAGGGCGTATGCGTTTTTTCCTGAATATATTCAGGAAAAAACGCATACGCCCTTTTTGGCCAACCAAGCAAGCTTGCAAAGGAAATCTGCACTACAATGAAGTCTCACTTCCCCCCGGTCAAAAGGGCCATCTGAAAAAAGTGTAAAATCCAGAAAGGCAGGACAGGCCATGGAGAACTGGGAGCCTTGTTATGCTGATGGGCGGGATGTAAATTGCCAACAGACACTCGGGAGAAGTGTATGGTGTTTCCTGAAACATCTAAAAAACAAAGCAACAGAGCCTAGGGCACTTCCACTTATGGTCCTATAGCTTAGGGAAATTAAAATCAAAAAGACACAGCCACCCCAAAGTTTGGAACGCCTCTGTTTACAAGAACCTCGTTTACAGTACAAGTTCAACATCGCAGAAAGTGAAAAATGGATAAAGAAGTTGTGGTATTTACTTACAAAGCAATATCACTCAGCAATGAAATCTATGTCATCAGGCCCTTAGCAGCACAATGAGTGGATTCAGGTATGATGATTCTAACTGAAATAAGTCACACAGAAAAAGAAACATCATAAGATATCAGTAATACACGGAATGTAAACTTGGCTACACAGGAACTGAATTACAGAACAGAACAGGGTCTCAAATTTAGAAAACCAACTTATGCTTGCTTAAGGGTAAAGGTGAGTTGGGGTGCTGCATAAAACCAGAGATTGAAATGAGCACAGATAAAGTTCCTTAAGCCAAATATGGAATAGACAAGAGCTACTCCTTGCTCAACGAAATGGACTCAACACCGCATATTAAACGCCTAAGAATGTACCTGACTAGTAAGTATCTTAAAACCTATGGATTGCTATGTCTCCGAAAGAGAATCAAGCATGTGTACAGGGGCATAAACGCAGCAGTGATAGGATTGGAGAGGTTCGGTGAGCAAATGAAGACCCTTTGAAGTCATATTGCATGGTACCCATTCCACGGGTTTCAACTCCCAGGTTTAAGGTATTCTTCCTTCAGCTAAAACATGCATGTGGAACCCAGAGTATGATCAACCATGTGATCGGGAGACGTGTTCAAATATGTCTCAGTTTTCCTCCCCTGGTACTCGGGTGCAACATTCCAGACGCTTTACTAACACTCTCCCCACTTGGAGAGTCAGTCCCTTTAACCTCCTGTTTGGCCCAGTTTGCAATTTCTGCGGAAGATGAACAGGAATAGCGAGAACCAATGAGAGACTAGCTGGAGGTGTCTGGACGGGCAAATTTAACTCTCATTTCCCACCAGGAAGAGGAAATAACCAAAGGCTCAGCGTGCCGTGCCGGAACCAGATTAGGGCCTGAAGCCATCCTGCGGTGTTGCGGCCAGGTCACAAGAAAGCGAGTTGAAGAAAGGAGCTCAGGGGCACTGTAATTCACAAACCTGCAGAGTTATAAATGACAGCTATCGTCCAAAAATAGACTGAAGTAAGGCTGCCAAGAGGACTTGAAAGCGGGGCAGAATTGCAGGAAACCGATTTCAGGAGGTAGACTGGAATTGCATTGAAAGCATAGGAAAAGAGGCAGAACGTCCACAATGATGCACTTGGCCAAAAAGGGCGTATGCGTTTTTTCCTGAATATATTCAGGAAAAAACGCATACGCCCTTTTTGGCCAACCAAGCAAGCTTGCAAAGGAAATCTGCACTACAATGAAGTCTCACTTCCCCCCGGTCAAAAGGGCCATCTGAAAAAAGTGTAAAATCCAGAAAGGCAGGACAGGCCATGGAGAACTGGGAGCCTTGTTATGCTGATGGGCGGGATGTAAATTGCCAACAGACACTCGGGAGAAGTGTATGGTGTTTCCTGAAACATCTAAAAAACAAAGCAACAGAGCCTAGGGCACTTCCACTTATGGTCCTATAGCTTAGGGAAATTAAAATCAAAAAGACACAGCCACCCCAAAGTTTGGGACGCCTCTGTTTACAAGAACCTCGTTTACAGTACAAGTTCAACATCGCAGAAAGTGAAAAATGGATAAAGAAGTTGTGGTATTTACTTACAAAGCAATATCACTCAGCAATGAAATCTATGTCATCAGGCCCTTAGCAGCACAATGAGTGGATTCAGGTATGATGATTCTAACTGAAATAAGTCACACAGAAAAAGAAACATCATAAGATATCAGTAATACACGGAATGTAAACTTGGCTACACAGGAACTGAATTACAGAACAGAACAGGGTCTCAAATTTAGAAAACCAACTTATGCTTGCTTAAGGGGAAAGGTGAGTTGGGGTGCTGCATAAAACCAGAGATTGAAATGAGCACAGATAAAGTTCCTTAAGCCAAATATGGAATAGACAAGAGCTACTCCTTGCTCAACGAAATGGACTCAACACCGCATATTAAACGCCTAAGAATGTACCTGACTAGTAAGTATCTTAAAACCTATGGATTGCTATGTCTCCGAAAGAGAATCAAGCATGTGTACAGGGGCATAAACGCAGCAGTGATAGGATTGGAGAGGTTCGGTGAGCAAATGAAGACCCTTTGAAGTCATATTGCATGGTACCCATTCCACGGGTTTCAACTCCCAGGTTTAAGGTATTCTTCCTTCAGCTAAAACATGCATGTGGAACCCAGAGTATGATCAACCATGTGATCGGGAGACGTGTTCAAATATGTCTCAGTTTTCCTCCCCTGGTACTCGGGTGCAACATTCCAGACGCTTTACTAACACTCTCCCCACTTGGAGAGTCAGTCCCTTTAACCTCCTGTTTGGCCCAGTTTGCAATTTCTGCGGAAGATGAACAGGAATAGCGAGAACCAATGAGAGACTAGCTGGAGGTGTCTGGACGGGCAAATTTAACTCTCATTTCCCACCAGGAAGAGGAAATAACCAAAGGCTCAGCGTGCCGTGCCGGAACCAGATTAGGGCCTGAAGCCATCCTGCGGTGTTGCGGCCAGGTCACAAGAAAGCGAGTTGAAGAAAGGAGCTCAGGGGCACTGTAATTCACAAACCTGCAGAGTTATAAATGACAGCTATCGTCCAAAAATAGACTGAAGTAAGGCTGCCAAGAGGACTTGAAAGCGGGGCAGAATTGCAGGAAACCGATTTCAGGAGGTAGACTGGAATTGCATTGAAAGCATAGGAAAAGAGGCAGAACGTCCACAATGATGCACTTGGCCAAAAAGGGCGTATGCGTTTTTTCCTGAATATATTCAGGAAAAAACGCATACGCCCTTTTTGGCCAACCAAGCAAGCTTGCAAAGGAAATCTGCACTACAATGAAGTCTCACTTCCCCCCGGTCAAAAGGGCCATCTGAAAAAAGTGTAAAATCCAGAAAGGCAGGACAGGCCATGGAGAACTGGGAGCCTTGTTATGCTGATGGGCGGGATGTAAATTGCCAACAGACACTCGGGAGAAGTGTATGGTGTTTCCTGAAACATCTAAAAAACAAAGCAACAGAGCCTAGGGCACTTCCACTTATGGTCCTATAGCTTAGGGAAATTAAAATCAAAAAGACACAGCCACCCCAAAGTTTGGGACGGCTCTGTTTACAAGAACCTCGTTTACAGTACAAGTTCAACATCGCAGAAAGTGAAAAATGGATAAAGAAGTTGTGGTATTTACTTACAAAGCAATATCACTCAGCAATGAAATCTATGTCATCAGGCCCTTAGCAGCACAATGAGTGGATTCAGGTATGATGATTCTAACTGAAATAAGTCACACAGAAAAAGAAACATCATAAGATATCAGTAATACACGGAATGTAAACTTGGCTACACAGGAACTGAATTACAGAACAGAACAGGGTCTCAAATTTAGAAAACCAACTTATGCTTGCTTAAGGGGAAAGGTGAGTTGGGGTGCTGCATAAAACCAGAGATTGAAATGAGCACAGATAAAGTTCCTTAAGCCAAATATGGAATAGACAAGAGCTACTCCTTGCTCAACGAAATGGACTCAACACCGCATATTAAACGCCTAAGAATGTACCTGACTAGTAAGTATCTTAAAACCTATGGATTGCTATGTCTCCGAAAGAGAATCAAGCATGTGTACAGGGGCATAAACGCAGCAGTGATAGGATTGGAGAGGTTCGGTGAGCAAATGAAGACCCTTTGAAGTCATATTGCATGGTACCCATTCCACGGGTTTCAACTACCCAGGTTTAAGGTATTCTTCCTTCAGCTAAAACATGCATGTGGAACCCAGAGTATGATCAACCATGTGATCGGGAGACGTGTTCAAATATGTCTCAGTTTTCCTCCCCTGGTACTCGGGTGCAACATTCCAGACGCTTTACTAACACTCTCCCCACTTGGAGAGTCAGAGCCTTTAACCTCCTGTTTGGCCCAGTTTGCAATTTCTGCGGAAGATGAACAGGAATAGCGAGAACCAATGAGAGACTAGCTGGAGGTGTCTGGACGGGCAAATTTAACTCTCATTTCCCACCAGGAAGAGGAAATAACCAAAGGCTCAGCGTGCCGTGCCGGAACCAGATTAGGGCCTGAAGCCATCCTGCGGTGTTGCGGCCAGCTCACAAGAAAGCGAGTTGAAGAAAGGAGCTCAGGGGCACTGTAATTCACAAACCTGCAGAGTTATAAATGACAGCTATCGTCCAAAAATAGACTGAAGTAAGGCTGCCAAGAGGACTTGAAAGCGGGGCAGAATTGCAGGAAACCGATTTCAGGAGGTAGACTGGAATTGCATTGAAAGCATAGGAAAAGAGGCAGAACGTCCACAATGATGCACTTGGCCAAAAAGGGCGTATGCGTTTTTTCCTGAATATATTCAGGAAAAAACGCATACGCCCTTTTTGGCCAACCAAGCAAGCTTGCAAAGGAAATCTGCACTACAATGAAGTCTCACTTCCCCCCGGTCAAAAGGGCCATCTGAAAAAAGTGTAAAATCCAGAAAGGCAGGACAGGCCATGGAGAACTGGGAGCCTTGTTATGCTGATGGGCGGGATGTAAATTGCCAACAGACACTCGGGAGAAGTGTATGGTGTTTCCTGAAACATCTAAAAAACAAAGCAACAGAGCCTAGGGCACTTCCACTTATGGTCCTATAGCTTAGGGAAATTAAAATCAAAAAGACACAGCCACCCCAAAGTTTGGGACGCTCTGTTTACAAGAACCTCGTTTACAGTACAAGTTCAACATCGCAGAAAGTGAAAAATGGATAAAGAAGTTGTGGTATTTACTTACAAAGCAATATCACTCAGCAATGAAATCTATGTCATCAGGCCCTTAGCAGCACAATGAGTGGATTCAGGTATGATGATTCTAACTGAAATAAGTCACACAGAAAAAGAAACATCATAAGATATCAGTAATACACGGAATGTAAACTTGGCTACACAGGAACTGAATTACAGAACAGAACAGGGTCTCAAATTTAGAAAACCAACTTATGCTTGCTTAAGGGGAAAGGTGAGTTGGGGTGCTGCATAAAACCAGAGATTGAAATGAGCACAGATAAAGTTCCTTAAGCCAAATATGGAATAGACAAGAGCTACTCCTTGCTCAACGAAATGGACTCAACACACCACGCTTAATCTCATGTCCTATTGAATGGTCGCAGCAGATACCAATGTAGCTGCTTCTGTTGAGTCCATTTCGTTGAGCAAGGAGTAGCTCTTGTCTATTCCATATTTGGCTTAAGGAACTTTATCTGTGCTCATTTCAATCTCTGGTTTTATGCAGCTTAAGCAAGCATAAGTTGGTTTTCTAAATTTGAGACCCTGTTCTGTAATTCAGTTCCTGTGTAGCCAAGTTTACATTCCGTGTATTACTGATATCTTATGATGTTTCTTTTTCTGTGTGACTTATTTCAGTTAGAATCATCATACCTGAATCCACTCATTGTGCTGCTAAGGGCCTGATGACACATATTTCATTGCTGAGTGATATTGCTTTGTTAAATACCACAACTTCTTTATCCATTTTTCACTTTCTGCGATGTTGAACTTGTACTGTAAACGAGGTTCTTGTAAACAGAGCCGTTCCAAACTTTGGGGTGCTGTGTCTTTTTGATTTTAATTTCCCTAAGCTATAGGACCATAAGTGGAAGTGCCCTAGGCTCTGTTGCTTTGTTTTTTAGATGTTTCAGGAAACACCATACACTTCTCCCGAGTGTCTGTTGGCAATTTACATCCCGCCCATCAGCATAACAAGGCTCCCAGTTCTCCATGGCCTGTCCTGCCTTTCTGGATTTTACACTTTTTTCAGATGGCCCTTTTGACCGGGGGAAGTGAGACTTCATTGTAGTGCAGATTTCCTTTGCAAGCTTGCTTGGTTGGCCAAAAAGGGCGTATGCGTTTTTTCCTGAATATATTCAGGAAAAAACGCATACGCCCTTTTTGGCCAAGTGCATCATTGTGGACGTTCTGCCTCTTTTCCTATGCTTTCAATGCAATTCCAGTCTACCTCCTGAAATCGGTTTCCTGCAATTCTGCCCCGCTTTCAAGTCCTCTTGGCAGCCTTACTTCAGTCTATTTTTGGACGATAGCTGTCATTTATAACTCTGCAGGTTTGTGAATTACAGTGCCCCTGAGCTCCTTTCTTCAACTCGCTTTCTTGTGAGCTGGCCGCAACACCGCAGGATGGCTTCAGGCCCTAATCTGGTTCCGGCACGGCACGCTGAGCCTTTGGTTATTTCCTCTTCCTGGTGGGAAATGAGAGTTAAATTTGCCCGTCCAGACACCTCCAGCTAGCCTCTCATTGGTTCTCGCTATTCCTGTTCATCTTCCGCAGAAATTGCAAACTGGGCCAAACAGGAGGTTAAAGGGACTGACTCTCCAAGTGGGGAGAGTGTTAGTAAAGCGTCTGGAATGTTGCACCCGAGTACCAGGGGAGGAAAACTGAGACATATTTGAACACGTCTCCCGATCACATGGTTGATCATACTCTGGGTTCCACATGCATGTTTTAGCTGAAGGAAGAATACCTTAAACCTGGGTAGTTGAAACCCGTGGAATGGGTACCATGCAATATGACTTCAAAGGGTCTTCATTTGCTCACCGAACCTCTCCAATCCTATCACTGCTGCGTTTATGCCCCTGTACACATGCTTGATTCTCTTTCGGAGACATAGCAATCCATAGGTTTTAAGATACTTACTAGTCAGGTACATTCTTAGGCGTTTAATATGCGGTGTTGAGTCCATTTCGTTGAGCAAGGAGTAGCTCTTGTCTATTCCATATTTGGCTTAAGGAACTTTATCTGTGCTCATTTCAATCTCTGGTTTTATGCAGCACCCCAACTCACCTTTCCCCTTAAGCAAGCATAAGTTGGTTTTCTAAATTTGAGACCCTGTTCTGTTCTGTAATTCAGTTCCTGTGTAGCCAAGTTTACATTCCGTGTATTACTGATATCTTATGATGTTTCTTTTTCTGTGTGACTTATTTCAGTTAGAATCATCATACCTGAATCCACTCATTGTGCTGCTAAGGGCCTGATGACATAGATTTCATTGCTGAGTGATATTGCTTTGTAAGTAAATACCACAACTTCTTTATCCATTTTTCACTTTCTGCGATGTTGAACTTGTACTGTAAACGAGGTTCTTGTAAACAGAGGCGTTCCAAACTTTGGGGTGGCTGTGTCTTTTTGATTTTAATTTCCCTAAGCTATAGGACCATAAGTGGAAGTGCCCTAGGCTCTGTTGCTTTGTTTTTTAGATGTTTCAGGAAACACCATACACTTCTCCCGAGTGTCTGTTGGCAATTTACATCCCGCCCATCAGCATAACAAGGCTCCCAGTTCTCCATGGCCTGTCCTGCCTTTCTGGATTTTACACTTTTTTCAGATGGCCCTTTTGACCGGGGGGAAGTGAGACTTCATTGTAGTGCAGATTTCCTTTGCAAGCTTGCTTGGTTGGCCAAAAAGGGCGTATGCGTTTTTTCCTGAATATATTCAGGAAAAAACGCATACGCCCTTTTTGGCCAAGTGCATCATTGTGGACGTTCTGCCTCTTTTCCTATGCTTTCAATGCAATTCCAGTCTACCTCCTGAAATCGGTTTCCTGCAATTCTGCCCCGCTTTCAAGTCCTCTTGGCAGCCTTACTTCAGTCTATTTTTGGACGATAGCTGTCATTTATAACTCTGCAGGTTTGTGAATTACAGTGCCCCTGAGCTCCTTTCTTCAACTCGCTTTCTTGTGAGCTGGCCGCAACACCGCAGGATGGCTTCAGGCCCTAATCTGGTTCCGGCACGGCACGCTGAGCCTTTGGTTATTTCCTCTTCCTGGTGGGAAATGAGAGTTAAATTTGCCCGTCCAGACACCTCCAGCTAGTCTCTCATTGGTTCTCGCTATTCCTGTTCATCTTCCGCAGAAATTGCAAACTGGGCCAAACAGGAGGTTAAAGGCGCTGACTCTCCAAGTGGGGAGAGTGTTAGTAAAGCGTCTGGAATGTTGCACCCGAGTACCAGGGGAGGAAAACTGAGACATATTTGAACACGTCTCCCGATCACATGGTTGATCATACTCTGGGTTCCACATGCATGTTTTAGCTGAAGGAAGAATACCTTAAACCTGGGAGTTGAAACCCGTGGAATGGGTACCATGCAATATGACTTCAAAGGGTCTTCATTTGCTCACCGAACCTCTCCAATCCTATCACTGCTGCGTTTATGCCCCTGTACACATGCTTGATTCTCTTTCGGAGACATAGCAATCCATAGGTTTTAAGATACTTACTAGTCAGGTACATTCTTAGGCGTTTAATATGCGGTGTTGAGTCCATTTCGTTGAGCAAGGAGTAGCTCTTGTCTATTCCATATTTGGCTTAAGGAACTTTATCTGTGCTCATTTCAATCTCTGGTTTTATGCAGCACCCCAACTCACCTTTCCCCTTAAGCAAGCATAAGTTGGTTTTCTAAATTTGAGACCCTGTTCTGTTCTGTAATTCAGTTCCTGTGTAGCCAAGTTTACATTCCGTGTATTACTGATATCTTATGATGTTTCTTTTTCTGTGTGACTTATTTCAGTTAGAATCATCATACCTGAATCCACTCATTGTGCTGCTAAGGGCCTGATGACATAGATTTCATTGCTGAGTGATATTGCTTTGTAAGTAAATACCACAACTTCTTTATCCATTTTTCACTTTCTGCGATGTTGAACTTGTACTGTAAACGAGGTTCTTGTAAACAGAGCCGTTCCAAACTTTGGGGTGGCTGTGTCTTTTTGATTTTAATTTCCCTAAGCTATAGGACCATAAGTGGAAGTGCCCTAGGCTCTGTTGCTTTGTTTTTTAGATGTTTCAGGAAACACCATACACTTCTCCCGAGTGTCTGTTGGCAATTTACATCCCGCCCATCAGCATAACAAGGCTCCCAGTTCTCCATGGCCTGTCCTGCCTTTCTGGATTTTACACTTTTTTCAGATGGCCCTTTTGACCGGGGGAAGTGAGACTTCATTGTAGTGCAGATTTCCTTTGCAAGCTTGCTTGGTTGGCCAAAAAGGGCGTATGCGTTTTTTCCTGAATATATTCAGGAAAAAACGCATACGCCCTTTTTGGCCAAGTGCATCATTGTGGACGTTCTGCCTCTTTTCCTATGCTTTCAATGCAATTCCAGTCTACCTCCTGAAATCGGTTTCCTGCAATTCTGCCCCGCTTTCAAGTCCTCTTGGCAGCCTTACTTCAGTCTATTTTTGGACGATAGCTGTCATTTATAACTCTGCAGGTTTGTGAATTACAGTGCCCCTGAGCTCCTTTCTTCAACTCGCTTTCTTGTGACCTGGCCGCAACACCGCAGGATGGCTTCAGGCCCTAATCTGGTTCCGGCACGGCACGCTGAGCCTTTGGTTATTTCCTCTTCCTGGTGGGAAATGAGAGTTAAATTTGCCCGTCCAGACACCTCCAGCTAGTCTCTCATTGGTTCTCGCTATTCCTGTTCATCTTCCGCAGAAATTGCAAACTGGGCCAAACAGGAGGTTAAAGGGACTGACTCTCCAAGTGGGGAGAGTGTTAGTAAAGCGTCTGGAATGTTGCACCCGAGTACCAGGGGAGGAAAACTGAGACATATTTGAACACGTCTCCCGTTCACATGGTTGATCATACTCTGGGTTCCACATGCATGTTTTAGCTGAAGGAAGAATACCTTAAACCTGGGTAGTTGAAACCCGTGGAATGGGTACCATGCAATATGACTTCAAAGGGTCTTCATTTGCTCACCGAACCTCTCCAATCCTATCACTGCTGCGTTTATGCCCCTGTACACATGCTTGATTCTCTTTCGGAGACATAGCAATCCATAGGTTTTAAGATACTTACTAGTCAGGTACATTCTTAGGCGTTTAATATGCGGTGTTGAGTCCATTTCGTTGAGCAAGGAGTAGCTCTTGTCTATTCCATATTTGGCTTAAGGAACTTTATCTGTGCTCATTTCAATCTCTGGTTTTATGCAGCACCCCAACTCACCTTTCCCCTTAAGCAAGCATAAGTTGGTTTTCTAAATTTGAGACCCTGTTCTGTTCTGTAATTCAGTTCCTGTGTAGCCAAGTTTACATTCCGTGTATTACTGATATCTTATGATGTTTCTTTTTCTGTGTGACTTATTTCAGTTAGAATCATCATACCTGAATCCACTCATTGTGCTGCTAAGGGCCTGATGACATAGATTTCATTGCTGAGTGATATTGCTTTGTAAGTAAATACCACAACTTCTTTATCCATTTTTCACTTTCTGCGATGTTGAACTTGTACTGTAAACGAGGTTCTTGTAAACAGAGCCGTCCCAAACTTTGGGGTGGCTGTGTCTTTTTGATTTTAATTTCCCTAAGCTATAGGACCATAAGTGGAAGTGCCCTAGGCTCTGTTGCTTTGTTTTTTAGATGTTTCAGGAAACACCATACACTTCTCCCGAGTGTCTGTTGGCAATTTACATCCCGCCCATCAGCATAACAAGGCTCCCAGTTCTCCATGGCCTGTCCTGCCTTTCTGGATTTTACACTTTTTTCAGATGGCCCTTTTGACCGGGGGGAAGTGAGACTTCATTGTAGTGCAGATTTCCTTTGCAAGCTTGCTTGGTTGGCCAAAAAGGGCGTATGCGTTTTTTCCTGAATATATTCAGGAAAAAACGCATACGCCCTTTTTGGCCAAGTGCATCATTGTGGACGTTCTGCCTCTTTTCCTATGCTTTCAATGCAATTCCAGTCTACCTCCTGAAATCGGTTTCCTGCAATTCTGCCCCGCTTTCAAGTCCTCTTGGCAGCCTTACTTCAGTCTATTTTTGGACGATAGCTGTCATTTATAACTCTGCAGGTTTGTGAATTACAGTGCCCCTGAGCTCCTTTCTTCAACTCGCTTTCTTGTGACCTGGCCGCAACACCGCAGGATGGCTTCAGGCCCTAATCTGGTTCCGGCACGGCACGCTGAGCCTTTGGTTATTTCCTCTTCCTGGTGGGAAATGAGAGTTAAATTTGCCCGTCCAGACACCTCCAGCTAGTCTCTCATTGGTTCTCGCTATTCCTGTTCATCTTCCGCAGAAATTGCAAACTGGGCCAAACAGGAGGTTAAAGGGACTGACTCTCCAAGTGGGGAGAGTGTTAGTAAAGCGTCTGGAATGTTGCACCCGAGTACCAGGGGAGGAAAACTGAGACATATTTGAACACGTCTCCCGATCACATGGTTGATCATACTCTGGGTTCCACATGCATGTTTTAGCTGAAGGAAGAATACCTTAAACCTGGGAGTTGAGACCCGTGGAATGGGTACCATGCAATATGACTTCAAAGGGTCTTCATTTGCTCACCGAACCTCTCCAATCCTATCACTGCTGCGTTTATGCCCCTGTACACATGCTTGATTCTCTTTCGGAGACATAGCAATCCATAGGTTTTAAGATACTTACTAGTCAGGTACATTCTTAGGCGTTTAATATGCGGTGTTGAGTCCATTTCGTTGAGCAAGGAGTAGCTCTTGTCTATTCCATATTTGGCTTAAGGAACTTTATCTGTGCTCATTTCAATCTCTGGTTTTATGCAGCACCCCAACTCACCTTTCCCCTTAAGCAAGCATAAGTTGGTTTTCTAAATTTGAGACCCTGTTCTGTTCTGTAATTCAGTTCCTGTGTAGCCAAGTTTACATTCCGTGTATTACTGATATCTTATGATGTTTCTTTTTCTGTGTGACTTATTTCAGTTAGAATCATCATACCTGAATCCACTCATTGTGCTGCTAAGGGCCTGATGACATAGATTTCATTGCTGAGTGATATTGCTTTGTAAGTAAATACCACAACTTCTTTATCCATTTTTCACTTTCTGCGATGTTGAACTTGTACTGTAAACGAGGTTCTTGTAAACAGAGCCGTTCCAAACTTTGGGGTGGCTGTGTCTTTTTGATTTTAATTTCCCTAAGCTATAGGACCATAAGTGGAAGTGCCCTAGGCTCTGTTGCTTTGTTTTTTAGATGTTTCAGGAAACACCATACACTTCTCCCGAGTGTCTGTTGGCAATTTACATCCCGCCCATCAGCATAACAAGGCTCCCAGTTCTCCATGGCCTGTCCTGCCTTTCTGGATTTTACACTTTTTTCAGATGGCCCTTTTGACCGGGGGGAAGTGAGACTTCATTGTAGTGCAGATTTCCTTTGCAAGCTTGCTTGGTTGGCCAAAAAGGGCGTATGCGTTTTTTCCTGAATATATTCAGGAAAAAACGCATACGCCCTTTTTGGCCAAGTGCATCATTGTGGACGTTCTGCCTCTTTTCCTATGCTTTCAATGCAATTCCAGTCTACCTCCTGAAATCGGTTTCCTGCAATTCTGCCCCGCTTTCAAGTCCTCTTGGCAGCCTTACTTCAGTCTATTTTTGGACGATAGCTGTCATTTATAACTCTGCAGGTTTGTGAATTACAGTGCCCCTGAGCTCCTTTCTTCAACTCGCTTTCTTGTGCTGGCCGCAACACCGCAGGATGGCTTCAGGCCCTAATCTGGTTCCGGCACGGCACGCTGAGCCTTTGGTTATTTCCTCTTCCTGGTGGGAAATGAGAGTTAAATTTGCCCGTCCAGACACCTCCAGCTAGCCTCTCATTGGTTCTCGCTATTCCTGTTCATCTTCCGCAGAAATTGCAAACTGGGCCAAACAGGAGGTTAAAGGGCTGACTCTCCAAGTGGGGAGAGTGTTAGTAAAGCGTCTGGAATGTTGCACCCGAGTACCAGGGGAGGAAAACTGAGACATATTTGAACACGTCTCCCGATCACATGGTTGATCATACTCTGGGTTCCACATGCATGTTTTAGCTGAAGGAAGAATACCTTAAACCTGGGAGTTGAGACCCGTGGAATGGGTACCATGCAATATGACTTCAAAGGGTCTTCATTTGCTCACCGAACCTCTCCAATCCTATCACTGCTGCGTTTATGCCCCTGTACACATGCTTGATTCTCTTTCGGAGACATAGCAATCCATAGGTTTTAAGATACTTACTAGTCAGGTACATTCTTAGGCGTTTAATATGCGGTGTTGAGTCCATTTCGTTGAGCAAGGAGTAGCTCTTGTCTATTCCATATTTGGCTTAAGGAACTTTATCTGTGCTCATTTCAATCTCTGGTTTTATGCAGCACCCCAACTCACCTTTCCCTTAAGCAAGCATAAGTTGGTTTTCTAAATTTGAGACCCTGTTCTGTTCTGTAATTCAGTTCCTGTGTAGCCAAGTTTACATTCCGTGTATTACTGATATCTTATGATGTTTCTTTTTCTGTGTGACTTATTTCAGTTAGAATCATCATACCTGAATCCACTCATTGTGCTGCTAAGGGCCTGATGACATAGATTTCATTGCTGAGTGATATTGCTTTGTAAGTAAATACCACAACTTCTTTATCCATTTTTCACTTTCTGCGATGTTGAACTTGTACTGTAAACGAGGTTCTTGTAAACAGAGCCGTTCCAAACTTTGGGGTGGCTGTGTCTTTTTGATTTTAATTTCCCTAAGCTATAGGACCATAAGTGGAAGTGCCCTAGGCTCTGTTGCTTTGTTTTTTAGATGTTTCAGGAAACACCATACACTTCTCCCGAGTGTCTGTTGGCAATTTACATCCCGCCCATCAGCATAACAAGGCTCCCAGTTCTCCATGGCCTGTCCTGCCTTTCTGGATTTTACACTTTTTTCAGATGGCCCTTTTGACCGGGGGAAGTGAGACTTCATTGTAGTGCAGATTTCCTTTGCAAGCTTGCTTGGTTGGCCAAAAAGGGCGTATGCGTTTTTTCCTGAATATATTCAGGAAAAAACGCATACGCCCTTTTTGGCCAAGTGCATCATTGTGGACGTTCTGCCTCTTTTCCTATGCTTTCAATGCAATTCCAGTCTACCTCCTGAAATCGGTTTCCTGCAATTCTGCCCCGCTTTCAAGTCCTCTTGGCAGCCTTACTTCAGTCTATTTTTGGACGATAGCTGTCATTTATAACTCTGCAGGTTTGTGAATTACAGTGCCCCTGAGCTCCTTTCTTCAACTCGCTTTCTTGTGACCTGGCCGCAACACCGCAGGATGGCTTCAGGCCCTAATCTGGTTCCGGCACGGCACGCTGAGCCTTTGGTTAATTCCTCTTCCTGGTGGGAAATGAGAGTTAAATTTGCCCGTCCAGACACCTCCAGCTAGTCTCTCATTGGTTCTCGCTATTCCTGTTCATCTTCCGCAGAAATTGCAAACTGGGCCAAACAGGAGGTTAAAGGGACTGACTCTCCAAGTGGGGAGAGTGTTAGTAAAGCGTCTGGAATGTTGCACCCGAGTACCAGGGAGGAAAACTGAGACATATTTGAACACGTCTCCCGATCACATGGTTGATCATACTCTGGGTTCCACATGCATGTTTTAGCTGAAGGAAGAATACCTTAAACCTGGGAGTTGAAACCCGTGGAATGGGTACCATGCAATATGACTTCAAAGGGTCTTCATTTGCTCACCGAACCTCTCCAATCCTATCACTGCTGCGTTTATGCCCCTGTACACATGCTTGATTCTCTTTCGGAGACATAGCAATCCATAGGTTTTAAGATACTTACTAGTCAGGTACATTCTTAGGCGTTTAATATGCGGTGTTGAGTCCATTTCGTTGAGCAAGGAGTAGCTCTTGTCTATTCCATATTTGGCTTAAGGAACTTTATCTGTGCTCATTTCAATCTCTGGTTTTATGCAGCACCCCAACTCACCTTTCCCCTTAAGCAAGCATAAGTTGGTTTTCTAAATTTGAGACCCTGTTCTGTTCTGTAATTCAGTTCCTGTGTAGCCAAGTTTACATTCCGTGTATTACTGATATCTTATGATGTTTCTTTTTCTGTGTGACTTATTTCAGTTAGAATCATCATACCTGAATCCACTCATTGTGCTGCTAAGGGCCTGATGACATAGATTTCATTGCTGAGTGATATTGCTTTGTAAGTAAATACCACAACTTCTTTATCCATTTTTCACTTTCTGCGATGTTGAACTTGTACTGTAAACGAGGTTCTTGTAAACAGAGCCGTTCCAAACTTTGGGGTGGCTGTGTCTTTTTGATTTTAATTTCCCTAAGCTATAGGACCATAAGTGGAAGTGCCCTAGGCTCTGTTGCTTTGTTTTTTAGATGTTTCAGGAAACACCATACACTTCTCCCGAGTGTCTGTTGGCAATTTACATCCCGCCCATCAGCATAACAAGGCTCCCAGTTCTCCATGGCCTGTCCTGCCTTTCTGGATTTTACACTTTTTTCAGATGGCCCTTTTGACCGGGGGGAAGTGAGACTTCATTGTAGTGCAGATTTCCTTTGCAAGCTTGCTTGGTTGGCCAAAAAGGGCGTATGCGTTTTTTCCTGAATATATTCAGGAAAAAACGCATACGCCCTTTTTGGCCAAGTGCATCATTGTGGACGTTCTGCCTCTTTTCCTATGCTTTCAATGCAATTCCAGTCTACCTCCTGAAATCGGTTTCCTGCAATTCTGCCCCGCTTTCAAGTCCTCTTGGCAGCCTTACTTCAGTCTATTTTTGGACGATAGCTGTCATTTATAACTCTGCAGGTTTGTGAATTACAGTGCCCCTGAGCTCCTTTCTTCAACTCGCTTTCTTGTGACCTGGCCGCAACACCGCAGGATGGCTTCAGGCCCTAATCTGGTTCCGGCACGGCACGCTGAGCCTTTGGTTATTTCCTCTTCCTGGTGGGAAATGAGAGTTAAATTTGCCCGTCCAGACACCTCCAGCTAGTCTCTCATTGGTTCTCGCTATTCCTGTTCATCTTCCGCAGAAATTGCAAACTGGGCCAAACAGGAGGTTAAAGGGCTGACTCTCCAAGTGGGGAGAGTGTTAGTAAAGCGTCTGGAATGTTGCACCCGAGTACCAGGGAGGAAAACTGAGACATATTTGAACACGTCTCCCGATCACATGGTTGATCATACTCTAGGTTCCACATGCATGTTTTAGCTGAAGGAAGAATACCTTAAACCTGGTAGTTGAAACCCGTGGAATGGGTACCATGCAATATGACTTCAAAGGGTCTTCATTTGCTCACCGAACCTCTCCAATCCTATCACTGCTGCGTTTATGCCCCTGTACACATGCTTGATTCTCTTTCGGAGACATAGCAATCCATAGGTTTTAAGATACTTACTAGTCAGGTACATTCTTAGGCGTTTAATATGCGGTGTTGAGTCCATTTCGTTGAGCAAGGAGTAGCTCTTGTCTATTCCATATTTGGCTTAAGGAACTTTATCTGTGCTCATTTCAATCTCTGGTTTTATGCAGCACCCCAACTCACCTTTCCCCTTAAGCAAGCATAAGTTGGTTTTCTAAATTTGAGACCCTGTTCTGTTCTGTAATTCAGTTCCTGTGTAGCCAAGTTTACATTCCGTGTATTACTGATATCTTATGATGTTTCTTTTTCTGTGTGACTTATTTCAGTTAGAATCATCATACCTGAATCCACTCATTGTGCTGCTAAGGGCCTGATGACATAGATTTCATTGCTGAGTGATATTGCTTTGTAAGTAAATACCACAACTTCTTTATCCATTTTTCACTTTCTGCGATGTTGAACTTGTACTGTAAACGAGGTTCTTGTAAACAGAGCCGTTCCAAACTTTGGGGTGGCTGTGTCTTTTTGATTTTAATTTCCCTAAGCTATAGGACCATAAGTGGAAGTGCCCTAGGCTCTGTTGCTTTGTTTTTTAGATGTTTCAGGAAACACCATACACTTCTCCCGAGTGTCTGTTGGCAATTTACATCCCGCCCATCAGCATAACAAGGCTCCCAGTTCTCCATGGCCTGTCCTGCCTTTCTGGATTTTACACTTTTTTCAGATGGCCCTTTTGACCGGGGGGAAGTGAGACTTCATTGTAGTGCAGATTTCCTTTGCAAGCTTGCTTGGTTGGCCAAAAAGGGCGTATGCGTTTTTTCCTGAATATATTCAGGAAAAAACGCATACGCCCTTTTTGGCCAAGTGCATCATTGTGGACGTTCTGCCTCTTTTCCTATGCTTTCAATGCAATTCCAGTCTACCTCCTGAAATCGGTTTCCTGCAATTCTGCCCCGCTTTCAAGTCCTCTTGGCAGCCTTACTTCAGTCTATTTTTGGACGATAGCTGTCATTTATAACTCTGCAGGTTTGTGAATTACAGTGCCCCTGAGCTCCTTTCTTCAACTCGCTTTCTTGTGACCTGGCCGCAACACCGCAGGATGGCTTCAGGCCCTAATCTGGTTCCGGCACGGCACGCTGAGCCTTTGGTTAATTCCTCTTCCTGGTGGGAAATGAGAGTTAAATTTGCCCGTCCAGACACCTCCAGCTAGTCTCTCATTGGTTCTCGCTATTCCTGTTCATCTTCCGCAGAAATTGCAAACTGGGCCAAACAGGAGGTTAAAGGGCTGACTCTCCAAGTGGGGAGAGTGTTAGTAAAGCGTCTGGAATGTTGCACCCGAGTACCAGGGGCGGACAACTGAGACATATTTGAACACGTCTCCCGATCCCATGGTTGATCATACTCTGGGTTCCACATGCATGTTTTAGCTGAAGGAAGAATACCTAAACCCTGGGTAGTTGAAACCCGTGGAATGGGTACCATGCAATATGACTTCAAAGGGTCTTCATTTGCTCACCGAACCTCTCCAATCCTATCACTGCTGCGTTTATGCCCCTGTACACATGCTTGATTCTCTTTCGGAGACATAGCAATCCATAGGTTTTAAGATACTTACTAGTCAGGTACATTCTTAGGCGTTTAATATGCGGTGTTGAGTCCATTTCGTTGAGCAAGGAGTAGCTCTTGTCTATTCCATATTTGGCTTAAGGAACTTTATCTGTGCTCATTTCAATCTCTGGTTTTATGCAGCACCCCAACTCACCTTTCCCCTTAAGCAAGCATAAGTTGGTTTTCTAAATTTGAGACCCTGTTCTGTTCTGTAATTCAGTTCCTGTGTAGCCAAGTTTACATTCCGTGTATTACTGATATCTTATGATGTTTCTTTTTCTGTGTGACTTATTTCAGTTAGAATCATCATACCTGAATCCACTCATTGTGCTGCTAAGGGCCTGATGACATAGATTTCATTGCTGAGTGATATTGCTTTGTAAGTAAATACCACAACTTCTTTATCCATTTTTCACTTTCTGCGATGTTGAACTTGTACTGTAAACGAGGTTCTTGTAAACAGAGCCGTCCCAAACTTTGGGGTGGCTGTGTCTTTTTGATTTTAATTTCCCTAAGCTATAGGACCATAAGTGGAAGTGCCCTAGGCTCTGTTGCTTTGTTTTTTAGATGTTTCAGGAAACACCATACACTTCTCCCGAGTGTCTGTTGGCAATTTACATCCCGCCCATCAGCATAACAAGGCTCCCAGTTCTCCATGGCCTGTCCTGCCTTTCTGGATTTTACACTTTTTTCAGATGGCCCTTTTGACCGGGGGGAAGTGAGACTTCATTGTAGTGCAGATTTCCTTTGCAAGCTTGCTTGGTTGGCCAAAAAGGGCGTATGCGTTTTTTCCTGAATATATTCAGGAAAAAACGCATACGCCCTTTTTGGCCAAGTGCATCATTGTGGACGTTCTGCCTCTTTTCCTATGCTTTCAATGCAATTCCAGTCTACCTCCTGAAATCGGTTTCCTGCAATTCTGCCCCGCTTTCAAGTCCTCTTGGCAGCCTTACTTCAGTCTATTTTTGGACGATAGCTGTCATTTATAACTCTGCAGGTTTGTGAATTACAGTGCCCCTGAGCTCCTTTCTTCAACTCGCTTTCTTGTGAGCTGGCCGCAACACCGCAGGATGGCTTCAGGCCCTAATCTGGTTCCGGCACGGCACGCTGAGCCTTTGGTTAATTCCTCTTCCTGGTGGGAAATGAGAGTTAAATTTGCCCGTCCAGACACCTCCAGCTAGTCTCTCATTGGTTCTCGCTATTCCTGTTCATCTTCCGCAGAAATTGCAAACTGGGCCAAACAGGAGGTTAAAGGGACTGACTCTCCAAGTGGGGAGAGTGTTAGTAAAGCGTCTGGAATGTTGCACCCGAGTACCAGGGGAGGAAAACTGAGACATATTTGAACACGTCTCCCGATCACATGGTTGATCATACTCTGGGTTCCACATGCATGTTTTAGCTGAAGGAAGAATACCTTAAACCTGGGAGTTGAAACCCGTGGAATGGGTACCATGCAATATGACTTCAAAGGGTCTTCATTTGCTCACCGAACCTCTCCAATCCTATCACTGCTGCGTTTATGCCCCTGTACACATGCTTGATTCTCTTTCGGAGACATAGCAATCCATAGGTTTTAAGATACTTACTAGTCAGGTACATTCTTAGGCGTTTAATATGCGGTGTTGAGTCCATTTCGTTGAGCAAGGAGTAGCTCTTGTCTATTCCATATTTGGCTTAAGGAACTTTATCTGTGCTCATTTCAATCTCTGGTTTTATGCAGCACCCCAACTCACCTTTCCCCTTAAGCAAGCATAAGTTGGTTTTCTAAATTTGAGACCCTGTTCTGTTCTGTAATTCAGTTCCTGTGTAGCCAAGTTTACATTCCGTGTATTACTGATATCTTATGATGTTTCTTTTTCTGTGTGACTTATTTCAGTTAGAATCATCATACCTGAATCCACTCATTGTGCTGCTAAGGGCCTGATGACATAGATTTCATTGCTGAGTGATATTGCTTTGTAAGTAAATACCACAACTTCTTTATCCATTTTTCACTTTCTGCGATGTTGAACTTGTACTGTAAACGAGGTTCTTGTAAACAGAGCCGTCCCAAACTTTGGGGTGGCTGTGTCTTTTTGATTTTAATTTCCCTAAGCTATAGGACCATAAGTGGAAGTGCCCTAGGCTCTGTTGCTTTGTTTTTTAGATGTTTCAGGAAACACCATACACTTCTCCCGAGTGTCTGTTGGCAATTTACATCCCGCCCATCAGCATAACAAGGCTCCCAGTTCTCCATGGCCTGTCCTGCCTTTCTGGATTTTACACTTTTTTCAGATGGCCCTTTTGACCGGGGGAAGTGAGACTTCATTGTAGTGCAGATTTCCTTTGCAAGCTTGCTTGGTTGGCCAAAAAGGGCGTATGCGTTTTTTCCTGAATATATTCAGGAAAAAACGCATACGCCCTTTTTGGCCAAGTGCATCATTGTGGACGTTCTGCCTCTTTTCCTATGCTTTCAATGCAATTCCAGTCTACCTCCTGAAATCGGTTTCCTGCAATTCTGCCCCGCTTTCAAGTCCTCTTGGCAGCCTTACTTCAGTCTATTTTTGGACGATAGCTGTCATTTATAACTCTGCAGGTTTGTGAATTACAGTGCCCCTGAGCTCCTTTCTTCAACTCGCTTTCTTGTGAGCTGGCCGCAACACCGCAGGATGGCTTCAGGCCCTAATCTGGTTCCGGCACGGCACGCTGAGCCTTTGGTTATTTCCTCTTCCTGGTGGGAAATGAGAGTTAAATTTGCCCGTCCAGACACCTCCAGCTAGTCTCTCATTGGTTCTCGCTATTCCTGTTCATCTTCCGCAGAAATTGCAAACTGGGCCAAACAGGAGGTTAAAGGCGCTGACTCTCCAAGTGGGGAGAGTGTTAGTAAAGCGTCTGGAATGTTGCACCCGAGTACCAGGGGAGGAAAACTGAGACATATTTGAACACGTCTCCCGATCACATGGTTGATCATACTCTGGGTTCCACATGCATGTTTTAGCTGAAGGAAGAATACCTAAAACCTGGGAGTTGAAACCCGTGGAATGGGTACCATGCAATATGACTTCAAAGGGTCTTCATTTGCTCACCGAACCTCTCCAATCCTATCACTGCTGCGTTTATGCCCCTGTACACATGCTTGATTCTCTTTCGGAGACATAGCAATCCATAGGTTTTAAGATACTTACTAGTCAGGTACATTCTTAGGCGTTTAATATGCGGTGTTGAGTCCATTTCGTTGAGCAAGGAGTAGCTCTTGTCTATTCCATATTTGGCTTAAGGAACTTTATCTGTGCTCATTTCAATCTCTGGTTTTATGCAGCACCCCAACTCACCTTTCCCCTTAAGCAAGCATAAGTTGGTTTTCTAAATTTGAGACCCTGTTCTGTTCTGTAATTCAGTTCCTGTGTAGCCAAGTTTACATTCCGTGTATTACTGATATCTTATGATGTTTCTTTTTCTGTGTGACTTATTTCAGTTAGAATCATCATACCTGAATCCACTCATTGTGCTGCTAAGGGCCTGATGACATAGATTTCATTGCTGAGTGATATTGCTTTGTAAGTAAATACCACAACTTCTTTATCCATTTTTCACTTTCTGCGATGTTGAACTTGTACTGTAAACGAGGTTCTTGTAAACAGAGCCGTCCCAAACTTTGGGGTGGCTGTGTCTTTTTGATTTTAATTTCCCTAAGCTATAGGACCATAAGTGGAAGTGCCCTAGGCTCTGTTGCTTTGTTTTTTAGATGTTTCAGGAAACACCATACACTTCTCCCGAGTGTCTGTTGGCAATTTACATCCCGCCCATCAGCATAACAAGGCTCCCAGTTCTCCATGGCCTGTCCTGCCTTTCTGGATTTTACACTTTTTTCAGATGGCCCTTTTGACCGGGGGAAGTGAGACTTCATTGTAGTGCAGATTTCCTTTGCAAGCTTGCTTGGTTGGCCAAAAAGGGCGTATGCGTTTTTTCCTGAATATATTCAGGAAAAAACGCATACGCCCTTTTTGGCCAAGTGCATCATTGTGGACGTTCTGCCTCTTTTCCTATGCTTTCAATGCAATTCCAGTCTACCTCCTGAAATCGGTTTCCTGCAATTCTGCCCCGCTTTCAAGTCCTCTTGGCAGCCTTACTTCAGTCTATTTTTGGACGATAGCTGTCATTTATAACTCTGCAGGTTTGTGAATTACAGTGCCCCTGAGCTCCTTTCTTCAACTCGCTTTCTTGTGAGCTGGCCGCAACACCGCAGGATGGCTTCAGGCCCTAATCTGGTTCCGGCACGGCACGCTGAGCCTTTGGTTAATTCCTCTTCCTGGTGGGAAATGAGAGTTAAATTTGCCCGTCCAGACACCTCCAGCTAGTCTCTCATTGGTTCTCGCTATTCCTGTTCATCTTCCGCAGAAATTGCAAACTGGGCCAAACAGGAGGTTAAAGGCGCTGACTCTCCAAGTGGGGAGAGTGTTAGTAAAGCGTCTGGAATGTTGCACCCGAGTACCAGGGGAGGAAAACTGAGACATATTTGAACACGTCTCCCGTTCACATGGTTGATCATACTCTGGGTTCCACATGCATGTTTTAGCTGAAGGAAGAATACCTTAAACCTGGGTGTTGAAACCCGTGGAATGGGTACCATGCAATATGACTTCAAAGGGTCTTCATTTGCTCACCGAACCTCTCCAATCCTATCACTGCTGCGTTTATGCCCCTGTACACATGCTTGATTCTCTTTCGGAGACATAGCAATCCATAGGTTTTAAGATACTTACTAGTCAGGTACATTCTTAGGCGTTTAATATGCGGTGTTGAGTCCATTTCGTTGAGCAAGGAGTAGCTCTTGTCTATTCCATATTTGGCTTAAGGAACTTTATCTGTGCTCATTTCAATCTCTGGTTTTATGCAGCACCCCAACTCACCTTTCCCCTTAAGCAAGCATAAGTTGGTTTTCTAAATTTGAGACCCTGTTCTGTTCTGTAATTCAGTTCCTGTGTAGCCAAGTTTACATTCCGTGTATTACTGATATCTTATGATGTTTCTTTTTCTGTGTGACTTATTTCAGTTAGAATCATCATACCTGAATCCACTCATTGTGCTGCTAAGGGCCTGATGACATAGATTTCATTGCTGAGTGATATTGCTTTGTAAGTAAATACCACAACTTCTTTATCCATTTTTCACTTTCTGCGATGTTGAACTTGTACTGTAAACGAGGTTCTTGTAAACAGAGCCGTCCCAAACTTTGGGGTGGCTGTGTCTTTTTGATTTTAATTTCCCTAAGCTATAGGACCATAAGTGGAAGTGCCCTAGGCTCTGTTGCTTTGTTTTTTAGATGTTTCAGGAAACACCATACACTTCTCCCGAGTGTCTGTTGGCAATTTACATCCCGCCCATCAGCATAACAAGGCTCCCAGTTCTCCATGGCCTGTCCTGCCTTTCTGGATTTTACACTTTTTTCAGATGGCCCTTTTGACCGGGGGGAAGTGAGACTTCATTGTAGTGCAGATTTCCTTTGCAAGCTTGCTTGGTTGGCCAAAAAGGGCGTATGCGTTTTTTCCTGAATATATTCAGGAAAAAACGCATACGCCCTTTTTGGCCAAGTGCATCATTGTGGACGTTCTGCCTCTTTTCCTATGCTTTCAATGCAATTCCAGTCTACCTCCTGAAATCGGTTTCCTGCAATTCTGCCCCGCTTTCAAGTCCTCTTGGCAGCCTTACTTCAGTCTATTTTTGGACGATAGCTGTCATTTATAACTCTGCAGGTTTGTGAATTACAGTGCCCCTGAGCTCCTTTCTTCAACTCGCTTTCTTGTGAGCTGGCCGCAACACCGCAGGATGGCTTCAGGCCCTAATCTGGTTCCGGCACGGCACGCTGAGCCTTTGGTTAATTCCTCTTCCTGGTGGGAAATGAGAGTTAAATTTGCCCGTCCAGACACCTCCAGCTAGTCTCTCATTGGTTCTCGCTATTCCTGTTCATCTTCCGCAGAAATTGCAAACTGGGCCAAACAGGAGGTTAAAGGGCTGACTCTCCAAGTGGGGAGAGTGTTAGTAAAGCGTCTGGAATGTTGCACCCGAGTACCAGGGAGGAAAACTGAGACATATTTGAACACGTCTCCCGATCACATGGTTGATCATACTCTGGGTTCCACATGCATGTTTTAGCTGAAGGAAGAATACCTTAAACCTGGGTAGTTGAAACCCGTGGAATGGGTACCATGCAATATGACTTCAAAGGGTCTTCATTTGCTCACCGAACCTCTCCAATCCTATCACTGCTGCGTTTATGCCCCTGTACACATGCTTGATTCTCTTTCGGAGACATAGCAATCCATAGGTTTTAAGATACTTACTAGTCAGGTACATTCTTAGGCGTTTAATATGCGGTGTTGAGTCCATTTCGTTGAGCAAGGAGTAGCTCTTGTCTATTCCATATTTGGCTTAAGGAACTTTATCTGTGCTCATTTCAATCTCTGGTTTTATGCAGCACCCCAACTCACCTTTCCCCTTAAGCAAGCATAAGTTGGTTTTCTAAATTTGAGACCCTGTTCTGTTCTGTAATTCAGTTCCTGTGTAGCCAAGTTTACATTCCGTGTATTACTGATATCTTATGATGTTTCTTTTTCTGTGTGACTTATTTCAGTTAGAATCATCATACCTGAATCCACTCATTGTGCTGCTAAGGGCCTGATGACATAGATTTCATTGCTGAGTGATATTGCTTTGTAAGTAAATACCACAACTTCTTTATCCATTTTTCACTTTCTGCGATGTTGAACTTGTACTGTAAACGAGGTTCTTGTAAACAGAGCCGTTCCAAACTTTGGGGTGGCTGTGTCTTTTTGATTTTAATTTCCCTAAGCTATAGGACCATAAGTGGAAGTGCCCTAGGCTCTGTTGCTTTGTTTTTTAGATGTTTCAGGAAACACCATACACTTCTCCCGAGTGTCTGTTGGCAATTTACATCCCGCCCATCAGCATAACAAGGCTCCCAGTTCTCCATGGCCTGTCCTGCCTTTCTGGATTTTACACTTTTTTCAGATGGCCCTTTTGACCGGGGGGAAGTGAGACTTCATTGTAGTGCAGATTTCCTTTGCAAGCTTGCTTGGTTGGCCAAAAAGGGCGTATGCGTTTTTTCCTGAATATATTCAGGAAAAAACGCATACGCCCTTTTTGGCCAAGTGCATCATTGTGGACGTTCTGCCTCTTTTCCTATGCTTTCAATGCAATTCCAGTCTACCTCCTGAAATCGGTTTCCTGCAATTCTGCCCCGCTTTCAAGTCCTCTTGGCAGCCTTACTTCAGTCTATTTTTGGACGATAGCTGTCATTTATAACTCTGCAGGTTTGTGAATTACAGTGCCCCTGAGCTCCTTTCTTCAACTCGCTTTCTTGTGAGCTGGCCGCAACACCGCAGGATGGCTTCAGGCCCTAATCTGGTTCCGGCACGGCACGCTGAGCCTTTGGTTATTCCTCTTCCTGGTGGGAAATGAGAGTTAAATTTGCCCGTCCAGACACCTCCAGCTAGTCTCTCATTGGTTCTCGCTATTCCTGTTCATCTTCCGCAGAAATTGCAAACTGGGCCAAACAGGAGGTTAAAGGACTGACTCTCCAAGTGGGGAGAGTGTTAGTAAAGCGTCTGGAATGTTGCACCCGAGTACCAGGGGAGGAAAACTGAGACATATTTGAACACGTCTCCCGATCACATGGTTGATCATACTCTGGGTTCCACATGCATGTTTTAGCTGAAGGAAGAATACCTTAAACCTGGGTAGTTGAAACCCGTGGAATGGGTACCATGCAATATGACTTCAAAGGGTCTTCATTTGCTCACCGAACCTCTCCAATCCTATCACTGCTGCGTTTATGCCCCTGTACACATGCTTGATTCTCTTTCGGAGACATAGCAATCCATAGGTTTTAAGATACTTACTAGTCAGGTACATTCTTAGGCGTTTAATATGCGGTGTTGAGTCCATTTCGTTGAGCAAGGAGTAGCTCTTGTCTATTCCATATTTGGCTTAAGGAACTTTATCTGTGCTCATTTCAATCTCTGGTTTTATGCAGCACCCCAACTCACCTTTCCCCTTAAGCAAGCATAAGTTGGTTTTCTAAATTTGAGACCCTGTTCTGTTCTGTAATTCAGTTCCTGTGTAGCCAAGTTTACATTCCGTGTATTACTGATATCTTATGATGTTTCTTTTTCTGTGTGACTTATTTCAGTTAGAATCATCATACCTGAATCCACTCATTGTGCTGCTAAGGGCCTGATGACATAGATTTCATTGCTGAGTGATATTGCTTTGTAAGTAAATACCACAACTTCTTTATCCATTTTTCACTTTCTGCGATGTTGAACTTGTACTGTAAACGAGGTTCTTGTAAACAGAGGCGTCCCAAACTTTGGGGTGGCTGTGTCTTTTTGATTTTAATTTCCCTAAGCTATAGGACCATAAGTGGAAGTGCCCTAGGCTCTGTTGCTTTGTTTTTTAGATGTTTCAGGAAACACCATACACTTCTCCCGAGTGTCTGTTGGCAATTTACATCCCGCCCATCAGCATAACAAGGCTCCCAGTTCTCCATGGCCTGTCCTGCCTTTCTGGATTTTACACTTTTTTCAGATGGCCCTTTTGACCGGGGGGAAGTGAGACTTCATTGTAGTGCAGATTTCCTTTGCAAGCTTGCTTGGTTGGCCAAAAAGGGCGTATGCGTTTTTTCCTGAATATATTCAGGAAAAAACGCATACGCCCTTTTTGGCCAAGTGCATCATTGTGGACGTTCTGCCTCTTTTCCTATGCTTTCAATGCAATTCCAGTCTACCTCCTGAAATCGGTTTCCTGCAATTCTGCCCCGCTTTCAAGTCCTCTTGGCAGCCTTACTTCAGTCTATTTTTGGACGATAGCTGTCATTTATAACTCTGCAGGTTTGTGAATTACAGTGCCCCTGAGCTCCTTTCTTCAACTCGCTTTCTTGTGAGCTGGCCGCAACACCGCAGGATGGCTTCAGGCCCTAATCTGGTTCCGGCACGGCACGCTGAGCCTTTGGTTAATTCCTCTTCCTGGTGGGAAATGAGAGTTAAATTTGCCCGTCCAGACACCTCCAGCTAGTCTCTCATTGGTTCTCGCTATTCCTGTTCATCTTCCGCAGAAATTGCAAACTGGGCCAAACAGGAGGTTAAAGGGCTGACTCTCCAAGTGGGGAGAGTGTTAGTAAAGCGTCTGGAATGTTGCACCCGAGTACCAGGGGAGGAAAACTGAGACATATTTGAACACGTCTCCCGATCACATGGTTGATCATACTCTAGGTTCCACATGCATGTTTTAGCTGAAGGAAGAATACCTTAAACCTGGGATTTGAAACCCGTGGAATGGGTACCATGCAATATGACTTCAAAGGGTCTTCATTTGCTCACCGAACCTCTCCAATCCTATCACTGCTGCGTTTATGCCCCTGTACACATGCTTGATTCTCTTTCGGAGACATAGCAATCCATAGGTTTTAAGATACTTACTAGTCAGGTACATTCTTAGGCGTTTAATATGCGGTGTTGAGTCCATTTCGTTGAGCAAGGAGTAGCTCTTGTCTATTCCATATTTGGCTTAAGGAACTTTATCTGTGCTCATTTCAATCTCTGGTTTTATGCAGCACCCCAACTCACCTTTCCCTTAAGCAAGCATAAGTTGGTTTTCTAAATTTGAGACCCTGTTCTGTTCTGTAATTCAGTTCCTGTGTAGCCAAGTTTACATTCCGTGTATTACTGATATCTTATGATGTTTCTTTTTCTGTGTGACTTATTTCAGTTAGAATCATCATACCTGAATCCACTCATTGTGCTGCTAAGGGCCTGATGACATAGATTTCATTGCTGAGTGATATTGCTTTGTAAGTAAATACCACAACTTCTTTATCCATTTTTCACTTTCTGCGATGTTGAACTTGTACTGTAAACGAGGTTCTTGTAAACAGAGGCGTCCCAAACTTTGGGGTGGCTGTGTCTTTTTGATTTTAATTTCCCTAAGCTATAGGACCATAAGTGGAAGTGCCCTAGGCTCTGTTGCTTTGTTTTTTAGATGTTTCAGGAAACACCATACACTTCTCCCGAGTGTCTGTTGGCAATTTACATCCCGCCCATCAGCATAACAAGGCTCCCAGTTCTCCATGGCCTGTCCTGCCTTTCTGGATTTTACACTTTTTTCAGATGGCCCTTTTGACCGGGGGGAAGTGAGACTTCATTGTAGTGCAGATTTCCTTTGCAAGCTTGCTTGGTTGGCCAAAAAGGGCGTATGCGTTTTTTCCTGAATATATTCAGGAAAAAACGCATACGCCCTTTTTGGCCAAGTGCATCATTGTGGACGTTCTGCCTCTTTTCCTATGCTTTCAATGCAATTCCAGTCTACCTCCTGAAATCGGTTTCCTGCAATTCTGCCCCGCTTTCAAGTCCTCTTGGCAGCCTTACTTCAGTCTATTTTTGGACGATAGCTGTCATTTATAACTCTGCAGGTTTGTGAATTACAGTGCCCCTGAGCTCCTTTCTTCAACTCGCTTTCTTGTGAGCTGGCCGCAACACCGCAGGATGGCTTCAGGCCCTAATCTGGTTCCGGCACGGCACGCTGAGCCTTTGGTTAATTCCTCTTCCTGGTGGGAAATGAGAGTTAAATTTGCCCGTCCAGACACCTCCAGCTAGTCTCTCATTGGTTCTCGCTATTCCTGTTCATCTTCCGCAGAAATTGCAAACTGGGCCAAACAGGAGGTTAAAGGGCTGACTCTCCAAGTGGGGAGAGTGTTAGTAAAGCGTCTGGAATGTTGCACCCGAGTACCAGGGGAGGAAAACTGAGACATATTTGAACACGTCTCCCGATCACATGGTTGATCATACTCTGGGTTCCACATGCATGTTTTAGCTGAAGGAAGAATACCTTAAACCTGGGAGTTGAAACCCGTGGAATGGGTACCATGCAATATGACTTCAAAGGGTCTTCATTTGCTCACCGAACCTCTCCAATCCTATCACTGCTGCGTTTATGCCCCTGTACACATGCTTGATTCTCTTTCGGAGACATAGCAATCCATAGGTTTTAAGATACTTACTAGTCAGGTACATTCTTAGGCGTTTAATATGCGGTGTTGAGTCCATTTCGTTGAGCAAGGAGTAGCTCTTGTCTATTCCATATTTGGCTTAAGGAACTTTATCTGTGCTCATTTCAATCTCTGGTTTTATGCAGCACCCCAACTCACCTTTCCCCTTAAGCAAGCATAAGTTGGTTTTCTAAATTTGAGACCCTGTTCTGTTCTGTAATTCAGTTCCTGTGTAGCCAAGTTTACATTCCGTGTATTACTGATATCTTATGATGTTTCTTTTTCTGTGTGACTTATTTCAGTTAGAATCATCATACCTGAATCCACTCATTGTGCTGCTAAGGGCCTGATGACATAGATTTCATTGCTGAGTGATATTGCTTTGTAAGTAAATACCACAACTTCTTTATCCATTTTTCACTTTCTGCGATGTTGAACTTGTACTGTAAACGAGGTTCTTGTAAACAGAGGCGTCCCAAACTTTGGGGTGGCTGTGTCTTTTTGATTTTAATTTCCCTAAGCTATAGGACCATAAGTGGAAGTGCCCTAGGCTCTGTTGCTTTGTTTTTTAGATGTTTCAGGAAACACCATACACTTCTCCCGAGTGTCTGTTGGCAATTTACATCCCGCCCATCAGCATAACAAGGCTCCCAGTTCTCCATGGCCTGTCCTGCCTTTCTGGATTTTACACTTTTTTCAGATGGCCCTTTTGACCGGGGGGAAGTGAGACTTCATTGTAGTGCAGATTTCCTTTGCAAGCTTGCTTGGTTGGCCAAAAAGGGCGTATGCGTTTTTTCCTGAATATATTCAGGAAAAAACGCATACGCCCTTTTTGGCCAAGTGCATCATTGTGGACGTTCTGCCTCTTTTCCTATGCTTTCAATGCAATTCCAGTCTACCTCCTGAAATCGGTTTCCTGCAATTCTGCCCCGCTTTCAAGTCCTCTTGGCAGCCTTACTTCAGTCTATTTTTGGACGATAGCTGTCATTTATAACTCTGCAGGTTTGTGAATTACAGTGCCCCTGAGCTCCTTTCTTCAACTCGCTTTCTTGTGAGCTGGCCGCAACACCGCAGGATGGCTTCAGGCCCTAATCTGGTTCCGGCACGGCACGCTGAGCCTTTGGTTAATTCCTCTTCCTGGTGGGAAATGAGAGTTAAATTTGCCCGTCCAGACACCTCCAGCTAGTCTCTCATTGGTTCTCGCTATTCCTGTTCATCTTCCGCAGAAATTGCAAACTGGGCCAAACAGGAGGTTAAAGGACTGACTCTCCAAGTGGGGAGAGTGTTAGTAAAGCGTCTGGAATGTTGCACCCGAGTACCAGGGGAGGAAAACTGAGACATATTTGAACACGTCTCCCGATCACATGGTTGATCATACTCTGGGTTCCACATGCATGTTTTAGCTGAAGGAAGAATACCTTAAACCTGGGAGTTGAAACCCGTGGAATGGGTACCATGCAATATGACTTCAAAGGGTCTTCATTTGCTCACCGAACCTCTCCAATCCTATCACTGCTGCGTTTATGCCCCTGTACACATGCTTGATTCTCTTTCGGAGACATAGCAATCCATAGGTTTTAAGATACTTACTAGTCAGGTACATTCTTAGGCGTTTAATATGCGGTGTTGAGTCCATTTCGTTGAGCAAGGAGTAGCTCTTGTCTATTCCATATTTGGCTTAAGGAACTTTATCTGTGCTCATTTCAATCTCTGGTTTTATGCAGCACCCCAACTCACCTTTCCCCTTAAGCAAGCATAAGTTGGTTTTCTAAATTTGAGACCCTGTTCTGTTCTGTAATTCAGTTCCTGTGTAGCCAAGTTTACATTCCGTGTATTACTGATATCTTATGATGTTTCTTTTTCTGTGTGACTTATTTCAGTTAGAATCATCATACCTGAATCCACTCATTGTGCTGCTAAGGGCCTGATGACATAGATTTCATTGCTGAGTGATATTGCTTTGTAAGTAAATACCACAACTTCTTTATCCATTTTTCACTTTCTGCGATGTTGAACTTGTACTGTAAACGAGGTTCTTGTAAACAGAGCCGTTCCAAACTTTGGGGTGGCTGTGTCTTTTTGATTTTAATTTCCCTAAGCTATAGGACCATAAGTGGAAGTGCCCTAGGCTCTGTTGCTTTGTTTTTTAGATGTTTCAGGAAACACCATACACTTCTCCCGAGTGTCTGTTGGCAATTTACATCCCGCCCATCAGCATAACAAGGCTCCCAGTTCTCCATGGCCTGTCCTGCCTTTCTGGATTTTACACTTTTTTCAGATGGCCCTTTTGACCGGGGGGAAGTGAGACTTCATTGTAGTGCAGATTTCCTTTGCAAGCTTGCTTGGTTGGCCAAAAAGGGCGTATGCGTTTTTTCCTGAATATATTCAGGAAAAAACGCATACGCCCTTTTTGGCCAAGTGCATCATTGTGGACGTTCTGCCTCTTTTCCTATGCTTTCAATGCAATTCCAGTCTACCTCCTGAAATCGGTTTCCTGCAATTCTGCCCCGCTTTCAAGTCCTCTTGGCAGCCTTACTTCAGTCTATTTTTGGACGATAGCTGTCATTTATAACTCTGCAGGTTTGTGAATTACAGTGCCCCTGAGCTCCTTTCTTCAACTCGCTTTCTTGTGAGCTGGCCGCAACACCGCAGGATGGCTTCAGGCCCTAATCTGGTTCCGGCACGGCACGCTGAGCCTTTGGTTAATTCCTCTTCCTGGTGGGAAATGAGAGTTAAATTTGCCCGTCCAGACACCTCCAGCTAGTCTCTCATTGGTTCTCGCTATTCCTGTTCATCTTCCGCAGAAATTGCAAACTGGGCCAAACAGGAGGTTAAAGGGTTGACTCTCCAAGTGGGGAGAGTGTTAGTAAAGCGTCTGGAATGTTGCACCCGAGTACCAGGGGAGGAAAACTGAGACATATTTGAACACGTCTCCCGATCACATGGTTGATCATACTCTGGGTTCCACATGCATGTTTTAGCTGAAGGAAGAATACCTTAAACCTGGGAATTGAAACCCGTGGAATGGGTACCATGCAATATGACTTCAAAGGGTCTTCATTTGCTCACCGAACCTCTCCAATCCTATCACTGCTGCGTTTATGCCCCTGTACACATGCTTGATTCTCTTTCGGAGACATAGCAATCCATAGGTTTTAAGATACTTACTAGTCAGGTACATTCTTAGGCGTTTAATATGCGGTGTTGAGTCCATTTCGTTGAGCAAGGAGTAGCTCTTGTCTATTCCATATTTGGCTTAAGGAACTTTATCTGTGCTCATTTCAATCTCTGGTTTTATGCAGCACCCCAACTCACCTTTCCCCTTAAGCAAGCATAAGTTGGTTTTCTAAATTTGAGACCCTGTTCTGTTCTGTAATTCAGTTCCTGTGTAGCCAAGTTTACATTCCGTGTATTACTGATATCTTATGATGTTTCTTTTTCTGTGTGACTTATTTCAGTTAGAATCATCATACCTGAATCCACTCATTGTGCTGCTAAGGGCCTGATGACATAGATTTCATTGCTGAGTGATATTGCTTTGTAAGTAAATACCACAACTTCTTTATCCATTTTTCACTTTCTGCGATGTTGAACTTGTACTGTAAACGAGGTTCTTGTAAACAGAGCCGTCCCAAACTTTGGGGTGGCTGTGTCTTTTTGATTTTAATTTCCCTAAGCTATAGGACCATAAGTGGAAGTGCCCTAGGCTCTGTTGCTTTGTTTTTTAGATGTTTCAGGAAACACCATACACTTCTCCCGAGTGTCTGTTGGCAATTTACATCCCGCCCATCAGCATAACAAGGCTCCCAGTTCTCCATGGCCTGTCCTGCCTTTCTGGATTTTACACTTTTTTCAGATGGCCCTTTTGACCGGGGGGAAGTGAGACTTCATTGTAGTGCAGATTTCCTTTGCAAGCTTGCTTGGTTGGCCAAAAAGGGCGTATGCGTTTTTTCCTGAATATATTCAGGAAAAAACGCATACGCCCTTTTTGGCCAAGTGCATCATTGTGGACGTTCTGCCTCTTTTCCTATGCTTTCAATGCAATTCCAGTCTACCTCCTGAAATCGGTTTCCTGCAATTCTGCCCCGCTTTCAAGTCCTCTTGGCAGCCTTACTTCAGTCTATTTTTGGACGATAGCTGTCATTTATAACTCTGCAGGTTTGTGAATTACAGTGCCCCTGAGCTCCTTTCTTCAACTCGCTTTCTTGTGAGCTGGCCGCAACACCGCAGGATGGCTTCAGGCCCTAATCTGGTTCCGGCACGGCACGCTGAGCCTTTGGTTATTTCCTCTTCCTGGTGGGAAATGAGAGTTAAATTTGCCCGTCCAGACACCTCCAGCTAGTCTCTCATTGGTTCTCGCTATTCCTGTTCATCTTCCGCAGAAATTGCAAACTGGGCCAAACAGGAGGTTAAAGGGCTGACTCTCCAAGTGGGGAGAGTGTTAGTAAAGCGTCTGGAATGTTGCACCCGAGTACCAGGGGAGGAAAACTGAGACATATTTGAACACGTCTCCCGATCACATGGTTGATCATACTCTGGGTTCCACATGCATGTTTTAGCTGAAGGAAGAATACCTTAAACCTGGAGAGTTGAACCCGTGGAATGGGTACCATGCAATATGACTTCAAAGGGTCTTCATTTGCTCACCGAACCTCTCCAATCCTATCACTGCTGCGTTTATGCCCCTGTACACATGCTTGATTCTCTTTCGGAGACATAGCAATCCATAGGTTTTAAGATACTTACTAGTCAGGTACATTCTTAGGCGTTTAATATGCGGTGTTGAGTCCATTTCGTTGAGCAAGGAGTAGCTCTTGTCTATTCCATATTTGGCTTAAGGAACTTTATCTGTGCTCATTTCAATCTCTGGTTTTATGCAGCACCCCAACTCACCTTTCCCCTTAAGCAAGCATAAGTTGGTTTTCTAAATTTGAGACCCTGTTCTGTTCTGTAATTCAGTTCCTGTGTAGCCAAGTTTACATTCCGTGTATTACTGATATCTTATGATGTTTCTTTTTCTGTGTGACTTATTTCAGTTAGAATCATCATACCTGAATCCACTCATTGTGCTGCTAAGGGCCTGATGACATAGATTTCATTGCTGAGTGATATTGCTTTGTAAGTAAATACCACAACTTCTTTATCCATTTTTCACTTTCTGCGATGTTGAACTTGTACTGTAAACGAGGTTCTTGTAAACAGAGGCGTCCCAAACTTTGGGGTGGCTGTGTCTTTTTGATTTTAATTTCCCTAAGCTATAGGACCATAAGTGGAAGTGCCCTAGGCTCTGTTGCTTTGTTTTTTAGATGTTTCAGGAAACACCATACACTTCTCCCGAGTGTCTGTTGGCAATTTACATCCCGCCCATCAGCATAACAAGGCTCCCAGTTCTCCATGGCCTGTCCTGCCTTTCTGGATTTTACACTTTTTTCAGATGGCCCTTTTGACCGGGGGAAGTGAGACTTCATTGTAGTGCAGATTTCCTTTGCAAGCTTGCTTGGTTGGCCAAAAAGGGCGTATGCGTTTTTTCCTGAATATATTCAGGAAAAAACGCATACGCCCTTTTTGGCCAAGTGCATCATTGTGGACGTTCTGCCTCTTTTCCTATGCTTTCAATGCAATTCCAGTCTACCTCCTGAAATCGGTTTCCTGCAATTCTGCCCCGCTTTCAAGTCCTCTTGGCAGCCTTACTTCAGTCTATTTTTGGACGATAGCTGTCATTTATAACTCTGCAGGTTTGTGAATTACAGTGCCCCTGAGCTCCTTTCTTCAACTCGCTTTCTTGTGAGCTGGCCGCAACACCGCAGGATGGCTTCAGGCCCTAATCTGGTTCCGGCACGGCACGCTGAGCCTTTGGTTAATTCCTCTTCCTGGTGGGAAATGAGAGTTAAATTTGCCCGTCCAGACACCTCCAGCTAGTCTCTCATTGGTTCTCGCTATTCCTGTTCATCTTCCGCAGAAATTGCAAACTGGGCCAAACAGGAGGTTAAAGGGCTGACTCTCCAAGTGGGGAGAGTGTTAGTAAAGCGTCTGGAATGTTGCACCCGAGTACCAGGGGAGGAAAACTGAGACATATTTGAACACGTCTCCCGATCACATGGTTGATCATACTCTGGGTTCCACATGCATGTTTTAGCTGAAGGAAGAATACCTTAAACCTGGAGAGTTGAAACCCGTGGAATGGGTACCATGCAATATGACTTCAAAGGGTCTTCATTTGCTCACCGAACCTCTCCAATCCTATCACTGCTGCGTTTATGCCCCTGTACACATGCTTGATTCTCTTTCGGAGACATAGCAATCCATAGGTTTTAAGATACTTACTAGTCAGGTACATTCTTAGGCGTTTAATATGCGGTGTTGAGTCCATTTCGTTGAGCAAGGAGTAGCTCTTGTCTATTCCATATTTGGCTTAAGGAACTTTATCTGTGCTCATTTCAATCTCTGGTTTTATGCAGCACCCCAACTCACCTTTCCCCTTAAGCAAGCATAAGTTGGTTTTCTAAATTTGAGACCCTGTTCTGTTCTGTAATTCAGTTCCTGTGTAGCCAAGTTTACATTCCGTGTATTACTGATATCTTATGATGTTTCTTTTTCTGTGTGACTTATTTCAGTTAGAATCATCATACCTGAATCCACTCATTGTGCTGCTAAGGGCCTGATGACATAGATTTCATTGCTGAGTGATATTGCTTTGTAAGTAAATACCACAACTTCTTTATCCATTTTTCACTTTCTGCGATGTTGAACTTGTACTGTAAACGAGGTTCTTGTAAACAGAGGCGTCCCAAACTTTGGGGTGGCTGTGTCTTTTTGATTTTAATTTCCCTAAGCTATAGGACCATAAGTGGAAGTGCCCTAGGCTCTGTTGCTTTGTTTTTTAGATGTTTCAGGAAACACCATACACTTCTCCCGAGTGTCTGTTGGCAATTTACATCCCGCCCATCAGCATAACAAGGCTCCCAGTTCTCCATGGCCTGTCCTGCCTTTCTGGATTTTACACTTTTTTCAGATGGCCCTTTTGACCGGGGGGAAGTGAGACTTCATTGTAGTGCAGATTTCCTTTGCAAGCTTGCTTGGTTGGCCAAAAAGGGCGTATGCGTTTTTTCCTGAATATATTCAGGAAAAAACGCATACGCCCTTTTTGGCCAAGTGCATCATTGTGGACGTTCTGCCTCTTTTCCTATGCTTTCAATGCAATTCCAGTCTACCTCCTGAAATCGGTTTCCTGCAATTCTGCCCCGCTTTCAAGTCCTCTTGGCAGCCTTACTTCAGTCTATTTTTGGACGATAGCTGTCATTTATAACTCTGCAGGTTTGTGAATTACAGTGCCCCTGAGCTCCTTTCTTCAACTCGCTTTCTTGTGAGCTGGCCGCAACACCGCAGGATGGCTTCAGGCCCTAATCTGGTTCCGGCACGGCACGCTGAGCCTTTGGTTAATTCCTCTTCCTGGTGGGAAATGAGAGTTAAATTTGCCCGTCCAGACACCTCCAGCTAGTCTCTCATTGGTTCTCGCTATTCCTGTTCATCTTCCGCAGAAATTGCAAACTGGGCCAAACAGGAGGTTAAAGGGACTGACTCTCCAAGTGGGGAGAGTGTTAGTAAAGCGTCTGGAATGTTGCACCCGAGTACCAGGGGAGGAAAACTGAGACATATTTGAACACGTCTCCCGATCACATGGTTGATCATACTCTGGGTTCCACATGCATGTTTTAGCTGAAGGAAGAATACCTTAAACCTGGAGAGTTGAACCCGTGGAATGGGTACCATGCAATATGACTTCAAAGGGTCTTCATTTGCTCACCGAACCTCTCCAATCCTATCACTGCTGCGTTTATGCCCCTGTACACATGCTTGATTCTCTTTCGGAGACATAGCAATCCATAGGTTTTAAGATACTTACTAGTCAGGTACATTCTTAGGCGTTTAATATGCGGTGTTGAGTCCATTTCGTTGAGCAAGGAGTAGCTCTTGTCTATTCCATATTTGGCTTAAGGAACTTTATCTGTGCTCATTTCAATCTCTGGTTTTATGCAGCACCCCAACTCACCTTTCCCCTTAAGCAAGCATAAGTTGGTTTTCTAAATTTGAGACCCTGTTCTGTTCTGTAATTCAGTTCCTGTGTAGCCAAGTTTACATTCCGTGTATTACTGATATCTTATGATGTTTCTTTTTCTGTGTGACTTATTTCAGTTAGAATCATCATACCTGAATCCACTCATTGTGCTGCTAAGGGCCTGATGACATAGATTTCATTGCTGAGTGATATTGCTTTGTAAGTAAATACCACAACTTCTTTATCCATTTTTCACTTTCTGCGATGTTGAACTTGTACTGTAAACGAGGTTCTTGTAAACAGAGCCGTTCCAAACTTTGGGGTGGCTGTGTCTTTTTGATTTTAATTTCCCTAAGCTATAGGACCATAAGTGGAAGTGCCCTAGGCTCTGTTGCTTTGTTTTTTAGATGTTTCAGGAAACACCATACACTTCTCCCGAGTGTCTGTTGGCAATTTACATCCCGCCCATCAGCATAACAAGGCTCCCAGTTCTCCATGGCCTGTCCTGCCTTTCTGGATTTTACACTTTTTTCAGATGGCCCTTTTGACCGGGGGAAGTGAGACTTCATTGTAGTGCAGATTTCCTTTGCAAGCTTGCTTGGTTGGCCAAAAAGGGCGTATGCGTTTTTTCCTGAATATATTCAGGAAAAAACGCATACGCCCTTTTTGGCCAAGTGCATCATTGTGGACGTTCTGCCTCTTTTCCTATGCTTTCAATGCAATTCCAGTCTACCTCCTGAAATCGGTTTCCTGCAATTCTGCCCCGCTTTCAAGTCCTCTTGGCAGCCTTACTTCAGTCTATTTTTGGACGATAGCTGTCATTTATAACTCTGCAGGTTTGTGAATTACAGTGCCCCTGAGCTCCTTTCTTCAACTCGCTTTCTTGTGAGCTGGCCGCAACACCGCAGGATGGCTTCAGGCCCTAATCTGGTTCCGGCACGGCACGCTGAGCCTTTGGTTATTCCTCTTCCTGGTGGGAAATGAGAGTTAAATTTGCCCGTCCAGACACCTCCAGCTAGTCTCTCATTGGTTCTCGCTATTCCTGTTCATCTTCCGCAGAAATTGCAAACTGGGCCAAACAGGAGGTTAAAGGCGCTGACTCTCCAAGTGGGGAGAGTGTTAGTAAAGCGTCTGGAATGTTGCACCCGAGTACCAGGGGAGGAAAACTGAGACATATTTGAACACGTCTCCCGATCACATGGTTGATCATACTCTGGGTTCCACATGCATGTTTTAGCTGAAGGAAGAATACCTTAAACCTGGAGAGTTGAGACCCGTGGAATGGGTACCATGCAATATGACTTCAAAGGGTCTTCATTTGCTCACCGAACCTCTCCAATCCTATCACTGCTGCGTTTATGCCCCTGTACACATGCTTGATTCTCTTTCGGAGACATAGCAATCCATAGGTTTTAAGATACTTACTAGTCAGGTACATTCTTAGGCGTTTAATATGCGGTGTTGAGTCCATTTCGTTGAGCAAGGAGTAGCTCTTGTCTATTCCATATTTGGCTTAAGGAACTTTATCTGTGCTCATTTCAATCTCTGGTTTTATGCAGCACCCCAACTCACCTTTCCCCTTAAGCAAGCATAAGTTGGTTTTCTAAATTTGAGACCCTGTTCTGTTCTGTAATTCAGTTCCTGTGTAGCCAAGTTTACATTCCGTGTATTACTGATATCTTATGATGTTTCTTTTTCTGTGTGACTTATTTCAGTTAGAATCATCATACCTGAATCCACTCATTGTGCTGCTAAGGGCCTGATGACATAGATTTCATTGCTGAGTGATATTGCTTTGTAAGTAAATACCACAACTTCTTTATCCATTTTTCACTTTCTGCGATGTTGAACTTGTACTGTAAACGAGGTTCTTGTAAACAGAGGCGTCCCAAACTTTGGGGTGGCTGTGTCTTTTTGATTTTAATTTCCCTAAGCTATAGGACCATAAGTGGAAGTGCCCTAGGCTCTGTTGCTTTGTTTTTTAGATGTTTCAGGAAACACCATACACTTCTCCCGAGTGTCTGTTGGCAATTTACATCCCGCCCATCAGCATAACAAGGCTCCCAGTTCTCCATGGCCTGTCCTGCCTTTCTGGATTTTACACTTTTTTCAGATGGCCCTTTTGACCGGGGGGAAGTGAGACTTCATTGTAGTGCAGATTTCCTTTGCAAGCTTGCTTGGTTGGCCAAAAAGGGCGTATGCGTTTTTTCCTGAATATATTCAGGAAAAAACGCATACGCCCTTTTTGGCCAAGTGCATCATTGTGGACGTTCTGCCTCTTTTCCTATGCTTTCAATGCAATTCCAGTCTACCTCCTGAAATCGGTTTCCTGCAATTCTGCCCCGCTTTCAAGTCCTCTTGGCAGCCTTACTTCAGTCTATTTTTGGACGATAGCTGTCATTTATAACTCTGCAGGTTTGTGAATTACAGTGCCCCTGAGCTCCTTTCTTCAACTCGCTTTCTTGTGAGCTGGCCGCAACACCGCAGGATGGCTTCAGGCCCTAATCTGGTTCCGGCACGGCACGCTGAGCCTTTGGTTAATTCCTCTTCCTGGTGGGAAATGAGAGTTAAATTTGCCCGTCCAGACACCTCCAGCTAGTCTCTCATTGGTTCTCGCTATTCCTGTTCATCTTCCGCAGAAATTGCAAACTGGGCCAAACAGGAGGTTAAAGGACTGACTCTCCAAGTCGGGAGAGTGTTAGTAAAGCGTCTGGAATGTTGCACCCGAGTACCAGGGGAGGAAAACTGAGACATATTTGAACACGTCTCCCGATCACATGGTTGATCATACTCTGGGTTCCACATGCATGTTTTAGCTGAAGGAAGAATACCTTAAACCTGGGAGTTGAACCCGTGGAATGGGTACCATGCAATATGACTTCAAAGGGTCTTCATTTGCTCACCGAACCTCTCCAATCCTATCACTGCTGCGTTTATGCCCCTGTACACATGCTTGATTCTCTTTCGGAGACATAGCAATCCATAGGTTTTAAGATACTTACTAGTCAGGTACATTCTTAGGCGTTTAATATGCGGTGTTGAGTCCATTTCGTTGAGCAAGGAGTAGCTCTTGTCTATTCCATATTTGGCTTAAGGAACTTTATCTGTGCTCATTTCAATCTCTGGTTTTATGCAGCACCCCAACTCACCTTTCCCCTTAAGCAAGCATAAGTTGGTTTTCTAAATTTGAGACCCTGTTCTGTTCTGTAATTCAGTTCCTGTGTAGCCAAGTTTACATTCCGTGTATTACTGATATCTTATGATGTTTCTTTTTCTGTGTGACTTATTTCAGTTAGAATCATCATACCTGAATCCACTCATTGTGCTGCTAAGGGCCTGATGACATAGATTTCATTGCTGAGTGATATTGCTTTGTAAGTAAATACCACAACTTCTTTATCCATTTTTCACTTTCTGCGATGTTGAACTTGTACTGTAAACGAGGTTCTTGTAAACAGAGGCGTCCCAAACTTTGGGGTGGCTGTGTCTTTTTGATTTTAATTTCCCTAAGCTATAGGACCATAAGTGGAAGTGCCCTAGGCTCTGTTGCTTTGTTTTTTAGATGTTTCAGGAAACACCATACACTTCTCCCGAGTGTCTGTTGGCAATTTACATCCCGCCCATCAGCATAACAAGGCTCCCAGTTCTCCATGGCCTGTCCTGCCTTTCTGGATTTTACACTTTTTTCAGATGGCCCTTTTGACCGGGGGAAGTGAGACTTCATTGTAGTGCAGATTTCCTTTGCAAGCTTGCTTGGTTGGCCAAAAAGGGCGTATGCGTTTTTTCCTGAATATATTCAGGAAAAAACGCATACGCCCTTTTTGGCCAAGTGCATCATTGTGGACGTTCTGCCTCTTTTCCTATGCTTTCAATGCAATTCCAGTCTACCTCCTGAAATCGGTTTCCTGCAATTCTGCCCCGCTTTCAAGTCCTCTTGGCAGCCTTACTTCAGTCTATTTTTGGACGATAGCTGTCATTTATAACTCTGCAGGTTTGTGAATTACAGTGCCCCTGAGCTCCTTTCTTCAACTCGCTTTCTTGTGAGCTGGCCGCAACACCGCAGGATGGCTTCAGGCCCTAATCTGGTTCCGGCACGGCACGCTGAGCCTTTGGTTAATTCCTCTTCCTGGTGGGAAATGAGAGTTAAATTTGCCCGTCCAGACACCTCCAGCTAGTCTCTCATTGGTTCTCGCTATTCCTGTTCATCTTCCGCAGAAATTGCAAACTGGGCCAAACAGGAGGTTAAAGGCGCTGACTCTCCAAGTGGGGAGAGTGTTAGTAAAGCGTCTGGAATGTTGCACCCGAGTACCAGGGGAGGAAAACTGAGACATATTTGAACACGTCTCCCGATCACATGGTTGATCATACTCTGGGTTCCACATGCATGTTTTAGCTGAAGGAAGAATACCTTAAACCTGGAGAGTTGAGACCCGTGGAATGGGTACCATGCAATATGACTTCAAAGGGTCTTCATTTGCTCACCGAACCTCTCCAATCCTATCACTGCTGCGTTTATGCCCCTGTACACATGCTTGATTCTCTTTCGGAGACATAGCAATCCATAGGTTTTAAGATACTTACTAGTCAGGTACATTCTTAGGCGTTTAATATGCGGTGTTGAGTCCATTTCGTTGAGCAAGGAGTAGCTCTTGTCTATTCCATATTTGGCTTAAGGAACTTTATCTGTGCTCATTTCAATCTCTGGTTTTATGCAGCACCCCAACTCACCTTTCCCCTTAAGCAAGCATAAGTTGGTTTTCTAAATTTGAGACCCTGTTCTGTTCTGTAATTCAGTTCCTGTGTAGCCAAGTTTACATTCCGTGTATTACTGATATCTTATGATGTTTCTTTTTCTGTGTGACTTATTTCAGTTAGAATCATCATACCTGAATCCACTCATTGTGCTGCTAAGGGCCTGATGACATAGATTTCATTGCTGAGTGATATTGCTTTGTAAGTAAATACCACAACTTCTTTATCCATTTTTCACTTTCTGCGATGTTGAACTTGTACTGTAAACGAGGTTCTTGTAAACAGAGGCGTCCCAAACTTTGGGGTGGCTGTGTCTTTTTGATTTTAATTTCCCTAAGCTATAGGACCATAAGTGGAAGTGCCCTAGGCTCTGTTGCTTTGTTTTTTAGATGTTTCAGGAAACACCATACACTTCTCCCGAGTGTCTGTTGGCAATTTACATCCCGCCCATCAGCATAACAAGGCTCCCAGTTCTCCATGGCCTGTCCTGCCTTTCTGGATTTTACACTTTTTTCAGATGGCCCTTTTGACCGGGGGGAAGTGAGACTTCATTGTAGTGCAGATTTCCTTTGCAAGCTTGCTTGGTTGGCCAAAAAGGGCGTATGCGTTTTTTCCTGAATATATTCAGGAAAAAACGCATACGCCCTTTTTGGCCAAGTGCATCATTGTGGACGTTCTGCCTCTTTTCCTATGCTTTCAATGCAATTCCAGTCTACCTCCTGAAATCGGTTTCCTGCAATTCTGCCCCGCTTTCAAGTCCTCTTGGCAGCCTTACTTCAGTCTATTTTTGGACGATAGCTGTCATTTATAACTCTGCAGGTTTGTGAATTACAGTGCCCCTGAGCTCCTTTCTTCAACTCGCTTTCTTGTGAGCTGGCCGCAACACCGCAGGATGGCTTCAGGCCCTAATCTGGTTCCGGCACGGCACGCTGAGCCTTTGGTTATTTCCTCTTCCTGGTGGGAAATGAGAGTTAAATTTGCCCGTCCAGACACCTCCAGCTAGTCTCTCATTGGTTCTCGCTATTCCTGTTCATCTTCCGCAGAAATTGCAAACTGGGCCAAACAGGAGGTTAAAGGCGCTGACTCTCCAAGTGGGGAGAGTGTTAGTAAAGCGTCTGGAATGTTGCACCCGAGTACCAGGGGAGGAAAACTGAGACATATTTGAACACGTCTCCCGATCACATGGTTGATCATACTCTGGGTTCCACATGCATGTTTTAGCTGAAGGAAGAATACCTTAAACCTGGAGAGTTGAAACCCGTGGAATGGGTACCATGCAATATGACTTCAAAGGGTCTTCATTTGCTCACCGAACCTCTCCAATCCTATCACTGCTGCGTTTATGCCCCTGTACACATGCTTGATTCTCTTTCGGAGACATAGCAATCCATAGGTTTTAAGATACTTACTAGTCAGGTACATTCTTAGGCGTTTAATATGCGGTGTTGAGTCCATTTCGTTGAGCAAGGAGTAGCTCTTGTCTATTCCATATTTGGCTTAAGGAACTTTATCTGTGCTCATTTCAATCTCTGGTTTTATGCAGCACCCCAACTCACCTTTCCCCTTAAGCAAGCATAAGTTGGTTTTCTAAATTTGAGACCCTGTTCTGTTCTGTAATTCAGTTCCTGTGTAGCCAAGTTTACATTCCGTGTATTACTGATATCTTATGATGTTTCTTTTTCTGTGTGACTTATTTCAGTTAGAATCATCATACCTGAATCCACTCATTGTGCTGCTAAGGGCCTGATGACATAGATTTCATTGCTGAGTGATATTGCTTTGTAAGTAAATACCACAACTTCTTTATCCATTTTTCACTTTCTGCGATGTTGAACTTGTACTGTAAACGAGGTTCTTGTAAACAGAGGCGTCCCAAACTTTGGGGTGGCTGTGTCTTTTTGATTTTAATTTCCCTAAGCTATAGGACCATAAGTGGAAGTGCCCTAGGCTCTGTTGCTTTGTTTTTTAGATGTTTCAGGAAACACCATACACTTCTCCCGAGTGTCTGTTGGCAATTTACATCCCGCCCATCAGCATAACAAGGCTCCCAGTTCTCCATGGCCTGTCCTGCCTTTCTGGATTTTACACTTTTTTCAGATGGCCCTTTTGACCGGGGGGAAGTGAGACTTCATTGTAGTGCAGATTTCCTTTGCAAGCTTGCTTGGTTGGCCAAAAAGGGCGTATGCGTTTTTTCCTGAATATATTCAGGAAAAAACGCATACGCCCTTTTTGGCCAAGTGCATCATTGTGGACGTTCTGCCTCTTTTCCTATGCTTTCAATGCAATTCCAGTCTACCTCCTGAAATCGGTTTCCTGCAATTCTGCCCCGCTTTCAAGTCCTCTTGGCAGCCTTACTTCAGTCTATTTTTGGACGATAGCTGTCATTTATAACTCTGCAGGTTTGTGAATTACAGTGCCCCTGAGCTCCTTTCTTCAACTCGCTTTCTTGTGAGCTGGCCGCAACACCGCAGGATGGCTTCAGGCCCTAATCTGGTTCCGGCACGGCACGCTGAGCCTTTGGTTATTTCCTCTTCCTGGTGGGAAATGAGAGTTAAATTTGCCCGTCCAGACACCTCCAGCTAGTCTCTCATTGGTTCTCGCTATTCCTGTTCATCTTCCGCAGAAATTGCAAACTGGGCCAAACAGGAGGTTAAAGGGACTGACTCTCCAAGTGGGGAGAGTGTTAGTAAAGCGTCTGGAATGTTGCACCCGAGTACCAGGGGAGGAAAACTGAGACATATTTGAACACGTCTCCCGATCACATGGTTGATCATACTCTGGGTTCCACATGCATGTTTTAGCTGAAGGAAGAATACCTTAAACCTGGAGAGTTGAAACCCGTGGAATGGGTACCATGCAATATGACTTCAAAGGGTCTTCATTTGCTCACCGAACCTCTCCAATCCTATCACTGCTGCGTTTATGCCCCTGTACACATGCTTGATTCTCTTTCGGAGACATAGCAATCCATAGGTTTTAAGATACTTACTAGTCAGGTACATTCTTAGGCGTTTAATATGCGGTGTTGAGTCCATTTCGTTGAGCAAGGAGTAGCTCTTGTCTATTCCATATTTGGCTTAAGGAACTTTATCTGTGCTCATTTCAATCTCTGGTTTTATGCAGCACCCCAACTCACCTTTCCCCTTAAGCAAGCATAAGTTGGTTTTCTAAATTTGAGACCCTGTTCTGTTCTGTAATTCAGTTCCTGTGTAGCCAAGTTTACATTCCGTGTATTACTGATATCTTATGATGTTTCTTTTTCTGTGTGACTTATTTCAGTTAGAATCATCATACCTGAATCCACTCATTGTGCTGCTAAGGGCCTGATGACATAGATTTCATTGCTGAGTGATATTGCTTTGTAAGTAAATACCACAACTTCTTTATCCATTTTTCACTTTCTGCGATGTTGAACTTGTACTGTAAACGAGGTTCTTGTAAACAGAGGCGTCCCAAACTTTGGGGTGGCTGTGTCTTTTTGATTTTAATTTCCCTAAGCTATAGGACCATAAGTGGAAGTGCCCTAGGCTCTGTTGCTTTGTTTTTTAGATGTTTCAGGAAACACCATACACTTCTCCCGAGTGTCTGTTGGCAATTTACATCCCGCCCATCAGCATAACAAGGCTCCCAGTTCTCCATGGCCTGTCCTGCCTTTCTGGATTTTACACTTTTTTCAGATGGCCCTTTTGACCGGGGGGAAGTGAGACTTCATTGTAGTGCAGATTTCCTTTGCAAGCTTGCTTGGTTGGCCAAAAAGGGCGTATGCGTTTTTTCCTGAATATATTCAGGAAAAAACGCATACGCCCTTTTTGGCCAAGTGCATCATTGTGGACGTTCTGCCTCTTTTCCTATGCTTTCAATGCAATTCCAGTCTACCTCCTGAAATCGGTTTCCTGCAATTCTGCCCCGCTTTCAAGTCCTCTTGGCAGCCTTACTTCAGTCTATTTTTGGACGATAGCTGTCATTTATAACTCTGCAGGTTTGTGAATTACAGTGCCCCTGAGCTCCTTTCTTCAACTCGCTTTCTTGTGAGCTGGCCGCAACACCGCAGGATGGCTTCAGGCCCTAATCTGGTTCCGGCACGGCACGCTGAGCCTTTGGTTATTCCTCTTCCTGGTGGGAAATGAGAGTTAAATTTGCCCGTCCAGACACCTCCAGCTAGTCTCTCATTGGTTCTCGCTATTCCTGTTCATCTTCCGCAGAAATTGCAAACTGGGCCAAACAGGAGGTTAAAGGGCTGACTCTCCAAGTGGGGAGAGTGTTAGTAAAGCGTCTGGAATGTTGCACCCGAGTACCAGGGGAGGAAAACTGAGACATATTTGAACACGTCTCCCGATCACATGGTTGATCATACTCTGGGTTCCACATGCATGTTTTAGCTGAAGGAAGAATACCTTAAACCTGGGAGTTGAAACCCGTGGAATGGGTACCATGCAATATGACTTCAAAGGGTCTTCATTTGCTCACCGAACCTCTCCAATCCTATCACTGCTGCGTTTATGCCCCTGTACACATGCTTGATTCTCTTTCGGAGACATAGCAATCCATAGGTTTTAAGATACTTACTAGTCAGGTACATTCTTAGGCGTTTAATATGCGGTGTTGAGTCCATTTCGTTGAGCAAGGAGTAGCTCTTGTCTATTCCATATTTGGCTTAAGGAACTTTATCTGTGCTCATTTCAATCTCTGGTTTTATGCAGCACCCCAACTCACCTTTCCCCTTAAGCAAGCATAAGTTGGTTTTCTAAATTTGAGACCCTGTTCTGTTCTGTAATTCAGTTCCTGTGTAGCCAAGTTTACATTCCGTGTATTACTGATATCTTATGATGTTTCTTTTTCTGTGTGACTTATTTCAGTTAGAATCATCATACCTGAATCCACTCATTGTGCTGCTAAGGGCCTGATGACATAGATTTCATTGCTGAGTGATATTGCTTTGTAAGTAAATACCACAACTTCTTTATCCATTTTTCACTTTCTGCGATGTTGAACTTGTACTGTAAACGAGGTTCTTGTAAACAGAGGCGTCCCAAACTTTGGGGTGGCTGTGTCTTTTTGATTTTAATTTCCCTAAGCTATAGGACCATAAGTGGAAGTGCCCTAGGCTCTGTTGCTTTGTTTTTTAGATGTTTCAGGAAACACCATACACTTCTCCCGAGTGTCTGTTGGCAATTTACATCCCGCCCATCAGCATAACAAGGCTCCCAGTTCTCCATGGCCTGTCCTGCCTTTCTGGATTTTACACTTTTTTCAGATGGCCCTTTTGACCGGGGGGAAGTGAGACTTCATTGTAGTGCAGATTTCCTTTGCAAGCTTGCTTGGTTGGCCAAAAAGGGCGTATGCGTTTTTTCCTGAATATATTCAGGAAAAAACGCATACGCCCTTTTTGGCCAAGTGCATCATTGTGGACGTTCTGCCTCTTTTCCTATGCTTTCAATGCAATTCCAGTCTACCTCCTGAAATCGGTTTCCTGCAATTCTGCCCCGCTTTCAAGTCCTCTTGGCAGCCTTACTTCAGTCTATTTTTGGACGATAGCTGTCATTTATAACTCTGCAGGTTTGTGAATTACAGTGCCCCTGAGCTCCTTTCTTCAACTCGCTTTCTTGTGAGCTGGCCGCAACACCGCAGGATGGCTTCAGGCCCTAATCTGGTTCCGGCACGGCACGCTGAGCCTTTGGTTATTTCCTCTTCCTGGTGGGAAATGAGAGTTAAATTTGCCCGTCCAGACACCTCCAGCTAGTCTCTCATTGGTTCTCGCTATTCCTGTTCATCTTCCGCAGAAATTGCAAACTGGGCCAAACAGGAGGTTAAAGGCGCTGACTCTCCAAGTGGGGAGAGTGTTAGTAAAGCGTCTGGAATGTTGCACCCGAGTACCAGGGGAGGAAAACTGAGACATATTTGAACACGTCTCCCGATCACATGGTTGATCATACTCTGGGTTCCACATGCATGTTTTAGCTGAAGGAAGAATACCTTAAACCTGGGAGTTGAAACCCGTGGAATGGGTACCATGCAATATGACTTCAAAGGGTCTTCATTTGCTCACCGAACCTCTCCAATCCTATCACTGCTGCGTTTATGCCCCTGTACACATGCTTGATTCTCTTTCGGAGACATAGCAATCCATAGGTTTTAAGATACTTACTAGTCAGGTACATTCTTAGGCGTTTAATATGCGGTGTTGAGTCCATTTCGTTGAGCAAGGAGTAGCTCTTGTCTATTCCATATTTGGCTTAAGGAACTTTATCTGTGCTCATTTCAATCTCTGGTTTTATGCAGCACCCCAACTCACCTTTCCCCTTAAGCAAGCATAAGTTGGTTTTCTAAATTTGAGACCCTGTTCTGTTCTGTAATTCAGTTCCTGTGTAGCCAAGTTTACATTCCGTGTATTACTGATATCTTATGATGTTTCTTTTTCTGTGTGACTTATTTCAGTTAGAATCATCATACCTGAATCCACTCATTGTGCTGCTAAGGGCCTGATGACATAGATTTCATTGCTGAGTGATATTGCTTTGTAAGTAAATACCACAACTTCTTTATCCATTTTTCACTTTCTGCGATGTTGAACTTGTACTGTAAACGAGGTTCTTGTAAACAGAGGCGTCCAAACTTTGGGGTGGCTGTGTCTTTTTGATTTTAATTTCCCTAAGCTATAGGACCATAAGTGGAAGTGCCCTAGGCTCTGTTGCTTTGTTTTTTAGATGTTTCAGGAAACACCATACACTTCTCCCGAGTGTCTGTTGGCAATTTACATCCCGCCCATCAGCATAACAAGGCTCCCAGTTCTCCATGGCCTGTCCTGCCTTTCTGGATTTTACACTTTTTTCAGATGGCCCTTTTGACCGGGGGGAAGTGAGACTTCATTGTAGTGCAGATTTCCTTTGCAAGCTTGCTTGGTTGGCCAAAAAGGGCGTATGCGTTTTTTCCTGAATATATTCAGGAAAAAACGCATACGCCCTTTTTGGCCAAGTGCATCATTGTGGACGTTCTGCCTCTTTTCCTATGCTTTCAATGCAATTCCAGTCTACCTCCTGAAATCGGTTTCCTGCAATTCTGCCCCGCTTTCAAGTCCTCTTGGCAGCCTTACTTCAGTCTATTTTTGGACGATAGCTGTCATTTATAACTCTGCAGGTTTGTGAATTACAGTGCCCCTGAGCTCCTTTCTTCAACTCGCTTTCTTGTGAGCTGGCCGCAACACCGCAGGATGGCTTCAGGCCCTAATCTGGTTCCGGCACGGCACGCTGAGCCTTTGGTTAATTCCTCTTCCTGGTGGGAAATGAGAGTTAAATTTGCCCGTCCAGACACCTCCAGCTAGTCTCTCATTGGTTCTCGCTATTCCTGTTCATCTTCCGCAGAAATTGCAAACTGGGCCAAACAGGAGGTTAAAGGCGCTGACTCTCCAAGTGGGGAGAGTGTTAGTAAAGCGTCTGGAATGTTGCACCCGAGTACCAGGGGAGGAAAACTGAGACATATTTGAACACGTCTCCCGATCACATGGTTGATCATACTCTGGGTTCCACATGCATGTTTTAGCTGAAGGAAGAATACCTTAAACCTGGAGAGTTGAGACCCGTGGAATGGGTACCATGCAATATGACTTCAAAGGGTCTTCATTTGCTCACCGAACCTCTCCAATCCTATCACTGCTGCGTTTATGCCCCTGTACACATGCTTGATTCTCTTTCGGAGACATAGCAATCCATAGGTTTTAAGATACTTACTAGTCAGGTACATTCTTAGGCGTTTAATATGCGGTGTTGAGTCCATTTCGTTGAGCAAGGAGTAGCTCTTGTCTATTCCATATTTGGCTTAAGGAACTTTATCTGTGCTCATTTCAATCTCTGGTTTTATGCAGCACCCCAACTCACCTTTCCCCTTAAGCAAGCATAAGTTGGTTTTCTAAATTTGAGACCCTGTTCTGTTCTGTAATTCAGTTCCTGTGTAGCCAAGTTTACATTCCGTGTATTACTGATATCTTATGATGTTTCTTTTTCTGTGTGACTTATTTCAGTTAGAATCATCATACCTGAATCCACTCATTGTGCTGCTAAGGGCCTGATGACATAGATTTCATTGCTGAGTGATATTGCTTTGTAAGTAAATACCACAACTTCTTTATCCATTTTTCACTTTCTGCGATGTTGAACTTGTACTGTAAACGAGGTTCTTGTAAACAGAGGCGTCCCAAACTTTGGGGTGGCTGTGTCTTTTTGATTTTAATTTCCCTAAGCTATAGGACCATAAGTGGAAGTGCCCTAGGCTCTGTTGCTTTGTTTTTTAGATGTTTCAGGAAACACCATACACTTCTCCCGAGTGTCTGTTGGCAATTTACATCCCGCCCATCAGCATAACAAGGCTCCCAGTTCTCCATGGCCTGTCCTGCCTTTCTGGATTTTACACTTTTTTCAGATGGCCCTTTTGACCGGGGGGAAGTGAGACTTCATTGTAGTGCAGATTTCCTTTGCAAGCTTGCTTGGTTGGCCAAAAAGGGCGTATGCGTTTTTTCCTGAATATATTCAGGAAAAAACGCATACGCCCTTTTTGGCCAAGTGCATCATTGTGGACGTTCTGCCTCTTTTCCTATGCTTTCAATGCAATTCCAGTCTACCTCCTGAAATCGGTTTCCTGCAATTCTGCCCCGCTTTCAAGTCCTCTTGGCAGCCTTACTTCAGTCTATTTTTGGACGATAGCTGTCATTTATAACTCTGCAGGTTTGTGAATTACAGTGCCCCTGAGCTCCTTTCTTCAACTCGCTTTCTTGTGAGCTGGCCGCAACACCGCAGGATGGCTTCAGGCCCTAATCTGGTTCCGGCACGGCACGCTGAGCCTTTGGTTATTTCCTCTTCCTGGTGGGAAATGAGAGTTAAATTTGCCCGTCCAGACACCTCCAGCTAGTCTCTCATTGGTTCTCGCTATTCCTGTTCATCTTCCGCAGAAATTGCAAACTGGGCCAAACAGGAGGTTAAAGGGCTGACTCTCCAAGTGGGGAGAGTGTTAGTAAAGCGTCTGGAATGTTGCACCCGAGTACCAGGGGAGGAAAACTGAGACATATTTGAACACGTCTCCCGATCACATGGTTGATCATACTCTGGGTTCCACATGCATGTTTTAGCTGAAGGAAGAATACCTTAAACCTGGGAGTTGAAACCCGTGGAATGGGTACCATGCAATATGACTTCAAAGGGTCTTCATTTGCTCACCGAACCTCTCCAATCCTATCACTGCTGCGTTTATGCCCCTGTACACATGCTTGATTCTCTTTCGGAGACATAGCAATCCATAGGTTTTAAGATACTTACTAGTCAGGTACATTCTTAGGCGTTTAATATGCGGTGTTGAGTCCATTTCGTTGAGCAAGGAGTAGCTCTTGTCTATTCCATATTTGGCTTAAGGAACTTTATCTGTGCTCATTTCAATCTCTGGTTTTATGCAGCACCCCAACTCACCTTTCCCCTTAAGCAAGCATAAGTTGGTTTTCTAAATTTGAGACCCTGTTCTGTTCTGTAATTCAGTTCCTGTGTAGCCAAGTTTACATTCCGTGTATTACTGATATCTTATGATGTTTCTTTTTCTGTGTGACTTATTTCAGTTAGAATCATCATACCTGAATCCACTCATTGTGCTGCTAAGGGCCTGATGACATAGATTTCATTGCTGAGTGATATTGCTTTGTAAGTAAATACCACAACTTCTTTATCCATTTTTCACTTTCTGCGATGTTGAACTTGTACTGTAAACGAGGTTCTTGTAAACAGAGGCGTCCCAAACTTTGGGGTGGCTGTGTCTTTTTGATTTTAATTTCCCTAAGCTATAGGACCATAAGTGGAAGTGCCCTAGGCTCTGTTGCTTTGTTTTTTAGATGTTTCAGGAAACACCATACACTTCTCCCGAGTGTCTGTTGGCAATTTACATCCCGCCCATCAGCATAACAAGGCTCCCAGTTCTCCATGGCCTGTCCTGCCTTTCTGGATTTTACACTTTTTTCAGATGGCCCTTTTGACCGGGGGGAAGTGAGACTTCATTGTAGTGCAGATTTCCTTTGCAAGCTTGCTTGGTTGGCCAAAAAGGGCGTATGCGTTTTTTCCTGAATATATTCAGGAAAAAACGCATACGCCCTTTTTGGCCAAGTGCATCATTGTGGACGTTCTGCCTCTTTTCCTATGCTTTCAATGCAATTCCAGTCTACCTCCTGAAATCGGTTTCCTGCAATTCTGCCCCGCTTTCAAGTCCTCTTGGCAGCCTTACTTCAGTCTATTTTTGGACGATAGCTGTCATTTATAACTCTGCAGGTTTGTGAATTACAGTGCCCCTGAGCTCCTTTCTTCAACTCGCTTTCTTGTGAGCTGGCCGCAACACCGCAGGATGGCTTCAGGCCCTAATCTGGTTCCGGCACGGCACGCTGAGCCTTTGGTTATTTCCTCTTCCTGGTGGGAAATGAGAGTTAAATTTGCCCGTCCAGACACCTCCAGCTAGTCTCTCATTGGTTCTCGCTATTCCTGTTCATCTTCCGCAGAAATTGCAAACTGGGCCAAACAGGAGGTTAAAGGGCTGACTCTCCAAGTGGGGAGAGTGTTAGTAAAGCGTCTGGAATGTTGCACCCGAGTACCAGGGGAGGAAAACTGAGACATATTTGAACACGTCTCCCGATCACATGGTTGATCATACTCTGGGTTCCACATGCATGTTTTAGCTGAAGGAAGAATACCTTAAACCTGGAGAGTTGAGACCCGTGGAATGGGTACCATGCAATATGACTTCAAAGGGTCTTCATTTGCTCACCGAACCTCTCCAATCCTATCACTGCTGCGTTTATGCCCCTGTACACATGCTTGATTCTCTTTCGGAGACATAGCAATCCATAGGTTTTAAGATACTTACTAGTCAGGTACATTCTTAGGCGTTTAATATGCGGTGTTGAGTCCATTTCGTTGAGCAAGGAGTAGCTCTTGTCTATTCCATATTTGGCTTAAGGAACTTTATCTGTGCTCATTTCAATCTCTGGTTTTATGCAGCACCCCAACTCACCTTTCCCCTTAAGCAAGCATAAGTTGGTTTTCTAAATTTGAGACCCTGTTCTGTTCTGTAATTCAGTTCCTGTGTAGCCAAGTTTACATTCCGTGTATTACTGATATCTTATGATGTTTCTTTTTCTGTGTGACTTATTTCAGTTAGAATCATCATACCTGAATCCACTCATTGTGCTGCTAAGGGCCTGATGACATAGATTTCATTGCTGAGTGATATTGCTTTGTAAGTAAATACCACAACTTCTTTATCCATTTTTCACTTTCTGCGATGTTGAACTTGTACTGTAAACGAGGTTCTTGTAAACAGAGGCGTCCCAAACTTTGGGGTGGCTGTGTCTTTTTGATTTTAATTTCCCTAAGCTATAGGACCATAAGTGGAAGTGCCCTAGGCTCTGTTGCTTTGTTTTTTAGATGTTTCAGGAAACACCATACACTTCTCCCGAGTGTCTGTTGGCAATTTACATCCCGCCCATCAGCATAACAAGGCTCCCAGTTCTCCATGGCCTGTCCTGCCTTTCTGGATTTTACACTTTTTTCAGATGGCCCTTTTGACCGGGGGGAAGTGAGACTTCATTGTAGTGCAGATTTCCTTTGCAAGCTTGCTTGGTTGGCCAAAAAGGGCGTATGCGTTTTTTCCTGAATATATTCAGGAAAAAACGCATACGCCCTTTTTGGCCAAGTGCATCATTGTGGACGTTCTGCCTCTTTTCCTATGCTTTCAATGCAATTCCAGTCTACCTCCTGAAATCGGTTTCCTGCAATTCTGCCCCGCTTTCAAGTCCTCTTGGCAGCCTTACTTCAGTCTATTTTTGGACGATAGCTGTCATTTATAACTCTGCAGGTTTGTGAATTACAGTGCCCCTGAGCTCCTTTCTTCAACTCGCTTTCTTGTGAGCTGGCCGCAACACCGCAGGATGGCTTCAGGCCCTAATCTGGTTCCGGCACGGCACGCTGAGCCTTTGGTTAATTCCTCTTCCTGGTGGGAAATGAGAGTTAAATTTGCCCGTCCAGACACCTCCAGCTAGTCTCTCATTGGTTCTCGCTATTCCTGTTCATCTTCCGCAGAAATTGCAAACTGGGCCAAACAGGAGGTTAAAGGGCTGACTCTCCAAGTGGGGAGAGTGTTAGTAAAGCGTCTGGAATGTTGCACCCGAGTACCAGGGGAGGAAAACTGAGACATATTTGAACACGTCTCCCGATCACATGGTTGATCATACTCTGGGTTCCACATGCATGTTTTAGCTGAAGGAAGAATACCTTAAACCTGGAGAGTTGAAACCCGTGGAATGGGTACCATGCAATATGACTTCAAAGGGTCTTCATTTGCTCACCGAACCTCTCCAATCCTATCACTGCTGCGTTTATGCCCCTGTACACATGCTTGATTCTCTTTCGGAGACATAGCAATCCATAGGTTTTAAGATACTTACTAGTCAGGTACATTCTTAGGCGTTTAATATGCGGTGTTGAGTCCATTTCGTTGAGCAAGGAGTAGCTCTTGTCTATTCCATATTTGGCTTAAGGAACTTTATCTGTGCTCATTTCAATCTCTGGTTTTATGCAGCACCCCAACTCACCTTTCCCCTTAAGCAAGCATAAGTTGGTTTTCTAAATTTGAGACCCTGTTCTGTTCTGTAATTCAGTTCCTGTGTAGCCAAGTTTACATTCCGTGTATTACTGATATCTTATGATGTTTCTTTTTCTGTGTGACTTATTTCAGTTAGAATCATCATACCTGAATCCACTCATTGTGCTGCTAAGGGCCTGATGACATAGATTTCATTGCTGAGTGATATTGCTTTGTAAGTAAATACCACAACTTCTTTATCCATTTTTCACTTTCTGCGATGTTGAACTTGTACTGTAAACGAGGTTCTTGTAAACAGAGGCGTCCCAAACTTTGGGGTGGCTGTGTCTTTTTGATTTTAATTTCCCTAAGCTATAGGACCATAAGTGGAAGTGCCCTAGGCTCTGTTGCTTTGTTTTTTAGATGTTTCAGGAAACACCATACACTTCTCCCGAGTGTCTGTTGGCAATTTACATCCCGCCCATCAGCATAACAAGGCTCCCAGTTCTCCATGGCCTGTCCTGCCTTTCTGGATTTTACACTTTTTTCAGATGGCCCTTTTGACCGGGGGGAAGTGAGACTTCATTGTAGTGCAGATTTCCTTTGCAAGCTTGCTTGGTTGGCCAAAAAGGGCGTATGCGTTTTTTCCTGAATATATTCAGGAAAAAACGCATACGCCCTTTTTGGCCAAGTGCATCATTGTGGACGTTCTGCCTCTTTTCCTATGCTTTCAATGCAATTCCAGTCTACCTCCTGAAATCGGTTTCCTGCAATTCTGCCCCGCTTTCAAGTCCTCTTGGCAGCCTTACTTCAGTCTATTTTTGGACGATAGCTGTCATTTATAACTCTGCAGGTTTGTGAATTACAGTGCCCCTGAGCTCCTTTCTTCAACTCGCTTTCTTGTGAGCTGGCCGCAACACCGCAGGATGGCTTCAGGCCCTAATCTGGTTCCGGCACGGCACGCTGAGCCTTTGGTTAATTCCTCTTCCTGGTGGGAAATGAGAGTTAAATTTGCCCGTCCAGACACCTCCAGCTAGTCTCTCATTGGTTCTCGCTATTCCTGTTCATCTTCCGCAGAAATTGCAAACTGGGCCAAACAGGAGGTTAAAGGGCTGACTCTCCAAGTGGGGAGAGTGTTAGTAAAGCGTCTGGAATGTTGCACCCGAGTACCAGGGGAGGAAAACTGAGACATATTTGAACACGTCTCCCGATCACATGGTTGATCATACTCTGGGTTCCACATGCATGTTTTAGCTGAAGGAAGAATACCTTAAACCTGGAGAGTTGAAACCCGTGGAATGGGTACCATGCAATATGACTTCAAAGGGTCTTCATTTGCTCACCGAACCTCTCCAATCCTATCACTGCTGCGTTTATGCCCCTGTACACATGCTTGATTCTCTTTCGGAGACATAGCAATCCATAGGTTTTAAGATACTTACTAGTCAGGTACATTCTTAGGCGTTTAATATGCGGTGTTGAGTCCATTTCGTTGAGCAAGGAGTAGCTCTTGTCTATTCCATATTTGGCTTAAGGAACTTTATCTGTGCTCATTTCAATCTCTGGTTTTATGCAGCACCCCAACTCACCTTTCCCCTTAAGCAAGCATAAGTTGGTTTTCTAAATTTGAGACCCTGTTCTGTTCTGTAATTCAGTTCCTGTGTAGCCAAGTTTACATTCCGTGTATTACTGATATCTTATGATGTTTCTTTTTCTGTGTGACTTATTTCAGTTAGAATCATCATACCTGAATCCACTCATTGTGCTGCTAAGGGCCTGATGACATAGATTTCATTGCTGAGTGATATTGCTTTGTAAGTAAATACCACAACTTCTTTATCCATTTTTCACTTTCTGCGATGTTGAACTTGTACTGTAAACGAGGTTCTTGTAAACAGAGGCGTCCCAAACTTTGGGGTGGCTGTGTCTTTTTGATTTTAATTTCCCTAAGCTATAGGACCATAAGTGGAAGTGCCCTAGGCTCTGTTGCTTTGTTTTTTAGATGTTTCAGGAAACACCATACACTTCTCCCGAGTGTCTGTTGGCAATTTACATCCCGCCCATCAGCATAACAAGGCTCCCAGTTCTCCATGGCCTGTCCTGCCTTTCTGGATTTTACACTTTTTTCAGATGGCCCTTTTGACCGGGGGAAGTGAGACTTCATTGTAGTGCAGATTTCCTTTGCAAGCTTGCTTGGTTGGCCAAAAAGGGCGTATGCGTTTTTTCCTGAATATATTCAGGAAAAAACGCATACGCCCTTTTTGGCCAAGTGCATCATTGTGGACGTTCTGCCTCTTTTCCTATGCTTTCAATGCAATTCCAGTCTACCTCCTGAAATCGGTTTCCTGCAATTCTGCCCCGCTTTCAAGTCCTCTTGGCAGCCTTACTTCAGTCTATTTTTGGACGATAGCTGTCATTTATAACTCTGCAGGTTTGTGAATTACAGTGCCCCTGAGCTCCTTTCTTCAACTCGCTTTCTTGTGAGCTGGCCGCAACACCGCAGGATGGCTTCAGGCCCTAATCTGGTTCCGGCACGGCACGCTGAGCCTTTGGTTATTCCTCTTCCTGGTGGGAAATGAGAGTTAAATTTGCCCGTCCAGACACCTCCAGCTAGTCTCTCATTGGTTCTCGCTATTCCTGTTCATCTTCCGCAGAAATTGCAAACTGGGCCAAACAGGAGGTTAAAGGGCTGACTCTCCAAGTGGGGAGAGTGTTAGTAAAGCGTCTGGAATGTTGCACCCGAGTACCAGGGGAGGAAAACTGAGACATATTTGAACACGTCTCCCGATCACATGGTTGATCATACTCTGGGTTCCACATGCATGTTTTAGCTGAAGGAAGAATACCTTAAACCTGGGTGTTGAAACCCGTGGAATGGGTACCATGCAATATGACTTCAAAGGGTCTTCATTTGCTCACCGAACCTCTCCAATCCTATCACTGCTGCGTTTATGCCCCTGTACACATGCTTGATTCTCTTTCGGAGACATAGCAATCCATAGGTTTTAAGATACTTACTAGTCAGGTACATTCTTAGGCGTTTAATATGCGGTGTTGAGTCCATTTCGTTGAGCAAGGAGTAGCTCTTGTCTATTCCATATTTGGCTTAAGGAACTTTATCTGTGCTCATTTCAATCTCTGGTTTTATGCAGCACCCCAACTCACCTTTCCCCTTAAGCAAGCATAAGTTGGTTTTCTAAATTTGAGACCCTGTTCTGTTCTGTAATTCAGTTCCTGTGTAGCCAAGTTTACATTCCGTGTATTACTGATATCTTATGATGTTTCTTTTTCTGTGTGACTTATTTCAGTTAGAATCATCATACCTGAATCCACTCATTGTGCTGCTAAGGGCCTGATGACATAGATTTCATTGCTGAGTGATATTGCTTTGTAAGTAAATACCACAACTTCTTTATCCATTTTTCACTTTCTGCGATGTTGAACTTGTACTGTAAACGAGGTTCTTGTAAACAGAGGCGTCCCAAACTTTGGGGTGGCTGTGTCTTTTTGATTTTAATTTCCCTAAGCTATAGGACCATAAGTGGAAGTGCCCTAGGCTCTGTTGCTTTGTTTTTTAGATGTTTCAGGAAACACCATACACTTCTCCCGAGTGTCTGTTGGCAATTTACATCCCGCCCATCAGCATAACAAGGCTCCCAGTTCTCCATGGCCTGTCCTGCCTTTCTGGATTTTACACTTTTTTCAGATGGCCCTTTTGACCGGGGGGAAGTGAGACTTCATTGTAGTGCAGATTTCCTTTGCAAGCTTGCTTGGTTGGCCAAAAAGGGCGTATGCGTTTTTTCCTGAATATATTCAGGAAAAAACGCATACGCCCTTTTTGGCCAAGTGCATCATTGTGGACGTTCTGCCTCTTTTCCTATGCTTTCAATGCAATTCCAGTCTACCTCCTGAAATCGGTTTCCTGCAATTCTGCCCCGCTTTCAAGTCCTCTTGGCAGCCTTACTTCAGTCTATTTTTGGACGATAGCTGTCATTTATAACTCTGCAGGTTTGTGAATTACAGTGCCCCTGAGCTCCTTTCTTCAACTCGCTTTCTTGTGAGCTGGCCGCAACACCGCAGGATGGCTTCAGGCCCTAATCTGGTTCCGGCACGGCACGCTGAGCCTTTGGTTATTTCCTCTTCCTGGTGGGAAATGAGAGTTAAATTTGCCCGTCCAGACACCTCCAGCTAGTCTCTCATTGGTTCTCGCTATTCCTGTTCATCTTCCGCAGAAATTGCAAACTGGGCCAAACAGGAGGTTAAAGGGCTGACTCTCCAAGTGGGGAGAGTGTTAGTAAAGCGTCTGGAATGTTGCACCCGAGTACCAGGGGAGGAAAACTGAGACATATTTGAACACGTCTCCCGATCACATGGTTGATCATACTCTGGGTTCCACATGCATGTTTTAGCTGAAGGAAGAATACCTTAAACCTGGGGAGTTGAGACCCGTGGAATGGGTACCATGCAATATGACTTCAAAGGGTCTTCATTTGCTCACCGAACCTCTCCAATCCTATCACTGCTGCGTTTATGCCCCTGTACACATGCTTGATTCTCTTTCGGAGACATAGCAATCCATAGGTTTTAAGATACTTACTAGTCAGGTACATTCTTAGGCGTTTAATATGCGGTGTTGAGTCCATTTCGTTGAGCAAGGAGTAGCTCTTGTCTATTCCATATTTGGCTTAAGGAACTTTATCTGTGCTCATTTCAATCTCTGGTTTTATGCAGCACCCCAACTCACCTTTCCCCTTAAGCAAGCATAAGTTGGTTTTCTAAATTTGAGACCCTGTTCTGTTCTGTAATTCAGTTCCTGTGTAGCCAAGTTTACATTCCGTGTATTACTGATATCTTATGATGTTTCTTTTTCTGTGTGACTTATTTCAGTTAGAATCATCATACCTGAATCCACTCATTGTGCTGCTAAGGGCCTGATGACATAGATTTCATTGCTGAGTGATATTGCTTTGTAAGTAAATACCACAACTTCTTTATCCATTTTTCACTTTCTGCGATGTTGAACTTGTACTGTAAACGAGGTTCTTGTAAACAGAGGCGTCCCAAACTTTGGGGTGGCTGTGTCTTTTTGATTTTAATTTCCCTAAGCTATAGGACCATAAGTGGAAGTGCCCTAGGCTCTGTTGCTTTGTTTTTTAGATGTTTCAGGAAACACCATACACTTCTCCCGAGTGTCTGTTGGCAATTTACATCCCGCCCATCAGCATAACAAGGCTCCCAGTTCTCCATGGCCTGTCCTGCCTTTCTGGATTTTACACTTTTTTCAGATGGCCCTTTTGACCGGGGGGAAGTGAGACTTCATTGTAGTGCAGATTTCCTTTGCAAGCTTGCTTGGTTGGCCAAAAAGGGCGTATGCGTTTTTTCCTGAATATATTCAGGAAAAAACGCATACGCCCTTTTTGGCCAAGTGCATCATTGTGGACGTTCTGCCTCTTTTCCTATGCTTTCAATGCAATTCCAGTCTACCTCCTGAAATCGGTTTCCTGCAATTCTGCCCCGCTTTCAAGTCCTCTTGGCAGCCTTACTTCAGTCTATTTTTGGACGATAGCTGTCATTTATAACTCTGCAGGTTTGTGAATTACAGTGCCCCTGAGCTCCTTTCTTCAACTCGCTTTCTTGTGAGCTGGCCGCAACACCGCAGGATGGCTTCAGGCCCTAATCTGGTTCCGGCACGGCACGCTGAGCCTTTGGTTAATTCCTCTTCCTGGTGGGAAATGAGAGTTAAATTTGCCCGTCCAGACACCTCCAGCTAGTCTCTCATTGGTTCTCGCTATTCCTGTTCATCTTCCGCAGAAATTGCAAACTGGGCCAAACAGGAGGTTAAAGGGCTGACTCTCCAAGTGGGGAGAGTGTTAGTAAAGCGTCTGGAATGTTGCACCCGAGTACCAGGGGAGGAAAACTGAGACATATTTGAACACGTCTCCCGATCACATGGTTGATCATACTCTGGGTTCCACATGCATGTTTTAGCTGAAGGAAGAATACCTTAAACCTGGAGAGTTGAAACCCGTGGAATGGGTACCATGCAATATGACTTCAAAGGGTCTTCATTTGCTCACCGAACCTCTCCAATCCTATCACTGCTGCGTTTATGCCCCTGTACACATGCTTGATTCTCTTTCGGAGACATAGCAATCCATAGGTTTTAAGATACTTACTAGTCAGGTACATTCTTAGGCGTTTAATATGCGGTGTTGAGTCCATTTCGTTGAGCAAGGAGTAGCTCTTGTCTATTCCATATTTGGCTTAAGGAACTTTATCTGTGCTCATTTCAATCTCTGGTTTTATGCAGCACCCCAACTCACCTTTCCCCTTAAGCAAGCATAAGTTGGTTTTCTAAATTTGAGACCCTGTTCTGTTCTGTAATTCAGTTCCTGTGTAGCCAAGTTTACATTCCGTGTATTACTGATATCTTATGATGTTTCTTTTTCTGTGTGACTTATTTCAGTTAGAATCATCATACCTGAATCCACTCATTGTGCTGCTAAGGGCCTGATGACATAGATTTCATTGCTGAGTGATATTGCTTTGTAAGTAAATACCACAACTTCTTTATCCATTTTTCACTTTCTGCGATGTTGAACTTGTACTGTAAACGAGGTTCTTGTAAACAGAGGCGTCCCAAACTTTGGGGTGGCTGTGTCTTTTTGATTTTAATTTCCCTAAGCTATAGGACCATAAGTGGAAGTGCCCTAGGCTCTGTTGCTTTGTTTTTTAGATGTTTCAGGAAACACCATACACTTCTCCCGAGTGTCTGTTGGCAATTTACATCCCGCCCATCAGCATAACAAGGCTCCCAGTTCTCCATGGCCTGTCCTGCCTTTCTGGATTTTACACTTTTTTCAGATGGCCCTTTTGACCGGGGGAAGTGAGACTTCATTGTAGTGCAGATTTCCTTTGCAAGCTTGCTTGGTTGGCCAAAAAGGGCGTATGCGTTTTTTCCTGAATATATTCAGGAAAAAACGCATACGCCCTTTTTGGCCAAGTGCATCATTGTGGACGTTCTGCCTCTTTTCCTATGCTTTCAATGCAATTCCAGTCTACCTCCTGAAATCGGTTTCCTGCAATTCTGCCCCGCTTTCAAGTCCTCTTGGCAGCCTTACTTCAGTCTATTTTTGGACGATAGCTGTCATTTATAACTCTGCAGGTTTGTGAATTACAGTGCCCCTGAGCTCCTTTCTTCAACTCGCTTTCTTGTGAGCTGGCCGCAACACCGCAGGATGGCTTCAGGCCCTAATCTGGTTCCGGCACGGCACGCTGAGCCTTTGGTTATTTCCTCTTCCTGGTGGGAAATGAGAGTTAAATTTGCCCGTCCAGACACCTCCAGCTAGTCTCTCATTGGTTCTCGCTATTCCTGTTCATCTTCCGCAGAAATTGCAAACTGGGCCAAACAGGAGGTTAAAGGCGCTGACTCTCCAAGTGGGGAGAGTGTTAGTAAAGCGTCTGGAATGTTGCACCCGAGTACCAGGGGAGGAAAACTGAGACATATTTGAACACGTCTCCCGATCACATGGTTGATCATACTCTGGGTTCCACATGCATGTTTTAGCTGAAGGAAGAATACCTTAAACCTGGAGAGTTGAAACCCGTGGAATGGGTACCATGCAATATGACTTCAAAGGGTCTTCATTTGCTCACCGAACCTCTCCAATCCTATCACTGCTGCGTTTATGCCCCTGTACACATGCTTGATTCTCTTTCGGAGACATAGCAATCCATAGGTTTTAAGATACTTACTAGTCAGGTACATTCTTAGGCGTTTAATATGCGGTGTTGAGTCCATTTCGTTGAGCAAGGAGTAGCTCTTGTCTATTCCATATTTGGCTTAAGGAACTTTATCTGTGCTCATTTCAATCTCTGGTTTTATGCAGCACCCCAACTCACCTTTCCCCTTAAGCAAGCATAAGTTGGTTTTCTAAATTTGAGACCCTGTTCTGTTCTGTAATTCAGTTCCTGTGTAGCCAAGTTTACATTCCGTGTATTACTGATATCTTATGATGTTTCTTTTTCTGTGTGACTTATTTCAGTTAGAATCATCATACCTGAATCCACTCATTGTGCTGCTAAGGGCCTGATGACATAGATTTCATTGCTGAGTGATATTGCTTTGTAAGTAAATACCACAACTTCTTTATCCATTTTTCACTTTCTGCGATGTTGAACTTGTACTGTAAACGAGGTTCTTGTAAACAGAGGCGTCCCAAACTTTGGGGTGGCTGTGTCTTTTTGATTTTAATTTCCCTAAGCTATAGGACCATAAGTGGAAGTGCCCTAGGCTCTGTTGCTTTGTTTTTTAGATGTTTCAGGAAACACCATACACTTCTCCCGAGTGTCTGTTGGCAATTTACATCCCGCCCATCAGCATAACAAGGCTCCCAGTTCTCCATGGCCTGTCCTGCCTTTCTGGATTTTACACTTTTTTCAGATGGCCCTTTTGACCGGGGGGAAGTGAGACTTCATTGTAGTGCAGATTTCCTTTGCAAGCTTGCTTGGTTGGCCAAAAAGGGCGTATGCGTTTTTTCCTGAATATATTCAGGAAAAAACGCATACGCCCTTTTTGGCCAAGTGCATCATTGTGGACGTTCTGCCTCTTTTCCTATGCTTTCAATGCAATTCCAGTCTACCTCCTGAAATCGGTTTCCTGCAATTCTGCCCCGCTTTCAAGTCCTCTTGGCAGCCTTACTTCAGTCTATTTTTGGACGATAGCTGTCATTTATAACTCTGCAGGTTTGTGAATTACAGTGCCCCTGAGCTCCTTTCTTCAACTCGCTTTCTTGTGAGCTGGCCGCAACACCGCAGGATGGCTTCAGGCCCTAATCTGGTTCCGGCACGGCACGCTGAGCCTTTGGTTATTTCCTCTTCCTGGTGGGAAATGAGAGTTAAATTTGCCCGTCCAGACACCTCCAGCTAGTCTCTCATTGGTTCTCGCTATTCCTGTTCATCTTCCGCAGAAATTGCAAACTGGGCCAAACAGGAGGTTAAAGGCGCTGACTCTCCAAGTGGGGAGAGTGTTAGTAAAGCGTCTGGAATGTTGCACCCGAGTACCAGGGGAGGAAAACTGAGACATATTTGAACACGTCTCCCGATCACATGGTTGATCATACTCTGGGTTCCACATGCATGTTTTAGCTGAAGGAAGAATACCTTAAACCTGGAGAGTTGAGACCCGTGGAATGGGTACCATGCAATATGACTTCAAAGGGTCTTCATTTGCTCACCGAACCTCTCCAATCCTATCACTGCTGCGTTTATGCCCCTGTACACATGCTTGATTCTCTTTCGGAGACATAGCAATCCATAGGTTTTAAGATACTTACTAGTCAGGTACATTCTTAGGCGTTTAATATGCGGTGTTGAGTCCATTTCGTTGAGCAAGGAGTAGCTCTTGTCTATTCCATATTTGGCTTAAGGAACTTTATCTGTGCTCATTTCAATCTCTGGTTTTATGCAGCACCCCAACTCACCTTTCCCCTTAAGCAAGCATAAGTTGGTTTTCTAAATTTGAGACCCTGTTCTGTTCTGTAATTCAGTTCCTGTGTAGCCAAGTTTACATTCCGTGTATTACTGATATCTTATGATGTTTCTTTTTCTGTGTGACTTATTTCAGTTAGAATCATCATACCTGAATCCACTCATTGTGCTGCTAAGGGCCTGATGACATAGATTTCATTGCTGAGTGATATTGCTTTGTAAGTAAATACCACAACTTCTTTATCCATTTTTCACTTTCTGCGATGTTGAACTTGTACTGTAAACGAGGTTCTTGTAAACAGAGGCGTCCCAAACTTTGGGGTGGCTGTGTCTTTTTGATTTTAATTTCCCTAAGCTATAGGACCATAAGTGGAAGTGCCCTAGGCTCTGTTGCTTTGTTTTTTAGATGTTTCAGGAAACACCATACACTTCTCCCGAGTGTCTGTTGGCAATTTACATCCCGCCCATCAGCATAACAAGGCTCCCAGTTCTCCATGGCCTGTCCTGCCTTTCTGGATTTTACACTTTTTTCAGATGGCCCTTTTGACCGGGGGGAAGTGAGACTTCATTGTAGTGCAGATTTCCTTTGCAAGCTTGCTTGGTTGGCCAAAAAGGGCGTATGCGTTTTTTCCTGAATATATTCAGGAAAAAACGCATACGCCCTTTTTGGCCAAGTGCATCATTGTGGACGTTCTGCCTCTTTTCCTATGCTTTCAATGCAATTCCAGTCTACCTCCTGAAATCGGTTTCCTGCAATTCTGCCCCGCTTTCAAGTCCTCTTGGCAGCCTTACTTCAGTCTATTTTTGGACGATAGCTGTCATTTATAACTCTGCAGGTTTGTGAATTACAGTGCCCCTGAGCTCCTTTCTTCAACTCGCTTTCTTGTGAGCTGGCCGCAACACCGCAGGATGGCTTCAGGCCCTAATCTGGTTCCGGCACGGCACGCTGAGCCTTTGGTTATTTCCTCTTCCTGGTGGGAAATGAGAGTTAAATTTGCCCGTCCAGACACCTCCAGCTAGTCTCTCATTGGTTCTCGCTATTCCTGTTCATCTTCCGCAGAAATTGCAAACTGGGCCAAACAGGAGGTTAAAGGCGCTGACTCTCCAAGTGGGGAGAGTGTTAGTAAAGCGTCTGGAATGTTGCACCCGAGTACCAGGGGAGGAAAACTGAGACATATTTGAACACGTCTCCCGATCACATGGTTGATCATACTCTGGGTTCCACATGCATGTTTTAGCTGAAGGAAGAATACCTTAAACCTGGGAGTTGAAACCCGTGGAATGGGTACCATGCAATATGACTTCAAAGGGTCTTCATTTGCTCACCGAACCTCTCCAATCCTATCACTGCTGCGTTTATGCCCCTGTACACATGCTTGATTCTCTTTCGGAGACATAGCAATCCATAGGTTTTAAGATACTTACTAGTCAGGTACATTCTTAGGCGTTTAATATGCGGTGTTGAGTCCATTTCGTTGAGCAAGGAGTAGCTCTTGTCTATTCCATATTTGGCTTAAGGAACTTTATCTGTGCTCATTTCAATCTCTGGTTTTATGCAGCACCCCAACTCACCTTTCCCCTTAAGCAAGCATAAGTTGGTTTTCTAAATTTGAGACCCTGTTCTGTTCTGTAATTCAGTTCCTGTGTAGCCAAGTTTACATTCCGTGTATTACTGATATCTTATGATGTTTCTTTTTCTGTGTGACTTATTTCAGTTAGAATCATCATACCTGAATCCACTCATTGTGCTGCTAAGGGCCTGATGACATAGATTTCATTGCTGAGTGATATTGCTTTGTAAGTAAATACCACAACTTCTTTATCCATTTTTCACTTTCTGCGATGTTGAACTTGTACTGTAAACGAGGTTCTTGTAAACAGAGGCGTCCCAAACTTTGGGGTGGCTGTGTCTTTTTGATTTTAATTTCCCTAAGCTATAGGACCATAAGTGGAAGTGCCCTAGGCTCTGTTGCTTTGTTTTTTAGATGTTTCAGGAAACACCATACACTTCTCCCGAGTGTCTGTTGGCAATTTACATCCCGCCCATCAGCATAACAAGGCTCCCAGTTCTCCATGGCCTGTCCTGCCTTTCTGGATTTTACACTTTTTTCAGATGGCCCTTTTGACCGGGGGGAAGTGAGACTTCATTGTAGTGCAGATTTCCTTTGCAAGCTTGCTTGGTTGGCCAAAAAGGGCGTATGCGTTTTTTCCTGAATATATTCAGGAAAAAACGCATACGCCCTTTTTGGCCAAGTGCATCATTGTGGACGTTCTGCCTCTTTTCCTATGCTTTCAATGCAATTCCAGTCTACCTCCTGAAATCGGTTTCCTGCAATTCTGCCCCGCTTTCAAGTCCTCTTGGCAGCCTTACTTCAGTCTATTTTTGGACGATAGCTGTCATTTATAACTCTGCAGGTTTGTGAATTACAGTGCCCCTGAGCTCCTTTCTTCAACTCGCTTTCTTGTGAGCTGGCCGCAACACCGCAGGATGGCTTCAGGCCCTAATCTGGTTCCGGCACGGCACGCTGAGCCTTTGGTTAATTCCTCTTCCTGGTGGGAAATGAGAGTTAAATTTGCCCGTCCAGACACCTCCAGCTAGTCTCTCATTGGTTCTCGCTATTCCTGTTCATCTTCCGCAGAAATTGCAAACTGGGCCAAACAGGAGGTTAAAGGGACTGACTCTCCAAGTGGGGAGAGTGTTAGTAAAGCGTCTGGAATGTTGCACCCGAGTACCAGGGGAGGAAAACTGAGACATATTTGAACACGTCTCCCGTTCACATGGTTGATCATACTCTGGGTTCCACATGCATGTTTTAGCTGAAGGAAGAATACCTTAAACCTGGGAGTTGAGACCCGTGGAATGGGTACCATGCAATATGACTTCAAAGGGTCTTCATTTGCTCACCGAACCTCTCCAATCCTATCACTGCTGCGTTTATGCCCCTGTACACATGCTTGATTCTCTTTCGGAGACATAGCAATCCATAGGTTTTAAGATACTTACTAGTCAGGTACATTCTTAGGCGTTTAATATGCGGTGTTGAGTCCATTTCGTTGAGCAAGGAGTAGCTCTTGTCTATTCCATATTTGGCTTAAGGAACTTTATCTGTGCTCATTTCAATCTCTGGTTTTATGCAGCACCCCAACTCACCTTTCCCCTTAAGCAAGCATAAGTTGGTTTTCTAAATTTGAGACCCTGTTCTGTTCTGTAATTCAGTTCCTGTGTAGCCAAGTTTACATTCCGTGTATTACTGATATCTTATGATGTTTCTTTTTCTGTGTGACTTATTTCAGTTAGAATCATCATACCTGAATCCACTCATTGTGCTGCTAAGGGCCTGATGACATAGATTTCATTGCTGAGTGATATTGCTTTGTAAGTAAATACCACAACTTCTTTATCCATTTTTCACTTTCTGCGATGTTGAACTTGTACTGTAAACGAGGTTCTTGTAAACAGAGGCGTCCCAAACTTTGGGGTGGCTGTGTCTTTTTGATTTTAATTTCCCTAAGCTATAGGACCATAAGTGGAAGTGCCCTAGGCTCTGTTGCTTTGTTTTTTAGATGTTTCAGGAAACACCATACACTTCTCCCGAGTGTCTGTTGGCAATTTACATCCCGCCCATCAGCATAACAAGGCTCCCAGTTCTCCATGGCCTGTCCTGCCTTTCTGGATTTTACACTTTTTTCAGATGGCCCTTTTGACCGGGGGGAAGTGAGACTTCATTGTAGTGCAGATTTCCTTTGCAAGCTTGCTTGGTTGGCCAAAAAGGGCGTATGCGTTTTTTCCTGAATATATTCAGGAAAAAACGCATACGCCCTTTTTGGCCAAGTGCATCATTGTGGACGTTCTGCCTCTTTTCCTATGCTTTCAATGCAATTCCAGTCTACCTCCTGAAATCGGTTTCCTGCAATTCTGCCCCGCTTTCAAGTCCTCTTGGCAGCCTTACTTCAGTCTATTTTTGGACGATAGCTGTCATTTATAACTCTGCAGGTTTGTGAATTACAGTGCCCCTGAGCTCCTTTCTTCAACTCGCTTTCTTGTGAGCTGGCCGCAACACCGCAGGATGGCTTCAGGCCCTAATCTGGTTCCGGCACGGCACGCTGAGCCTTTGGTTAATTCCTCTTCCTGGTGGGAAATGAGAGTTAAATTTGCCCGTCCAGACACCTCCAGCTAGTCTCTCATTGGTTCTCGCTATTCCTGTTCATCTTCCGCAGAAATTGCAAACTGGGCCAAACAGGAGGTTAAAGGGCTGACTCTCCAAGTGGGGAGAGTGTTAGTAAAGCGTCTGGAATGTTGCACCCGAGTACCAGGGGAGGAAAACTGAGACATATTTGAACACGTCTCCCGATCACATGGTTGATCATACTCTGGGTTCCACATGCATGTTTTAGCTGAAGGAAGAATACCTTAAACCTGGAGAGTTGAGACCCGTGGAATGGGTACCATGCAATATGACTTCAAAGGGTCTTCATTTGCTCACCGAACCTCTCCAATCCTATCACTGCTGCGTTTATGCCCCTGTACACATGCTTGATTCTCTTTCGGAGACATAGCAATCCATAGGTTTTAAGATACTTACTAGTCAGGTACATTCTTAGGCGTTTAATATGCGGTGTTGAGTCCATTTCGTTGAGCAAGGAGTAGCTCTTGTCTATTCCATATTTGGCTTAAGGAACTTTATCTGTGCTCATTTCAATCTCTGGTTTTATGCAGCACCCCAACTCACCTTTCCCCTTAAGCAAGCATAAGTTGGTTTTCTAAATTTGAGACCCTGTTCTGTTCTGTAATTCAGTTCCTGTGTAGCCAAGTTTACATTCCGTGTATTACTGATATCTTATGATGTTTCTTTTTCTGTGTGACTTATTTCAGTTAGAATCATCATACCTGAATCCACTCATTGTGCTGCTAAGGGCCTGATGACATAGATTTCATTGCTGAGTGATATTGCTTTGTAAGTAAATACCACAACTTCTTTATCCATTTTTCACTTTCTGCGATGTTGAACTTGTACTGTAAACGAGGTTCTTGTAAACAGAGGCGTCCCAAACTTTGGGGTGGCTGTGTCTTTTTGATTTTAATTTCCCTAAGCTATAGGACCATAAGTGGAAGTGCCCTAGGCTCTGTTGCTTTGTTTTTTAGATGTTTCAGGAAACACCATACACTTCTCCCGAGTGTCTGTTGGCAATTTACATCCCGCCCATCAGCATAACAAGGCTCCCAGTTCTCCATGGCCTGTCCTGCCTTTCTGGATTTTACACTTTTTTCAGATGGCCCTTTTGACCGGGGGAAGTGAGACTTCATTGTAGTGCAGATTTCCTTTGCAAGCTTGCTTGGTTGGCCAAAAAGGGCGTATGCGTTTTTTCCTGAATATATTCAGGAAAAAACGCATACGCCCTTTTTGGCCAAGTGCATCATTGTGGACGTTCTGCCTCTTTTCCTATGCTTTCAATGCAATTCCAGTCTACCTCCTGAAATCGGTTTCCTGCAATTCTGCCCCGCTTTCAAGTCCTCTTGGCAGCCTTACTTCAGTCTATTTTTGGACGATAGCTGTCATTTATAACTCTGCAGGTTTGTGAATTACAGTGCCCCTGAGCTCCTTTCTTCAACTCGCTTTCTTGTGAGCTGGCCGCAACACCGCAGGATGGCTTCAGGCCCTAATCTGGTTCCGGCACGGCACGCTGAGCCTTTGGTTAATTCCTCTTCCTGGTGGGAAATGAGAGTTAAATTTGCCCGTCCAGACACCTCCAGCTAGTCTCTCATTGGTTCTCGCTATTCCTGTTCATCTTCCGCAGAAATTGCAAACTGGGCCAAACAGGAGGTTAAAGGGCTGACTCTCCAAGTGGGGAGAGTGTTAGTAAAGCGTCTGGAATGTTGCACCCGAGTACCAGGGAGGAAAACTGAGACATATTTGAACACGTCTCCCGATCACATGGTTGATCATACTCTGGGTTCCACATGCATGTTTTAGCTGAAGGAAGAATACCTTAAACCTGGAGAGTTGAAACCCGTGGAATGGGTACCATGCAATATGACTTCAAAGGGTCTTCATTTGCTCACCGAACCTCTCCAATCCTATCACTGCTGCGTTTATGCCCCTGTACACATGCTTGATTCTCTTTCGGAGACATAGCAATCCATAGGTTTTAAGATACTTACTAGTCAGGTACATTCTTAGGCGTTTAATATGCGGTGTTGAGTCCATTTCGTTGAGCAAGGAGTAGCTCTTGTCTATTCCATATTTGGCTTAAGGAACTTTATCTGTGCTCATTTCAATCTCTGGTTTTATGCAGCACCCCAACTCACCTTTCCCCTTAAGCAAGCATAAGTTGGTTTTCTAAATTTGAGACCCTGTTCTGTTCTGTAATTCAGTTCCTGTGTAGCCAAGTTTACATTCCGTGTATTACTGATATCTTATGATGTTTCTTTTTCTGTGTGACTTATTTCAGTTAGAATCATCATACCTGAATCCACTCATTGTGCTGCTAAGGGCCTGATGACATAGATTTCATTGCTGAGTGATATTGCTTTGTAAGTAAATACCACAACTTCTTTATCCATTTTTCACTTTCTGCGATGTTGAACTTGTACTGTAAACGAGGTTCTTGTAAACAGAGGCGTCCCAAACTTTGGGGTGGCTGTGTCTTTTTGATTTTAATTTCCCTAAGCTATAGGACCATAAGTGGAAGTGCCCTAGGCTCTGTTGCTTTGTTTTTTAGATGTTTCAGGAAACACCATACACTTCTCCCGAGTGTCTGTTGGCAATTTACATCCCGCCCATCAGCATAACAAGGCTCCCAGTTCTCCATGGCCTGTCCTGCCTTTCTGGATTTTACACTTTTTTCAGATGGCCCTTTTGACCGGGGGGAAGTGAGACTTCATTGTAGTGCAGATTTCCTTTGCAAGCTTGCTTGGTTGGCCAAAAAGGGCGTATGCGTTTTTTCCTGAATATATTCAGGAAAAAACGCATACGCCCTTTTTGGCCAAGTGCATCATTGTGGACGTTCTGCCTCTTTTCCTATGCTTTCAATGCAATTCCAGTCTACCTCCTGAAATCGGTTTCCTGCAATTCTGCCCCGCTTTCAAGTCCTCTTGGCAGCCTTACTTCAGTCTATTTTTGGACGATAGCTGTCATTTATAACTCTGCAGGTTTGTGAATTACAGTGCCCCTGAGCTCCTTTCTTCAACTCGCTTTCTTGTGAGCTGGCCGCAACACCGCAGGATGGCTTCAGGCCCTAATCTGGTTCCGGCACGGCACGCTGAGCCTTTGGTTATTTCCTCTTCCTGGTGGGAAATGAGAGTTAAATTTGCCCGTCCAGACACCTCCAGCTAGTCTCTCATTGGTTCTCGCTATTCCTGTTCATCTTCCGCAGAAATTGCAAACTGGGCCAAACAGGAGGTTAAAGGCGCTGACTCTCCAAGTGGGGAGAGTGTTAGTAAAGCGTCTGGAATGTTGCACCCGAGTACCAGGGGAGGAAAACTGAGACATATTTGAACACGTCTCCCGATCACATGGTTGATCATACTCTGGGTTCCACATGCATGTTTTAGCTGAAGGAAGAATACCTTAAACCTGGAGAGTTGAGACCCGTGGAATGGGTACCATGCAATATGACTTCAAAGGGTCTTCATTTGCTCACCGAACCTCTCCAATCCTATCACTGCTGCGTTTATGCCCCTGTACACATGCTTGATTCTCTTTCGGAGACATAGCAATCCATAGGTTTTAAGATACTTACTAGTCAGGTACATTCTTAGGCGTTTAATATGCGGTGTTGAGTCCATTTCGTTGAGCAAGGAGTAGCTCTTGTCTATTCCATATTTGGCTTAAGGAACTTTATCTGTGCTCATTTCAATCTCTGGTTTTATGCAGCACCCCAACTCACCTTTCCCCTTAAGCAAGCATAAGTTGGTTTTCTAAATTTGAGACCCTGTTCTGTTCTGTAATTCAGTTCCTGTGTAGCCAAGTTTACATTCCGTGTATTACTGATATCTTATGATGTTTCTTTTTCTGTGTGACTTATTTCAGTTAGAATCATCATACCTGAATCCACTCATTGTGCTGCTAAGGGCCTGATGACATAGATTTCATTGCTGAGTGATATTGCTTTGTAAGTAAATACCACAACTTCTTTATCCATTTTTCACTTTCTGCGATGTTGAACTTGTACTGTAAACGAGGTTCTTGTAAACAGAGGCGTCCCAAACTTTGGGGTGGCTGTGTCTTTTTGATTTTAATTTCCCTAAGCTATAGGACCATAAGTGGAAGTGCCCTAGGCTCTGTTGCTTTGTTTTTTAGATGTTTCAGGAAACACCATACACTTCTCCCGAGTGTCTGTTGGCAATTTACATCCCGCCCATCAGCATAACAAGGCTCCCAGTTCTCCATGGCCTGTCCTGCCTTTCTGGATTTTACACTTTTTTCAGATGGCCCTTTTGACCGGGGGGAAGTGAGACTTCATTGTAGTGCAGATTTCCTTTGCAAGCTTGCTTGGTTGGCCAAAAAGGGCGTATGCGTTTTTTCCTGAATATATTCAGGAAAAAACGCATACGCCCTTTTTGGCCAAGTGCATCATTGTGGACGTTCTGCCTCTTTTCCTATGCTTTCAATGCAATTCCAGTCTACCTCCTGAAATCGGTTTCCTGCAATTCTGCCCCGCTTTCAAGTCCTCTTGGCAGCCTTACTTCAGTCTATTTTTGGACGATAGCTGTCATTTATAACTCTGCAGGTTTGTGAATTACAGTGCCCCTGAGCTCCTTTCTTCAACTCGCTTTCTTGTGAGCTGGCCGCAACACCGCAGGATGGCTTCAGGCCCTAATCTGGTTCCGGCACGGCACGCTGAGCCTTTGGTTATTTCCTCTTCCTGGTGGGAAATGAGAGTTAAATTTGCCCGTCCAGACACCTCCAGCTAGTCTCTCATTGGTTCTCGCTATTCCTGTTCATCTTCCGCAGAAATTGCAAACTGGGCCAAACAGGAGGTTAAAGGGCTGACTCTCCAAGTGGGGAGAGTGTTAGTAAAGCGTCTGGAATGTTGCACCCGAGTACCAGGGGAGGAAAACTGAGACATATTTGAACACGTCTCCCGATCACATGGTTGATCATACTCTGGGTTCCACATGCATGTTTTAGCTGAAGGAAGAATACCTTAAACCTGGAGAGTTGAGACCCGTGGAATGGGTACCATGCAATATGACTTCAAAGGGTCTTCATTTGCTCACCGAACCTCTCCAATCCTATCACTGCTGCGTTTATGCCCCTGTACACATGCTTGATTCTCTTTCGGAGACATAGCAATCCATAGGTTTTAAGATACTTACTAGTCAGGTACATTCTTAGGCGTTTAATATGCGGTGTTGAGTCCATTTCGTTGAGCAAGGAGTAGCTCTTGTCTATTCCATATTTGGCTTAAGGAACTTTATCTGTGCTCATTTCAATCTCTGGTTTTATGCAGCACCCCAACTCACCTTTCCCCTTAAGCAAGCATAAGTTGGTTTTCTAAATTTGAGACCCTGTTCTGTTCTGTAATTCAGTTCCTGTGTAGCCAAGTTTACATTCCGTGTATTACTGATATCTTATGATGTTTCTTTTTCTGTGTGACTTATTTCAGTTAGAATCATCATACCTGAATCCACTCATTGTGCTGCTAAGGGCCTGATGACATAGATTTCATTGCTGAGTGATATTGCTTTGTAAGTAAATACCACAACTTCTTTATCCATTTTTCACTTTCTGCGATGTTGAACTTGTACTGTAAACGAGGTTCTTGTAAACAGAGGCGTCCCAAACTTTGGGGTGGCTGTGTCTTTTTGATTTTAATTTCCCTAAGCTATAGGACCATAAGTGGAAGTGCCCTAGGCTCTGTTGCTTTGTTTTTTAGATGTTTCAGGAAACACCATACACTTCTCCCGAGTGTCTGTTGGCAATTTACATCCCGCCCATCAGCATAACAAGGCTCCCAGTTCTCCATGGCCTGTCCTGCCTTTCTGGATTTTACACTTTTTTCAGATGGCCCTTTTGACCGGGGGGAAGTGAGACTTCATTGTAGTGCAGATTTCCTTTGCAAGCTTGCTTGGTTGGCCAAAAAGGGCGTATGCGTTTTTTCCTGAATATATTCAGGAAAAAACGCATACGCCCTTTTTGGCCAAGTGCATCATTGTGGACGTTCTGCCTCTTTTCCTATGCTTTCAATGCAATTCCAGTCTACCTCCTGAAATCGGTTTCCTGCAATTCTGCCCCGCTTTCAAGTCCTCTTGGCAGCCTTACTTCAGTCTATTTTTGGACGATAGCTGTCATTTATAACTCTGCAGGTTTGTGAATTACAGTGCCCCTGAGCTCCTTTCTTCAACTCGCTTTCTTGTGAGCTGGCCGCAACACCGCAGGATGGCTTCAGGCCCTAATCTGGTTCCGGCACGGCACGCTGAGCCTTTGGTTATTTCCTCTTCCTGGTGGGAAATGAGAGTTAAATTTGCCCGTCCAGACACCTCCAGCTAGTCTCTCATTGGTTCTCGCTATTCCTGTTCATCTTCCGCAGAAATTGCAAACTGGGCCAAACAGGAGGTTAAAGGCGCTGACTCTCCAAGTGGGGAGAGTGTTAGTAAAGCGTCTGGAATGTTGCACCCGAGTACCAGGGAGGAAAACTGAGACATATTTGAACACGTCTCCCGATCACATGGTTGATCATACTCTGGGTTCCACATGCATGTTTTAGCTGAAGGAAGAATACCTTAAACCTGGAGAGTTGAGACCCGTGGAATGGGTACCATGCAATATGACTTCAAAGGGTCTTCATTTGCTCACCGAACCTCTCCAATCCTATCACTGCTGCGTTTATGCCCCTGTACACATGCTTGATTCTCTTTCGGAGACATAGCAATCCATAGGTTTTAAGATACTTACTAGTCAGGTACATTCTTAGGCGTTTAATATGCGGTGTTGAGTCCATTTCGTTGAGCAAGGAGTAGCTCTTGTCTATTCCATATTTGGCTTAAGGAACTTTATCTGTGCTCATTTCAATCTCTGGTTTTATGCAGCACCCCAACTCACCTTTCCCCTTAAGCAAGCATAAGTTGGTTTTCTAAATTTGAGACCCTGTTCTGTTCTGTAATTCAGTTCCTGTGTAGCCAAGTTTACATTCCGTGTATTACTGATATCTTATGATGTTTCTTTTTCTGTGTGACTTATTTCAGTTAGAATCATCATACCTGAATCCACTCATTGTGCTGCTAAGGGCCTGATGACATAGATTTCATTGCTGAGTGATATTGCTTTGTAAGTAAATACCACAACTTCTTTATCCATTTTTCACTTTCTGCGATGTTGAACTTGTACTGTAAACGAGGTTCTTGTAAACAGAGGCGTCCCAAACTTTGGGGTGGCTGTGTCTTTTTGATTTTAATTTCCCTAAGCTATAGGACCATAAGTGGAAGTGCCCTAGGCTCTGTTGCTTTGTTTTTTAGATGTTTCAGGAAACACCATACACTTCTCCCGAGTGTCTGTTGGCAATTTACATCCCGCCCATCAGCATAACAAGGCTCCCAGTTCTCCATGGCCTGTCCTGCCTTTCTGGATTTTACACTTTTTTCAGATGGCCCTTTTGACCGGGGGGAAGTGAGACTTCATTGTAGTGCAGATTTCCTTTGCAAGCTTGCTTGGTTGGCCAAAAAGGGCGTATGCGTTTTTTCCTGAATATATTCAGGAAAAAACGCATACGCCCTTTTTGGCCAAGTGCATCATTGTGGACGTTCTGCCTCTTTTCCTATGCTTTCAATGCAATTCCAGTCTACCTCCTGAAATCGGTTTCCTGCAATTCTGCCCCGCTTTCAAGTCCTCTTGGCAGCCTTACTTCAGTCTATTTTTGGACGATAGCTGTCATTTATAACTCTGCAGGTTTGTGAATTACAGTGCCCCTGAGCTCCTTTCTTCAACTCGCTTTCTTGTGAGCTGGCCGCAACACCGCAGGATGGCTTCAGGCCCTAATCTGGTTCCGGCACGGCACGCTGAGCCTTTGGTTAATTCCTCTTCCTGGTGGGAAATGAGAGTTAAATTTGCCCGTCCAGACACCTCCAGCTAGTCTCTCATTGGTTCTCGCTATTCCTGTTCATCTTCCGCAGAAATTGCAAACTGGGCCAAACAGGAGGTTAAAGGGCTGACTCTCCAAGTGGGGAGAGTGTTAGTAAAGCGTCTGGAATGTTGCACCCGAGTACCAGGGGAGGAAAACTGAGACATATTTGAACACGTCTCCCGATCACATGGTTGATCATACTCTGGGTTCCACATGCATGTTTTAGCTGAAGGAAGAATACCTTAAACCTGGTAGTTGAAACCCGTGGAATGGGTACCATGCAATATGACTTCAAAGGGTCTTCATTTGCTCACCGAACCTCTCCAATCCTATCACTGCTGCGTTTATGCCCCTGTACACATGCTTGATTCTCTTTCGGAGACATAGCAATCCATAGGTTTTAAGATACTTACTAGTCAGGTACATTCTTAGGCGTTTAATATGCGGTGTTGAGTCCATTTCGTTGAGCAAGGAGTAGCTCTTGTCTATTCCATATTTGGCTTAAGGAACTTTATCTGTGCTCATTTCAATCTCTGGTTTTATGCAGCACCCCAACTCACCTTTCCCCTTAAGCAAGCATAAGTTGGTTTTCTAAATTTGAGACCCTGTTCTGTTCTGTAATTCAGTTCCTGTGTAGCCAAGTTTACATTCCGTGTATTACTGATATCTTATGATGTTTCTTTTTCTGTGTGACTTATTTCAGTTAGAATCATCATACCTGAATCCACTCATTGTGCTGCTAAGGGCCTGATGACATAGATTTCATTGCTGAGTGATATTGCTTTGTAAGTAAATACCACAACTTCTTTATCCATTTTTCACTTTCTGCGATGTTGAACTTGTACTGTAAACGAGGTTCTTGTAAACAGAGGCGTCCCAAACTTTGGGGTGGCTGTGTCTTTTTGATTTTAATTTCCCTAAGCTATAGGACCATAAGTGGAAGTGCCCTAGGCTCTGTTGCTTTGTTTTTTAGATGTTTCAGGAAACACCATACACTTCTCCCGAGTGTCTGTTGGCAATTTACATCCCGCCCATCAGCATAACAAGGCTCCCAGTTCTCCATGGCCTGTCCTGCCTTTCTGGATTTTACACTTTTTTCAGATGGCCCTTTTGACCGGGGGGAAGTGAGACTTCATTGTAGTGCAGATTTCCTTTGCAAGCTTGCTTGGTTGGCCAAAAAGGGCGTATGCGTTTTTTCCTGAATATATTCAGGAAAAAACGCATACGCCCTTTTTGGCCAAGTGCATCATTGTGGACGTTCTGCCTCTTTTCCTATGCTTTCAATGCAATTCCAGTCTACCTCCTGAAATCGGTTTCCTGCAATTCTGCCCCGCTTTCAAGTCCTCTTGGCAGCCTTACTTCAGTCTATTTTTGGACGATAGCTGTCATTTATAACTCTGCAGGTTTGTGAATTACAGTGCCCCTGAGCTCCTTTCTTCAACTCGCTTTCTTGTGAGCTGGCCGCAACACCGCAGGATGGCTTCAGGCCCTAATCTGGTTCCGGCACGGCACGCTGAGCCTTTGGTTAATTCCTCTTCCTGGTGGGAAATGAGAGTTAAATTTGCCCGTCCAGACACCTCCAGCTAGTCTCTCATTGGTTCTCGCTATTCCTGTTCATCTTCCGCAGAAATTGCAAACTGGGCCAAACAGGAGGTTAAAGGGACTGACTCTCCAAGTGGGGAGAGTGTTAGTAAAGCGTCTGGAATGTTGCACCCGAGTACCAGGGGAGGAAAACTGAGACATATTTGAACACGTCTCCCGATCACATGGTTGATCATACTCTGGGTTCCACATGCATGTTTTAGCTGAAGGAAGAATACCTTAAACCTGGGAGTTGAACCCGTGGAATGGGTACCATGCAATATGACTTCAAAGGGTCTTCATTTGCTCACCGAACCTCTCCAATCCTATCACTGCTGCGTTTATGCCCCTGTACACATGCTTGATTCTCTTTCGGAGACATAGCAATCCATAGGTTTTAAGATACTTACTAGTCAGGTACATTCTTAGGCGTTTAATATGCGGTGTTGAGTCCATTTCGTTGAGCAAGGAGTAGCTCTTGTCTATTCCATATTTGGCTTAAGGAACTTTATCTGTGCTCATTTCAATCTCTGGTTTTATGCAGCACCCCAACTCACCTTTCCCCTTAAGCAAGCATAAGTTGGTTTTCTAAATTTGAGACCCTGTTCTGTTCTGTAATTCAGTTCCTGTGTAGCCAAGTTTACATTCCGTGTATTACTGATATCTTATGATGTTTCTTTTTCTGTGTGACTTATTTCAGTTAGAATCATCATACCTGAATCCACTCATTGTGCTGCTAAGGGCCTGATGACATAGATTTCATTGCTGAGTGATATTGCTTTGTAAGTAAATACCACAACTTCTTTATCCATTTTTCACTTTCTGCGATGTTGAACTTGTACTGTAAACGAGGTTCTTGTAAACAGAGGCGTCCCAAACTTTGGGGTGGCTGTGTCTTTTTGATTTTAATTTCCCTAAGCTATAGGACCATAAGTGGAAGTGCCCTAGGCTCTGTTGCTTTGTTTTTTAGATGTTTCAGGAAACACCATACACTTCTCCCGAGTGTCTGTTGGCAATTTACATCCCGCCCATCAGCATAACAAGGCTCCCAGTTCTCCATGGCCTGTCCTGCCTTTCTGGATTTTACACTTTTTTCAGATGGCCCTTTTGACCGGGGGGAAGTGAGACTTCATTGTAGTGCAGATTTCCTTTGCAAGCTTGCTTGGTTGGCCAAAAAGGGCGTATGCGTTTTTTCCTGAATATATTCAGGAAAAAACGCATACGCCCTTTTTGGCCAAGTGCATCATTGTGGACGTTCTGCCTCTTTTCCTATGCTTTCAATGCAATTCCAGTCTACCTCCTGAAATCGGTTTCCTGCAATTCTGCCCCGCTTTCAAGTCCTCTTGGCAGCCTTACTTCAGTCTATTTTTGGACGATAGCTGTCATTTATAACTCTGCAGGTTTGTGAATTACAGTGCCCCTGAGCTCCTTTCTTCAACTCGCTTTCTTGTGAGCTGGCCGCAACACCGCAGGATGGCTTCAGGCCCTAATCTGGTTCCGGCACGGCACGCTGAGCCTTTGGTTAATTCCTCTTCCTGGTGGGAAATGAGAGTTAAATTTGCCCGTCCAGACACCTCCAGCTAGTCTCTCATTGGTTCTCGCTATTCCTGTTCATCTTCCGCAGAAATTGCAAACTGGGCCAAACAGGAGGTTAAGGGACTGACTCTCCAAGTGGGGAGAGTGTTAGTAAAGCGTCTGGAATGTTGCACCCGAGTACCAGGGGAGGAAAACTGAGACATATTTGAACACGTCTCCCGATCACATGGTTGATCATACTCTGGGTTCCACATGCATGTTTTAGCTGAAGGAAGAATACCTTAAACCTGGAGAGTTGAGACCCGTGGAATGGGTACCATGCAATATGACTTCAAAGGGTCTTCATTTGCTCACCGAACCTCTCCAATCCTATCACTGCTGCGTTTATGCCCCTGTACACATGCTTGATTCTCTTTCGGAGACATAGCAATCCATAGGTTTTAAGATACTTACTAGTCAGGTACATTCTTAGGCGTTTAATATGGGGTGTTGAGTCCATTTCGTTGAGCAAGGAGTAGCTCTTGTCTATTCCATATTTGGCTTAAGGAACTTTATCTGTGCTCATTTCAATCTCTGGTTTTATGCAGCACCCCAACTCACCTTTCCCCTTAAGCAAGCATAAGTTGGTTTTCTAAATTTGAGACCCTGTTCTGTTCTGTAATTCAGTTCCTGTGTAGCCAAGTTTACATTCCGTGTATTACTGATATCTTATGATGTTTCTTTTTCTGTGTGACTTATTTCAGTTAGAATCATCATACCTGAATCCACTCATTGTGCTGCTAAGGGCCTGATGACATAGATTTCATTGCTGAGTGATATTGCTTTGTAAGTAAATACCACAACTTCTTTATCCATTTTTCACTTTCTGCGATGTTGAACTTGTACTGTAAACGAGGTTCTTGTAAACAGAGGCGTCCCAAACTTTGGGGTGGCTGTGTCTTTTTGATTTTAATTTCCCTAAGCTATAGGACCATAAGTGGAAGTGCCCTAGGCTCTGTTGCTTTGTTTTTTAGATGTTTCAGGAAACACCATACACTTCTCCCGAGTGTCTGTTGGCAATTTACATCCCGCCCATCAGCATAACAAGGCTCCCAGTTCTCCATGGCCTGTCCTGCCTTTCTGGATTTTACACTTTTTTCAGATGGCCCTTTTGACCGGGGGGAAGTGAGACTTCATTGTAGTGCAGATTTCCTTTGCAAGCTTGCTTGGTTGGCCAAAAAGGGCGTATGCGTTTTTTCCTGAATATATTCAGGAAAAAACGCATACGCCCTTTTTGGCCAAGTGCATCATTGTGGACGTTCTGCCTCTTTTCCTATGCTTTCAATGCAATTCCAGTCTACCTCCTGAAATCGGTTTCCTGCAATTCTGCCCCGCTTTCAAGTCCTCTTGGCAGCCTTACTTCAGTATATTTTTGGACGATAGCTGTCATTTATAACTCTGCAGGTTTGTGAATTACAGTGCCCCTGAGCTCCTTTCTTCAACTCGCTTTCTTGTGAGCTGGCCGCAACACCGCAGGATGGCTTCAGGCCCTAATCTGGTTCCGGCACGGCACGCTGAGCCTTTGGTTATTCCTCTTCCTGGTGGGAAATGAGAGTTAAATTTGCCCGTCCAGACACCTCCAGCTAGTCTCTCATTGGTTCTCGCTATTCCTGTTCATCTTCCGCAGAAATTGCAAACTGGGCCAAACAGGAGGTTAAAGGGACTGACTCTCCAAGTGGGGAGAGTGTTAGTAAAGCGTCTGGAATGTTGCACCCGAGTACCAGGGGAGGAAAACTGAGACATATTTGAACACGTCTCCCGATCACATGGTTGATCATACTCTGGGTTCCACATGCATGTTTTAGCTGAAGGAAGAATACCTTAAACCTGGAGAGTTGAGACCCGTGGAATGGGTACCATGCAATATGACTTCAAAGGGTCTTCATTTGCTCACCGAACCTCTCCAATCCTATCACTGCTGCGTTTATGCCCCTGTACACATGCTTGATTCTCTTTCGGAGACATAGCAATCCATAGGTTTTAAGATACTTACTAGTCAGGTACATTCTTAGGCGTTTAATATGCGGTGTTGAGTCCATTTCGTTGAGCAAGGAGTAGCTCTTGTCTATTCCATATTTGGCTTAAGGAACTTTATCTGTGCTCATTTCAATCTCTGGTTTTATGCAGCACCCCAACTCACCTTTCCCCTTAAGCAAGCATAAGTTGGTTTTCTAAATTTGAGACCCTGTTCTGTTCTGTAATTCAGTTCCTGTGTAGCCAAGTTTACATTCCGTGTATTACTGATATCTTATGATGTTTCTTTTTCTGTGTGACTTATTTCAGTTAGAATCATCATACCTGAATCCACTCATTGTGCTGCTAAGGGCCTGATGACATAGATTTCATTGCTGAGTGATATTGCTTTGTAAGTAAATACCACAACTTCTTTATCCATTTTTCACTTTCTGCGATGTTGAACTTGTACTGTAAACGAGGTTCTTGTAAACAGAGGCGTCCCAAACTTTGGGGTGGCTGTGTCTTTTTGATTTTAATTTCCCTAAGCTATAGGACCATAAGTGGAAGTGCCCTAGGCTCTGTTGCTTTGTTTTTTAGATGTTTCAGGAAACACCATACACTTCTCCCGAGTGTCTGTTGGCAATTTACATCCCGCCCATCAGCATAACAAGGCTCCCAGTTCTCCATGGCCTGTCCTGCCTTTCTGGATTTTACACTTTTTTCAGATGGCCCTTTTGACCGGGGGGAAGTGAGACTTCATTGTAGTGCAGATTTCCTTTGCAAGCTTGCTTGGTTGGCCAAAAAGGGCGTATGCGTTTTTTCCTGAATATATTCAGGAAAAAACGCATACGCCCTTTTTGGCCAAGTGCATCATTGTGGACGTTCTGCCTCTTTTCCTATGCTTTCAATGCAATTCCAGTCTACCTCCTGAAATCGGTTTCCTGCAATTCTGCCCCGCTTTCAAGTCCTCTTGGCAGCCTTACTTCAGTATATTTTTGGACGATAGCTGTCATTTATAACTCTGCAGGTTTGTGAATTACAGTGCCCCTGAGCTCCTTTCTTCAACTCGCTTTCTTGTGAGCTGGCCGCAACACCGCAGGATGGCTTCAGGCCCTAATCTGGTTCCGGCACGGCACGCTGAGCCTTTGGTTAATTCCTCTTCCTGGTGGGAAATGAGAGTTAAATTTGCCCGTCCAGACACCTCCAGCTAGTCTCTCATTGGTTCTCGCTATTCCTGTTCATCTTCCGCAGAAATTGCAAACTGGGCCAAACAGGAGGTTAAAGGGCTGACTCTCCAAGTGGGGAGAGTGTTAGTAAAGCGTCTGGAATGTTGCACCCGAGTACCAGGGGAGGAAAACTGAGACATATTTGAACACGTCTCCCGATCACATGGTTGATCATACTCTGGGTTCCACATGCATGTTTTAGCTGAAGGAAGAATACCTTAAACCTGGAGAGTTGAAACCCGTGGAATGGGTACCATGCAATATGACTTCAAAGGGTCTTCATTTGCTCACCGAACCTCTCCAATCCTATCACTGCTGCGTTTATGCCCCTGTACACATGCTTGATTCTCTTTCGGAGACATAGCAATCCATAGGTTTTAAGATACTTACTAGTCAGGTACATTCTTAGGCGTTTAATATGCGGTGTTGAGTCCATTTCGTTGAGCAAGGAGTAGCTCTTGTCTATTCCATATTTGGCTTAAGGAACTTTATCTGTGCTCATTTCAATCTCTGGTTTTATGCAGCACCCCAACTCACCTTTCCCCTTAAGCAAGCATAAGTTGGTTTTCTAAATTTGAGACCCTGTTCTGTTCTGTAATTCAGTTCCTGTGTAGCCAAGTTTACATTCCGTGTATTACTGATATCTTATGATGTTTCTTTTTCTGTGTGACTTATTTCAGTTAGAATCATCATACCTGAATCCACTCATTGTGCTGCTAAGGGCCTGATGACATAGATTTCATTGCTGAGTGATATTGCTTTGTAAGTAAATACCACAACTTCTTTATCCATTTTTCACTTTCTGCGATGTTGAACTTGTACTGTAAACGAGGTTCTTGTAAACAGAGGCGTCCCAAACTTTGGGGTGGCTGTGTCTTTTTGATTTTAATTTCCCTAAGCTATAGGACCATAAGTGGAAGTGCCCTAGGCTCTGTTGCTTTGTTTTTTAGATGTTTCAGGAAACACCATACACTTCTCCCGAGTGTCTGTTGGCAATTTACATCCCGCCCATCAGCATAACAAGGCTCCCAGTTCTCCATGGCCTGTCCTGCCTTTCTGGATTTTACACTTTTTTCAGATGGCCCTTTTGACCGGGGGAAGTGAGACTTCATTGTAGTGCAGATTTCCTTTGCAAGCTTGCTTGGTTGGCCAAAAAGGGCGTATGCGTTTTTTCCTGAATATATTCAGGAAAAAACGCATACGCCCTTTTTGGCCAAGTGCATCATTGTGGACGTTCTGCCTCTTTTCCTATGCTTTCAATGCAATTCCAGTCTACCTCCTGAAATCGGTTTCCTGCAATTCTGCCCCGCTTTCAAGTCCTCTTGGCAGCCTTACTTCAGTATATTTTTGGACGATAGCTGTCATTTATAACTCTGCAGGTTTGTGAATTACAGTGCCCCTGAGCTCCTTTCTTCAACTCGCTTTCTTGTGAGCTGGCCGCAACACCGCAGGATGGCTTCAGGCCCTAATCTGGTTCCGGCACGGCACGCTGAGCCTTTGGTTATTCCTCTTCCTGGTGGGAAATGAGAGTTAAATTTGCCCGTCCAGACACCTCCAGCTAGTCTCTCATTGGTTCTCGCTATTCCTGTTCATCTTCCGCAGAAATTGCAAACTGGGCCAAACAGGAGGTTAAAGGCGCTGACTCTCCAAGTGGGGAGAGTGTTAGTAAAGCGTCTGGAATGTTGCACCCGAGTACCAGGGGAGGAAAACTGAGACATATTTGAACACGTCTCCCGATCACATGGTTGATCATACTCTGGGTTCCACATGCATGTTTTAGCTGAAGGAAGAATACCTTAAACCTGGGTGTTGAAACCCGTGGAATGGGTACCATGCAATATGACTTCAAAGGGTCTTCATTTGCTCACCGAACCTCTCCAATCCTATCACTGCTGCGTTTATGCCCCTGTACACATGCTTGATTCTCTTTCGGAGACATAGCAATCCATAGGTTTTAAGATACTTACTAGTCAGGTACATTCTTAGGCGTTTAATATGCGGTGTTGAGTCCATTTCGTTGAGCAAGGAGTAGCTCTTGTCTATTCCATATTTGGCTTAAGGAACTTTATCTGTGCTCATTTCAATCTCTGGTTTTATGCAGCACCCCAACTCACCTTTCCCCTTAAGCAAGCATAAGTTGGTTTTCTAAATTTGAGACCCTGTTCTGTTCTGTAATTCAGTTCCTGTGTAGCCAAGTTTACATTCCGTGTATTACTGATATCTTATGATGTTTCTTTTTCTGTGTGACTTATTTCAGTTAGAATCATCATACCTGAATCCACTCATTGTGCTGCTAAGGGCCTGATGACATAGATTTCATTGCTGAGTGATATTGCTTTGTAAGTAAATACCACAACTTCTTTATCCATTTTTCACTTTCTGCGATGTTGAACTTGTACTGTAAACGAGGTTCTTGTAAACAGAGGCGTCCCAAACTTTGGGGTGGCTGTGTCTTTTTGATTTTAATTTCCCTAAGCTATAGGACCATAAGTGGAAGTGCCCTAGGCTCTGTTGCTTTGTTTTTTAGATGTTTCAGGAAACACCATACACTTCTCCCGAGTGTCTGTTGGCAATTTACATCCCGCCCATCAGCATAACAAGGCTCCCAGTTCTCCATGGCCTGTCCTGCCTTTCTGGATTTTACACTTTTTTCAGATGGCCCTTTTGACCGGGGGAAGTGAGACTTCATTGTAGTGCAGATTTCCTTTGCAAGCTTGCTTGGTTGGCCAAAAAGGGCGTATGCGTTTTTTCCTGAATATATTCAGGAAAAAACGCATACGCCCTTTTTGGCCAAGTGCATCATTGTGGACGTTCTGCCTCTTTTCCTATGCTTTCAATGCAATTCCAGTCTACCTCCTGAAATCGGTTTCCTGCAATTCTGCCCCGCTTTCAAGTCCTCTTGGCAGCCTTACTTCAGTATATTTTTGGACGATAGCTGTCATTTATAACTCTGCAGGTTTGTGAATTACAGTGCCCCTGAGCTCCTTTCTTCAACTCGCTTTCTTGTGAGCTGGCCGCAACACCGCAGGATGGCTTCAGGCCCTAATCTGGTTCCGGCACGGCACGCTGAGCCTTTGGTTAATTCCTCTTCCTGGTGGGAAATGAGAGTTAAATTTGCCCGTCCAGACACCTCCAGCTAGTCTCTCATTGGTTCTCGCTATTCCTGTTCATCTTCCGCAGAAATTGCAAACTGGGCCAAACAGGAGGTTAAAGGACTGACTCTCCAAGTGGGGAGAGTGTTAGTAAAGCGTCTGGAATGTTGCACCCGAGTACCAGGGGAGGAAAACTGAGACATATTTGAACACGTCTCCCGATCACATGGTTGATCATACTCTGGGTTCCACATGCATGTTTTAGCTGAAGGAAGAATACCTTAAACCTGGGAGTTGAAACCCGTGGAATGGGTACCATGCAATATGACTTCAAAGGGTCTTCATTTGCTCACCGAACCTCTCCAATCCTATCACTGCTGCGTTTATGCCCCTGTACACATGCTTGATTCTCTTTCGGAGACATAGCAATCCATAGGTTTTAAGATACTTACTAGTCAGGTACATTCTTAGGCGTTTAATATGCGGTGTTGAGTCCATTTCGTTGAGCAAGGAGTAGCTCTTGTCTATTCCATATTTGGCTTAAGGAACTTTATCTGTGCTCATTTCAATCTCTGGTTTTATGCAGCACCCCAACTCACCTTTCCCCTTAAGCAAGCATAAGTTGGTTTTCTAAATTTGAGACCCTGTTCTGTTCTGTAATTCAGTTCCTGTGTAGCCAAGTTTACATTCCGTGTATTAGTGATATCTTATGATGTTTCTTTTTCTGTGTGACTTATTTCAGTTAGAATCATCATACCTGAATCCACTCATTGTGCTGCTAAGGGCCTGATGACATAGATTTCATTGCTGAGTGATATTGCTTTGTAAGTAAATACCACAACTTCTTTATCCATTTTTCACTTTCTGCGATGTTGAACTTGTACTGTAAACGAGGTTCTTGTAAACAGAGGCGTCCCAAACTTTGGGGTGGCTGTGTCTTTTTGATTTTAATTTCCCTAAGCTATAGGACCATAAGTGGAAGTGCCCTAGGCTCTGTTGCTTTGTTTTTTAGATGTTTCAGGAAACACCATACACTTCTCCCGAGTGTCTGTTGGCAATTTACATCCCGCCCATCAGCATAACAAGGCTCCCAGTTCTCCATGGCCTGTCCTGCCTTTCTGGATTTTACACTTTTTTCAGATGGCCCTTTTGACCGGGGGAAGTGAGACTTCATTGTAGTGCAGATTTCCTTTGCAAGCTTGCTTGGTTGGCCAAAAAGGGCGTATGCGTTTTTTCCTGAATATATTCAGGAAAAAACGCATACGCCCTTTTTGGCCAAGTGCATCATTGTGGACGTTCTGCCTCTTTTCCTATGCTTTCAATGCAATTCCAGTCTACCTCCTGAAATCGGTTTCCTGCAATTCTGCCCCGCTTTCAAGTCCTCTTGGCAGCCTTACTTCAGTATATTTTTGGACGATAGCTGTCATTTATAACTCTGCAGGTTTGTGAATTACAGTGCCCCTGAGCTCCTTTCTTCAACTCGCTTTCTTGTGAGCTGGCCGCAACACCGCAGGATGGCTTCAGGCCCTAATCTGGTTCCGGCACGGCACGCTGAGCCTTTGGTTAATTCCTCTTCCTGGTGGGAAATGAGAGTTAAATTTGCCCGTCCAGACACCTCCAGCTAGTCTCTCATTGGTTCTCCCTATTCCTGTTCATCTTCCGCAGAAATTGCAAACTGGGCCAAACAGGAGGTTACATCGCTGACTCTCCAAGTGGGGAGAGTGTTAGTAAAGCGTCTGGAATGTTGCACCCGAGTACCAGGGGACGAAAACTGAGACATATTTGAACACGTCTCCCGATCACATGGTTGATCATACTCTGGGTTCCACATGCATGTTTTAGCTGAAGGAAGAATACCTTAAACCTGGAGAGTTGAGACCCGTGGAATGGGTACCATGCAATATGACTTCAAAGGGTCTTCATTTGCTCACCGAACCTCTCCAATCCTATCACTGCTGCGTTTATGCCCCTGTACACATGCTTGATTCTCTTTCGGAGACATAGCAATCCATAGGTTTTAAGATACTTACTAGTCAGGTACATTCTTAGGCGTTTAATATGCGGTGTTGAGTCCATTTCGTTGAGCAAGGAGTAGCTCTTGTCTATTCCATATTTGGCTTAAGGAACTTTATCTGTGCTCATTTCAATCTCTGGTTTTATGCAGCACCCCAACTCACCTTTCCCTTAAGCAAGCATAAGTTGGTTTTCTAAATTTGAGACCCTGTTCTGTTTTGGAATGCAGTTCCTGTGTAGCCAAGTTTACATTCCGTGTATTACTGATATCTTATGATGTTTCTTTTTCTGTGTGACTTATTTCAGTTAGAATCATCATACCTGAATCCACTCATTATGCTGCTACGGGCCTGATGACATAGATTTCATTGCTGAGTGATATTGCATTGTACGTAAGTACCACAACTTCTTTATCCATTTTTCACTTTCTGCGATATTGAACTTGTACTGTAAACGAGGTTCTTGTAAACAGAGCCGTCCCAAACTTTGGGGTGGCTGTGTCTTTTTGATTTTAATTTCCCTAAGCTATAGGACCATAAGTGGAAGTGCCCTAGGCTCTGTTGCTTTGTTTTTTAGATGTTTCAGGAAACACCATACACTTCTCCCGAGTGTCTGTTGGCAATTTACATCCCGCCCATCAGCATAACAAGGCTCCCAGTTCTCCATGGCCTGTCCTGCCTTTCTGGATTTTACACTTTTTTCAGATGGCCCTTTTGACCGGGGGGAGTGAGACTTCATTGTAGTGCAGATTTCCTTTGCAAGCTTGCTTGGTTGGCCAAAAAGGGCGTATGCGTTTTTTCCTGAATATATTCAGGAAAAAACGCATACGCCCTTTTTGGCCAAGTGCATCATTGTCGACGTTCTGCCTCTTTTCCTATGCTTTCAATGCAATTCCAGTCTACCTCCTGAAATCGGTTTCCTGCAATTCTGCCTTGCTTTCAATGCCTCTTCATAGCCTTACCTCAATATATTTTTGAAAATAGTTGGCCTTTATAACTCTGCACGTTTTTGAATTGCAGTGGCCCTGAGCTCCATTTTTCAGCTCTTATTTTTGTGATCTTGCCTCATAACCGCAGGATTCCTTCAGGCCCTATTCTTCTTGTGGGGCGCCTTGCTGTGCCTTTGGTTAATTCTTCCTACTGATGTGAAATTAGAGTGACATGTGCCCATTGAAACCACTACATTAGTTTCTCACTGGTTCCCCCTAACCCATTCATCCTCCGCACTATCTGCAGACTGTGCGATACTGGAACTTAAAGGCATTGACTCTCCATGTGGGGTTGTTGTTAGTAAAGCGGCTGGAATGTCGATCCGGAGCCCCAGGAGAGGAAAAATGAGGTGCGTTTTAGAAACCTTTCCCGATCATATGGTATACCAGTCGCTGGGTTTCCCAAGCATGGTTTAGCTGTAGGAAGATTCCCTTCAACCTGGAGTGTTGGGACCCTTGGAATGAGTAGCATGAAGTATTGCATTAAACTTTTGGCAGTTGCTCACCAAAGCTCACCAATCCTCTCAGCCCTAAGTGTCCAGCCTTATGTCTTATCCAGCTGTGGGTTTATATGTGGTCAATCCAGGTTGCATCACAGCCCCTGAGCGAATTTTGTAAGAATTTTTCTCTCTTTCATTGTTTCTGCGTTTTGTTTTTAAAATTTATTTCTGTAATGGGGTTTAGCTCATTTTCACTGCTGTGTTTGTGCTGCTCTGCACACACTTGATTCCCTTATGGAGATATATCAATACATGGGTTTTAAGATTCTTATTACTCAGATATATTTCTCTGCAGTGTATTGGGTGTGTTGAGGCCAGTTCATTGAGCAAGGTGTAGATCTTGTCTAATACCTATTTGGTTTATTGAACGGTATCTGTGCTAATTTCAAACTCTGGTTTTATGCATCACCCCACCTCTCCTTTCCCCTTAAGCTGACATAAGTGTGTTTTCTAAATGTGAGACACTGTTCTGTTTTGTAATTCATTTTTTGTGCAGCCATATTTACCCTCCCTCTATAAGTGATATCTTATGATATGTTTCTTTTTCTGTTTGACTTATTTCAAGTAGTATTATCGGACCTAAATCCACTCTTTATCCTTCTACTAGCCTTATTACATTGATTTCATGGTGAAGAGATATTCCATTGTACATAAGTACCACATCTTCTTTATCCATTGTTCTCTTTCCTGGGATATTTAAGGTGTACTGAAGTTGAGGTTCTTGTAAACAGAGTAGCCCTAAACTGTGGTGTGCTTGTGTCTTGTTGATTTTTAGACTTCCCTAGATATACTCCCATGATTGGAAGTGTCCTATGCTCTGTAGCTCTGTTTTTTAGATGATTTAGGAACCACCATACACTTCTCCAGAGTGGCTCTCGGCAGTTCACACACTGCCCATCAGCGTATAAAGGCTCCCTGTTCTCCATGGCCTGTCCTGCATTTCTGGTTTTTACAATTTTTTAGGATGGCCCTTTTGACCGGTGGGAAGTGAGACTTCTTTGTTGTGCACATTTGCATTGCTTGCTTGTTTCCTTGCCCATAAAGTGCGTATGCGTTTTTTCCTGGATATAATCAGGAAAAAACGCATACGCCCTTTTGGGCCAACTGCATCATTGTCGAAATTCTGCCGCTTTTCATGTGCTTTAAAGACGAGTCCAATCTATCTCTTGAAATCTGTTTCTTGCAATTCTGTCTTGCATTCAGATCCTCTTCTTTGCCTTACCTCAACATATTTTTGGACGTTAGTTTTCATTTAAACTCTGCAGGTTTGTGAATTGCAGTTGACCCTGAGCTCCAATTTTTTAAGTTGCTCTTTGTGAGCTGGCCTCAAACCAGCAGGATTGCTCAGGCCTATTTTGGCTCCAGCGAGTGGGCTGAGCCTTCTTTAATTCTTATTCTTAATGGGAAATTAGAGTGATATGTGCCCGTCCAAAACCCCTACAACTATTCTCTCATTGGTTCCCCCTCTTCCCGTTCATCCTCCTCACAATTTGCAAAATGTGTGAAAAAGAAGTTTGAAATGTGCTGATTCTCCAAGTGGGGAGATTCTAAGTAACGTGGCTGGAATGGTGAACAGGAGCACAGGAGAGGATAAATGAGGTGCATTTTAGACACATCTCCCGATCACATGGTGTACAGTCCTCTGGTTTTCCATGCATGTTTTAGCTGTAAGGAAGATCCTTGAACCTGTCAGATTTGGGACCCAGTTGAATGGGTACAGGTAGTATTACTTTAAAGGGTGTGCATTTCACTCACCCAACTCAACATTTCTCTTAGCGCAAACAGTTTCCAGCCTTATGTCTCATCCTGCTGTGGGTTCTAGATGTGTTCAATCCATGTTGCATCACCGTCCCTGAGGAAAAGTTGTAGAGGGTTTTTCTCTGTCTCTCTGTCGTTTATTTTTTTCAATTTATTACTATATTGGTTACAGCTGATTTTCAAAGCTCTGTTTCTTGCTGCTGTACATTCACACTTGATTCACGTACAGCAGAGACATCAATAAATTCTTTTTTCAGATTCTTACCAGTCGTCATATTTCTTTCCGGTGACTTGAGTTGTGCTGAGTGCAGTTCTTTTAGCTACCGTGTAGGCCTTGTGATTATCAGTTTTGGTATTTGGAATGGTATCTTGCTAATTCAACCTCCTGGATGATGCCTCACCCCTCCCCACCTTTCCCGTTTAGCAGCCTTATGCGTGTTTTCTACATATTTGACTATGTTTTTGTTTTGTAATATATTTCATGTGTAGCTATTTTGGATTCCACCTTTAAGTGATATCTTATGATATGTGTCTTTTTCTTTTTGAATTATGTCACTTAGAATGATCATACGTAACTCCTCCGGAGTTGTTACAACTGGCCATATTTCATTGATTTCCAGGCTGAATAATATTCCACTCTACCTAAGTACCACATCTCTATCCATTTTTTTCCCTCCAGAGACATTTAAGTTATATCCTAGTCGAGGATCTTTTAAACAGAGAGGAGGCTAAACATTGGGGTGCCTGTGTCCTCTCGATTTTTGTTTTTCCCAAGATATACGCCCATGAGTGCAAGTGCCCTATGCTCTGTAGCTCATTTTTTAGATGCTTTAGTAAACACAATTACTACTTCTCCAGAATGGCGTTGGCAATATACATTTCCACTATAAGTCCTCACAGGGCTCCCTCTTCTCTTGCCCTGTCCTGCATTTCTGGTGTTTACGCTTTATGAGGATGGCTCTTCTGACTGATGCGAAGTGATATCTATTTGTAGTATTGATTTCCAGTGCCCACCTGTTTGGTTGGCTAAAAAAGTGTATGCCCTTTTCTTGAATATATACAGAAAAAAACGCATACACCCTTTTTGGCCAACTGCAATGTTGGCAATGTTCAGCTCCTTTTCTTGTGCTTAATGGCGAGTCCTTTCTACCTCCTCAAATCCCTTTCCTGCCATTCTCCCTTGCTTACAAGTCCTTTTCTCTGACTTTCCTCAAGACATTTTTCAGTGATGGATATTTTCAACTCTGCAGTTTTGTGAATTTTACTGCCCCTGAGTTCCATTGTTCAACTTGTGTTTATGGGAACTGGCCACAAAGCAGCGGGATTTCCTCAAGCCCTATACTGTTTCCATGGGCAACCCTAGCCTTTGGTCAATTCGTCTTCCTGATTGGAAATTAGAGTGACATGTGCCTGTCTGAACACCTAGGACTTGTCTCTCATTGTTCCTCATCCTTCCGCTTCATCCTCTGGACAAATTCCAAACTGTACGCAACAGGATGTTGACAGTGCTGACATCTCCAAGTGGGGAGACTGTTAGTAAAGACGCTGGAGGGGTGAACCCGAGCACCAGGAGATGAGGAGATGAGATGCCTTTTCCAAACTCTTCCCGATCAGACGGTATACTATCCTCTGGGTGTGACAGACATGTTTTAGCAGTAGGAAGAGTCCCATTCATGTAAGGAGAACACCAGGGCTTTTTCAAAATCAGTGTCTCCCCGAAACCCAAACTGGGGAATTTTTTAAGCTATGGCTACACATATGTTCATTAAGGGCCTTGGGAAGTAGGCAGAGTCCAAACTTTAGATGATTGAAGTCTTCAGGGTCAGAAGCACTCACCACCAGCTTCCCTTAGGTTACACTTTAACTGTCATTGATAGATGATGTCAATAAAAATATCTATTCTTTTTCAGATTATTTCCCCTTATAGGTTATTGCAAAATGTTGAGTGTAGTTCCCTGTGCTATACAGTAGTTCCTTGTTGATGATCTATTTTATACATAGCAGTGTGTATGTGTAATTCCCAAACTGTTAATTTTATCCCTCCTCCCACCTTTCCCCTTTGGTAATAATAAATTATAAGATTTTATACCTTCTCAGAATGGGGGAGCTGAAAGAGAGGTATCATTTTCAATGGAAAAGCATTTAAAACAAGATTGAAGGCTTTAACCAAGGATTATTAGATGTACATCCTTGGAAAGAAATCACTTCGTTTCTCTAATATTGACCTGGACAAATAAGACAACCCTTTTCACTGAACTTGCTTATAAAAAGTGATGGAAATATCAAATGGAAGTGTTAGAAAACATCTTATTTTACCCGAGCCTTATACACTGTTCTATGTTAACTACAGTTTGGCTCACACATCTGTTCATTGAGGTTACAATAGTCTCAATTTCTGTTACTGATCCTCCAGAGTGGACCCCAACAAGTGTCCCCTGCCCAGTGTCATTGGGGCCAACAGATCGAGACTGAGTTTGGTTCACAAGCAAAGGAAACATTATATTCTGATCAGAGAATGGAGAGGTGAGAGCATGCACTACCCCGTGGGCTGTGGGCTGGGCTGCTGTGTAGAGATCCTGTCAGAGTCATTGGGAGGGAGGGGACAGAGCTTTCAGGGCTGGGTTGGCCTGCAGCTCAGGCTCTATATCGTGGAGTCTGCACTGGGCCCCAGGAGCTGAGGTGCGACCCAGCCATTCTGCACTAGGAAATCTGGTCTGAAGTGCCGGGTGTGGAACCTCTGCATGCGGGACCCTAGGAGCTACGTGAAATTAGACAAAGCACAAAGGATAAAAAAGTTAGACTTGACTTTATTGCCCAGATTCTATTTTTATCTCCCAGGGATTTTAATGGGCTTTGCTGGGGACAAACCCCTCCTCTTGCCTTTTGTCCCGTTCCTCATTCTTGGAGTTCTGAGGGTGCAGACCCTTCTTCTGTAACTGCTGAGTGCTGAGTTGGGAGCCTCATACCCAGGGCGAGGGTCAGAACTTCTCCCCAGCAGCCTCCAGGTGACGTTGATTGTCCCCAGGCCCCCTGCCTCCTTGCTCGTCCACCTGAGCACCAGCATTCGGAAGTGTTATAGATTCTAATGACCTTTAAGGGTCCAGAAAGAGATGTGCAGAGGACGCTGTGGGGGCCAGGTTTCACCCCGCCCCACATTTGTTCGGCCACCTTAGGCTGACGTTTCTGCCCAGCCTAGATGCTCTGACCAGTAGGTCTGTAGCTTTCTCAATTAGGCCCCTGAATTAACGTACAAACCAGCACCAGGTGTCAGAGCCCTGCCCACTCAACTCCCAGACAGTCCAGGGTCAGTGGTGATCAAGGACCATGATGGCCACTGAGTCAACAGCCTTTTGAAGTAAACAGGAGTCCAGCCGGTCTTATTGGCCACCATCATCACGGTGTCTGTAGGCTTTTCTATGGTGACAGTGTGATATACGGTTCCCCCGCCAAGATTATTAGCTCCCCTCTGGGTGCAGTAAGTCCTGCAAGCAGTAGTCTACTCTTTTGGGACACACTCTTGTTGTTTTATGAGAGAAACTCCAGGTCAAGTGATGTCACACGAGTCGTCATGGTGCCCGTTTGCCCCCGGTTATCTCTCTGGATGTTGGAGTTGGAAGGCCTCCTCACTCGAGGTCGGTGTGCCAACGGAGCGAACCCTGCAACTTCAGGGCATGGTTGGTGGTTAGGATCACCACGTGGGGTCCTTTTCCCTTAGGAGGGAGGTGGCCTTTTGGGCTGCTGATTTCCAGGTTTTTTAGATACCGCCAGTATCTTGGCCAGATGTGGCAGTGGGCCAAGCCCCTTGGTGACCGTAGTTTATCCTACCTGGATGGCATTCTTGCATTGTTCCATTTCAAGTGGTCCCAGTTTTTGCACTAATTCTCCAATGGCGATTCACCTTTCACCGGGAATGTAAAGGTCAAAGGGTTTAGCTAAATTAGGGAGTTCCAGGGCAAGGGTCTGAATTGACTGCTCTTTCCATTCTTGAAAGGCCACTTCTGGATTCTATTCAAAAGGATCATCATCTTTTCCTTTCAGTGTTTCATATAGAGGCCCAGCTAGTAGACTGTAGTTAGGTTCCAGAAGCAGCAAACCCTGGCCTCCCCAGGAACCCCTAAGCTGTCTTCTAGTTTTAGAAAGGGGTAAGGCTGAAAATGGTTTCTTCCCTTTCCTGGGATGGGCTTCTCCGACCTTCTGTGAGAATGAAGCCCAGGCAGGTCACCGCAGTCTGTGATATTTGAGCTTCTTTTTGGACGACTTCTATCCTTTATTGGCTTGGTAGTTCAGAGGCCTCCTTAGTAGGGCTGGCGATCAGAATGTCGTCTGCGTATTGAAGGAGGGTTTCCTTTTCCAGAGGTAGAACTTTTAGGTCTTTACCTAAGCTTCCCCAAAGACGGTGTGGGAATTTTTGCACCCTTGGGCAAGACGGCCCGGAAGTATTGTTTTAGTTGTATGTTGAGTCCTGCCACTCACAAGCCAAAATTTCTTGTGACTCTGGGACTAATGGAATACAAAGAAGGCATCATTGAAGACTAATACAGAATACCATGTCCTGGTGGTTGGTAGAATGACCAGCAGGGTGTAGGAATTAGGAGCAGCTGGAGGTATATCCTCGGTGGCTTCACTGACTGTCCTGACATCCTTTACCAGGTCCCCAGCAGCCCATGGGGCTCTCGTGGTCAGACCAATCCCCGGATACAGAGCTACCCTTGCAGGTACCGTGGCAGGGCTGGGCACACAGGAACCATGCACATAGCCCTCATTGCAGAGCACCCCCAGCTCACCTGTCACTCAGAGCTGACACAGAGCACCTCAGAGCAGGACTTGAACTAACAAACAGCAGCTGCGACAGGTCTGTGACCCTGGGCATCACTCTGTATGGCCTCCCTCCACCTGTCTTCCAGAGACTTCCACTGCACCGGGGCACCAGGCCTCTGTCTCCAACCACCACCCACCCCTCCTCTCCCTGACTCCTGGGTTCCTCTCATTAGGACAGTGTTTTCTTGAAGTTGTCTCCCACTCATTGGCCAGATAAAATGATTAGAAAACAAGCCAAAGCTGCAGCCCCTTGTCTATCCTGACTCTCAGGAGCCCACACCTGTTCCTTGGACCTGGCCGGTTCAGCAAGTTCCATTTTCTGCAACTGTGAGCCCCTGAGGGGGTGATGATTGGCTGACCTGGGCAGCCTTACCGTGCCGGCCAGCCTCCCCAGGTGTTGCCTGGGTTGAGATCAATATAAATACCACTCCAGGCAGCAAGAGCCCCTGCAGCCGTGCCTGACGCCATTTTCTCTGCCCTGTCAGCAGTCTCGGGGCTGGGCTGGTGGGAGGGAGTGAGAGGCCAACGGCTTTGTGGGTGGCCCAGTGTGAGTGGGGCTCTGCTGGACTTTCTGCAGCAGTTGCCAGGCTGCCACCTGCTAAGGAAGAGGATGTGTCACCCATACCTGCTGCTGGAATTTCTCCCTGGGAAGAGGTGAGGAAGGAAAAAAGCAGTGGGGGCAGGGACAGGACGGGTATCTCAGGCAGGGAAATGGAAATCTTCCAGAAGAGCACCCAGGGCCAGGACCATCCTGGCTGGCCTGCAGGCACCAAGTCGGCTGGCATGCTGTCACTCGTGTGGCTCCATGGCCCTTCCTCTAGGCTTTCAAGTCCTTGTACATATTCAGGTGTTTTACCTGGGAAGGTTGGGAACAGTTCAGCAGCAGCTGGCCTGGGGCTCATCTCACGTTTACTCACAGATGCCTCGGCACGGTCCCCCAGGCTTGTAATGAGGACACTCCTTGCGGGGGGGCTGCTGGCTGCATGCGAGATGATTCCCCACCTCTGACCAACTTCAGAATTGTCTACCACTGAAGCAAGTGCCCTGATAGGGTTTTCATCTGTATAACTGGTGGGTTCTGTTTTGTTTTTTTCTTTTTTGTTTCAAGGTAGGTTTTATTCCTCTTTTTTGTACTTATGGATGTAAGCATGGAAATAATTCATTCATATAAATACATGTATGTGAAGGGAATAACTTTTTTCCGTTTTTTAAAAAATTTTATTTTTCATTTTATTTTATTTATTTTTTATACAGCAGGTTCTTATTGGTTATCTATTTTATACATATAAATGTATACATGTCAATCCCAATCTCCCAACTCCTCCCACCGCCACCCCCCCCATGGCTTTCCCCTCTTTGTGTCCATACATTTGTTCTCTACATCTGTGTCTCTATTTCTGCCCTTCAAACCGGTTCATCTGTACCATTTTTCTAGGTTCCACATATATGCGTTAATATACAATATTTGTTTTTCTCTCTCTGACTTACTTCACTCTGTATGACAGTCTCTAGATCCATCGACGTCTCTACAAATGACCCAATTTCATTCCTTTTTATGGCTAATAGTCCATTTTATATATGTACCACATCTTTATCCATTCGTCTGTCTGTGGGCATTTAGGTTGCTTCCATTACCTGGCTATTGTAAATAGTGCTGCAATGAACATTGTGGTGAATGTGTCTTTTTGATTTATGGTTTTCTCTGGGTATATGCCCAGTAGTGGGTTGCTGGATCATATGGTAATTCTATTTTTAGTTTTTTAAGGAACCTCCATACTGTTCTCCATAGTGACTATCAATTTACATTCCCACCAATCGTGGAAGAGGGTTCCTTTTCTCCACACCCTCTCCAGCATTTGTTGTTTGTAGATTTTCTGATGATGCCCATTCTAACAGGTGTGAGGTGATACCTCATTGTAGTTTTGATTTGCATTTCTCTAATAATTAGTGATGTAGAGCAGCTTTTCATGTGCTCCTTGGCCATCTCTACATCTTTTTGGAAGAAATGTCTATTTAGATCTTCTGCCCATTTTTGTATTGGGTTGTTTGTTTTTTTAATATTGAGCTGCATCAGCTGTTTATATATATTGGAGATTAATCCTTTGTCCATTGATTCAGTTGCAAATATATTCTCCCATTCTGAGGGTTGTCTTTTTGTGTTTGTAGTTTCCATTGCTTTGCAAAAGCTTTTACGTTTCATTAGGTCCCATTTGTTTAGTTTTCTTTTTTATGTCATTACTCTAGGAGGTGGATCAAAAAAGATCTTGCTGTGATTTATGTTAGAGTATTCTTCCTATGTTTTCCTCTAAGAGTTTTATACTGTCCGGTCTTACATTAAGGTCTCTAATCCATTTTGAATTTATTTTTGTGTATGGTGTTAGGGGGTGTTCTAATTTCATTCTTTTACATGTAGTTGTCCATTTTCCCAGCACCACTGATTGAAGACACTGTCTTTTCTCCATTGTATAGTCTTGCCTACTTTGTCATAGATTAGTTGACCATAGGTGTGTAGGTTTATCTCTGGGCTTCTTTCTTTTTTATTTTCCTTTTACACCTTTATTGGAGTATAATTGCTTTACAATGGAGTGTTAGTTTCTGCTGTATAACAAAGTGAATCAATTATACATATACATATATCACCATATCCCCTCCCTCTTACATCTCCCTCCCACCCTCCACATCCCACCCCTTTAGGTGGTCGCAAAGCACCGAGCTGATCTCCCTGTGCTATGTGGCTGCTTCCCAGTAGCTATCGATGTTACATTTGGTAATGTATATATGTCCATGGCACTCTCTCACTTCGTCCCAGCTTACCCTTCCCCCTCCCCGTGTCCTCAAGTCCTTTCTCTATGTCTGTGTCCTTAATCCTGTCCTGCCCCTAGGTTCTTCATAAACTTTTTTCTTTAGATTCCATATATCTCTGTTAGTACACGGTATTTATTTTTCTCTTTCTGACTTACTTCACTGTGTAGGACAGACTCTAAGTCCATCCCCCTCACTACAAATAACTCAGTTTTGTTTCTTTTTATGGCTGAGTAATATTCCATTTATATATGTGCCAGATATTCTTTATCCATTTATCTGTCCATGGACACTTAGGTTGCTTCCATGTCCTGGCTATTGTAAGTAGAACTGCAATGAACATTGTTGTATATAACTCTTTTTGAATTATGGTTTTCTCAGGGCAAATGCCCAGTAGTTGGATTGCTGGGTCGTATGGTACTTCTATTTTTAGTTTTTTCAGGAACCTCTATACTGTTATCCCTAGTGGGTATAGCAATTTACATTCCCAGCAACAGTGCAAGAACGTTCCCTTTTCTCCAGTAAATGCCTCTCCAGCATTTATTGTTTGTAGATTTTTTGATGATTGCCATTCTGACTGCTGGGAGTTGATACCTCACTGTAGTTTTGATTTGCATTTCTCTAATGATTAGTGATGTTCAGCATCCTTTCATGTGTTTATTGGCAATCTGTATATCTCCTTTGGAGAAATGTCTATTTAGGTCTTCTGCCCATTTTTGGATTGTGTTGTTTGTTTTTGTGATATTGAGCTACACGAGCTGCTTGTAAATTTTGGAGATTAATCTTTTGTCATTTGCTTCATTTGAAAACATTTTCTCCCATTCTGAGGGTTGTATTTTCGTCTTGTTTATGTTTTCCTTTGCTGTGCAAAAGCTTTGAAGTTTCATTAGGTCCCATTTGTTTATTTTTGTTTTTATTTCCACTTCTCTAGGAGGTGGGTCAAAAAGGATCTTGCTGTGATTTATGTCATAGAGTGTTCTGCCTATGTTTTCCTCTAATAATTTTATAGTGTCTGGTCTAACATTTAGATCTCTAATTCATTTTGAGTTTATTTTTGTGTATGGTGTTATGGAGTGTTCTAATTTCATTCTTTCACGTGTAGTTGTCCAGTTTTCCCAGCACCACTTACTGAAGAGACTGTCTTTTCTTCATTGTATATCTTTGCCTCCTTTGTCATAGATGAGTTAGCCATAGGTACGTAGGTTTATCTCTGGGCTTTCTATCTTGTTCAATTGATCTATATTTCTGTTTTTGTGCCAGTACCATATAGTCTTGATTAATGTAGCTTTGTAGTATAGTCTGAAGTTAGGAAGTCTGATTCCTCCAGCTCTTTTAATTTCCCTCAAGACTGCTTTGGCTATTCGGGGTCTTTTGTGTCTCCATACAAATTTTAAGATTTTTTTGTTCTAGTTCTGTAGAAAATGCCAGTGGTATTTGATAGGGATTGCATTGAATCTGTAGCTTGCTTTGGGTACTATAGTCATTTTCACAATATTGATTCTTCTAATCCAAGAACATGGTTTATACCTCCATATGTTTATATCATCTTTGATTTCTTTCAGCAGTGTCTTATAGTTTTCTGAGTACAGGTCTTTTACCTCCTTATGTAGGTTCATTCCTCCGTATTTTATTCTTTTTGTTGCAATGGTGAATGAGATTGTTTCCTTAATTTCTCTTTCTGATCTTTCATTGTTAGTGTATAGGAATGCAAGAGATTTCTGTGCATTAATTTTGTATCCTGCAACTTTACCAAATTCATTGATTAGCTCTGGTAGTTTTCTGGTGGCATCTTTAGGATTCACTATGTGTAGTATCGTGTCATTTGCAAACAGTGACAATTTTACTTCTTCTTTTCCAATTTGTATTCCTTTTATTTCTTTTTCTTCTCTGATTACTGTGTCTAGGACTTCCAAAAACTATGTTGAGTAATAGTGGTGAGAGTGGACATCCTTGTCTTGTTCCTGATCTTAGAGGAAATGCTTTTAGTTTTTCACTATTGAGAATGATGTTTGCTGTGGGTTTGTCATATACTGCCTTTATTATGTTGAGGTAGATTCCCTCTATGCCCACTTTTTGGAGACTTTTAATCATAAATTGGTGTTGAATTTTGTCAAAAGCTTTTCCTGCATCTATTGGGATGATCATATTTTTATTCTACAATTTGTTAATATGGTGTATCACATTGATTGATTTGTGTATATTGAAGAATTCTTGCATCCCTGGGATAAACCCCACCTGATCATGGTGCATGATCCTTTTAATGTGTTGTTTAATTCTGTTTCCTAGTATTTTGTTGAGGATTTTTACATCTATATTAATCAGTGATATTGGTCTCTAATTTTCTTTTTCTGTAGTATCTTTGTCTGGTTTTGGTATCAGGGTGATTGTGGCCTCATATAATGAGTTTGGGAGTGTTCCTTCCCCTGAAAAGTTCTGAAGAGTTTGAGAAGATTGGGTGTTAGCTCTTGTCTAAATGTTTGATAGAATTCACCTCTGATGCCATCTCGTTCTGGACTTTTGTTTGTTGGAAGATTTTTAATCACACTTTCAATTTCATTACTTGTGATTGGTCTGTTCATATTTTCTATTTCTTCCCGGTTCAGTCTTGGAAGGTTATACCTTTCTAAGAATTTGTCCATTTCTTCCAGGTTGTCCATTTTATTGGCATAGAGTTGCTTGTAGAGGTCTCTTAGGATGCTTTGTATTTCTGTGGTGTCTGTTACAACTTCTCCTGTTTCATTTCTAATTTTATTGATTTGAGTCCTCTCCCTCTTTTACTTGAGTCTGGCTAAAGGTTTATCATTTTTGTTTATCTTCTCAAAGAACCAGCTTTTAGTTTTATTGATCTTTGCTATTGTTTTTATTTCATTTATTTCTGCTCTGATCTTTATGATTTCTTTCCTTCTATTAACTTTGGGTTTTGTTCTTCATTCTCTAGTTCCTTTAGGTGTAGGGTTAGATTGTTTATTTGAGATTTTTCTGGTTTCTTGAGGTAGGCTTTTATTGCTATAAACTTCCCTCTTAGAACTGTTTTTGCTGCATCCCATAGGTTTTGGATCATCGTGTTTTTGTTGTCATTTGTCTCTAGGTATTTTTTGATTTCCTCTTTGATTTCCTCAGTGATCTCTTGGTTATTTAGAAATGTATTGTTTAGCCTCCATGTGTTTGTTTTTTATTTTCCCTGTAATTGATTTCTAATCTCATAGCATTGTGGTCGGAACAGCTGCTTGATATGATTTCAGTTTTCTTAAATTTACTGAGGCTTTATTTGTGACACAAGATGTGATCTATCCCGGAGAATGTTCCGTGTGCCATTGAGAAGAACTTGTAGTCTGCTGTTTTTGGATGGAATGTCCTATAAATATCCATTAAATCTATCTGGTCTATTGTGTCATTTAAAGCTTGTGTTTCCTTATTAATTTTCTGTCTGGATGAGGGGAGGTTTAAGTGAGGTGAGGTACCCTTGCTTTAGTGTTAGCTGTTGAGGGCTGTGGGTTAGTGTTAGCATTGGTTTATATTGAGGGGATCCTGTGAGGGTCAGGCTTCTTGTAACATTCTTTATTTTTATTTTATCTGTTGGTAACGCTATTTTAGGTCCATTTGATGGATATGACATTGCTACTCCAGCTGTATGTGTGAGGTCTGCATGGGTCTATTGTTAGCCTATGGGTTAGTCTTAGTGTCCCGGGTGAGGGTCTCTTCGGGTTATTTATGGTTCTTGTTAGGGTTAGGGTTAGGGGCCTGGGTCATTTGGTCCAGGAGAGGTACGCAACGTTTAGGGGAGCGTGCGTGTGAGTTCCGGGTTAGTCTTATTGTATGGGTTTGTTTAGGGGTCCTTGAGGTCTTGCTTGGGGGAGGGTTCCTTTAGGGTTCGGTAGTTAGGTTTAGACTCTTATTTAGGGTTCAGCTGAGGGTCCGCAACCTTTAGGGGATCTTGCTGTGTGAGGGCGCGGTTAGTCTTAGCTTTACACGTTATTTATTAGGCCACCCTTCTGGGTAGGCTTCAGGGTTAACCTTAGGTTCCTAGGGTTGGTTAGGACAATAACGGTTTCTTTTCCAGTGAGGGTACGGCAACTTTAGGGGGAGCCTGCCTGTGACTCTCTGGCTTAGTGTTAGCGTACTTTTAGGATTAGGGAAGGGTGACTATCATCTCTTCAGAAGGGTTAGGGTAGGTTCTCTAGGTTTAGGGTTATGGGGATGTTGTTGGTTTAAGGGTCCAGGTGAGGGTCTTCAATTCTTTAGGTCTTTCGTGTGAGTTCCATGTTAGTGTTAGCTTTCGGTTAGGATTAGGGGACGGTTCATTAAGGTTTTAGGGTTTTTTCTTCAGTTAGGGTTTGTTCCTTGACGGTTTAGGTCCAGGTGAGGTTCTCAATCTTTAGGGAAGCTTTCTTGCAGGGCGCGATTTAGTGTTATTTTTCGGGTCTAGGATTAGGACTGTGAGGGTGCAAGCTTCTGGAAGGTTAGGGTTAGGGTTCGAGCTGGGTGAGGTTAGGACGGGGATCTGGTTTAGGGTCCAGGTGATTTACTCAATCTTTAGGGAACTTGTCCTGTGCAGGGCGCTGGGTTCTTGTTGCGTTGTTAGGATTGAGGGGACTGAGAGGGTCAAGCTTTGGGGAGGGACTGGGGTGGGTTAGAGCTAGGGTAGTTGTTCTGGGGGGGGAGCTTTAGGGTGCCAGTCTGAGGGTAAATAAAAGCTTTAGGTTTGAGCTTGCTGTGATGGGGCTGGGTTCCCTCCCGTACGGGTTTGGACTTAGGGGACCTGAGCCTCAGGCTTCGGGGAGGGACTCTGGGAGAGTTCGGCCAAGGGTTATTTAGAACTTCTGCTGACAGTGTCGGGTCCAGGTGAGGGCAGCAACGCTCTGCAGGGGACCCTCTGTGAGGGCGCTAGGTAGTGTTACGTACGGGGTGAGGATCCTTCCCCTGGGTGAGGTCACTACTTTGTGTGTGTTAGAGTTGGAGTTCTGCTAGGTTGAGTAGGGGAGGCAGTTGAGGGTCCAGTGAGTACGCACGCTTTAGGGGGGTCCTGTGAGGGCGCGGGTTAGTGTTAGCGTACTTAGGATTAGGGGACGGGTGAAGGTCAGGCTTCATAAGGTTATTAGGGTTCGGACTAGGGTTATGTACAAACAGGACGGTTTATCTCATGTGAGGTTCGGCACGTTTAAATGGAGCGTCGTGTGATGCCGCGGTTAGTGTTAGCGTACTGTCAAGGATTAGGGGACGGGTGAGGCTCCTTCGGGGAAGGGTTAGGGTTCTGTTCGGGCTAGGGTTAGGGTTAGGGACGGGGACGGTTTAGGGTCCTTGTGAGTACGGCAACGCTTTATTTGGAGCTCTGTGAGGCTCGTTAGTGTTAGCTTTACGGTTTAGGATTAGGGGAGTTTGATCTTACTTCGGTAAGGGTTAGGGTTAGGTTCGGGGTAGGGGACTGGTTCTTTTAGGGTTCAGTGAGGCTACCTTCAACGCTTTAAAGGAGCGTTATTGTGAGGACGCGGGTTAGTGTTAGCGTACGGTTTAGGATTAGGACGTGAGGGTCAGGCTTCGGGGAATGTAGGGTTACTTTCGTTCTTTTTTTGGTTAGGACGGGGACGGTTTAGGTCCATGAGGGTACAGGCAACGCTTTAGGGGGAGCGTTCGTGTGAAGATGTGGTTAGTGTTAGCGTACGTATTAGGATTAGGGACGTGAGGTCATGGCTTCGGAAATGTTAGGGTTAGGGTTCGGGCTAGGGTTAGGGTTAGGGGACGGGGACGGTTTAGGGTCCAGGTGAGGGTACGCAACGCTTTAGGGGAGCATACGTGTGAGGGCGCTGTTAGTGTTAGCGTACGGGTTAGGATTAGGGGACGGGTGAGGGTCAGGCTTCGGGGAAGGGTTAGGGTTAGGGTTCGGGCTAGGGTTAGGGTTAGGGACGGGGACGGTTTAGGGTCCAGGTGAGGGTACGGCAACGCTTTAGGGGAGCGTGCGTGTGAGGGCGCGGGTTAGTGTTAGCGTACGGTTTAGGATTAGGGGACGGGTGAGGGTCAGGCTTCGGGAAGGGTTAGGGTTAGGGTTCGGGCTAGGGTTAGGGTTAGGGACGGGGACGGTTTAGGGTCCAGGTGAGGGTACGGCAACGCTTTAGGAGGAGCGTGCGTGTGAGGGCGCGGGTTAGTGTTAGCGTACGGGTTAGGATTAGGGGACCGGGTGGATGTGGTCACGCTTCGGGGGAAGGGTTAGGGTTTAGGGTTCGGGCTAGGGTTAGTGGTACGGTGGCACGGGGACGGTTTAGGGTCAAGGTGAGGTGTACGGCACGCTGTTAGGGGGAGCGTGCGTACGGAGGTGCGCGCAGTTAGTGGTTAGCGTACGGGATAGGAGTTAGGGGCACGGGTGAGGTTCAGGCTTCGGTGAAGGCTTCAGGGTTAGGGTTCGGGCTAGGGTTAGGGGTAGGTGATGGGGACGGTTTAGGGTCCAGGTGAGGGTATGGCAAGGCTTTAGGGGGAGCGTGCGTGTGAGGGCGCGGGTTAGTGTTAGGCGTACGTGATAGGATTAGGGCAACGGGTGAGGTCAAGGAAGCATTACGTGAAGGGTTCCTCGGGTTAGGGCCTTCGGGCTAGGGTTAGTGGTTAGGGATGTGGACGGGTTTAGGGTCCAGGTGAGGGTACGGCACGCTTTAGGGGGAGCGTGCGTGTGAGGGCGCGGTTTAGTGTTGCGTTACGGGTTAGGATTAGGGGACGGGTGAGGGTCAGGCTTCGGGGAAGGGTTAGGGTTAGGGTTTCGGGCTAGGGTTAGGGTTAGGGGACGGGGACGGTTTAGGGTCCAGGTGAGGGTACGGCAACGCTTTAGGGGGAGCGTGCGTGTGAGGGCGCGGGTTAGTGTTAGCGTACGGGTTAGGATTAGGGGACGGGTGAGGGTCAGGCTTCGGGAAGGGTTAGGGTTAGGGTTCGGGCTAGGGTTAGGGTTAGGGGACGGGGACGGTTTAGGGTCCAGGTGAGGGTACGGCAACGCTTTAGGGGGAGCGTGCGTGTGAGGGCGCGGGTTAGTGTTAGCGTACGGGTTAGGATTAGGGGACGGGTGAGGGTCAGGCTTCGGGGAAGGGTTAGGGTTAGGGTTCGGGCTAGGGTTAGGGTTAGGGGACGGGGACGGTTTAGGGTCCAGGTGAGGGTACGGCAACGCTTTAGGGGAGCGTGCGTGTGAGGGCGCGGTTAGTGTTAGCGTACGGGTTAGGATTAGGGGACGGGTGAGGGTCAGGCTTCGGGGAAGGGTTAGGGTTAGGGTTCGGGCTAGGGTTAGGGTTAGGGGACGGGGACGGTTTAGGGTCCAGGTGAGGGTACGGCAACGCTTTAGGGGGAGCGTGCGTGTGAGGGCGCGGTTAGTGTTAGCGTACGGGTTAGGATTAGGGGACGGGTGAGGGTCAGGCTTCGGGGAAGGGTTAGGGTTAGGGTTCGGGCTAGGGTTAGGGTTAGGGGACGGGGACGGTTTAGGGTCCAGGTGAGGGTACGGCAACGCTTTAGGGGGAGCGTGCGTGTGAGGGCGCGGGTTAGTGTTAGCGTACGGGTTAGGATTAGGGGACGGGTGAGGGTCAGGCTTCGGGGAAGGGTTAGGGTTAGGGTTCGGGCTAGGGTTAGGGTTAGGGGACGGGGACGGTTTAGGGTCCAGGTGAGGGTACGGCAACGCTTTAGGGGGAGCGTGCGTGTGAGGGGCGCGGGTTAGTGTTAGCGTACGGGTTAGGATTAGGGGACGGGTGAGGGTCAGGCTTCGGGGAGGTTAGGGGTTCGGGTTCGGGCTAGGGTTAGGGTTAGGGGACGGGGACGGTTTAGGGTCCAGTGAGGGTACGGCAACGCTTTAGGGGGAGCGTGCGTGTGAGGGCGCGGGTTAGTGTTAGCGTACGGGTTAGGATTAGGGGACGGGTGAGGGTCAGGCTTCGGGGAAGGGTTAGGGTTAGGGTTCGGGCTAGGGTTAGGGTTAGGGGACGGGGACGGTTTAGGGTCCAGGTGAGGGTACGGCAACGCTTTAGGGGGAGCGTGCGTGTGAGGGCGCGGGTTAGTGTTAGCGTACGGGTTAGGATTAGGGGACGGGTGAGGGTCAGGCTTCGGGGAAGGGTTAGGGTTAGGGTTCGGGCTAGGGTTAGGGTTAGGGGACGGGGACGGTTTAGGGTCCAGGTGAGGGTACGGCAACGCTTTAGGGGGAGCGTAGGTGTGAGGGCGCGGGTTAGTGTTAGCGTACGGGTTAGGATTAGGGGACGGGTGAGGGTCAGGCTTCGGGGAAGGGTTAGGTTAGGGTTCGGGCTAGGGTTAGGGTTAGGGGACGGGGACGGTTTAGGGTCCAGGTGAGGGTACGGCAACGCTTTAGGGGGAGCGTGCGTGTGAGGGCGCGGGTTAGTGTTAGCGTACGGGTTAGGATTAGGGGACGGGTGAGGGTCAGGCTTCGGGGAAGGGTTAGGGTTAGGGTTCGGGCTAGGGTTAGGGGTTAGGGGACTGGGACGGTTTAGGGTCCAGGTGAGGGTACGGCAACGCTTTAGGGGGAGCGTGCGTGTGAGGGCGCAGGGTTAGTGTTAGCGTACGGGTTAGGATTAGGGGACGGGTGAGGGTCAGGCTTCGGGGAAGGGTTAGGGTTAGGGTTCGGGCTAGGGTTAGGGTTAGGGGACGGGGACGGTTTAGGGTCCAGGTGAGGGTACGGCAACGCTTTAGGGGGAGCGTGCGTGTGAGGGCGCGGGTTAGTGTTAGCGTACGGGTTAGGATTAGGGGACGGTGAGGGTCAGGCTTCGGGGAAGGGTTAGGGTTAGGGTTCGGGCTAGGGTTAGGTTAGGGGACGGGGACGGTTTAGGGTACAGTGGAGGGTACGGCAACGCTTTAGGGGGAGCGTGCGTGTGAGGGCGCGGGTTAGTGTTAGCGTACGGGTTAGGATTAGGGGACGGGTGAGGGTCAGGCTTCGGGGAAGGGTTAGGGTTAGGGTTCGGGCTAGGGTTAGGGTTAGGGGACGGGGACGGTTTAGGGGTCCAGGTGAGGGTACGGCAACGCTTTAGGGGGAGCGTGCGTGTGAGGGCGCGGGTTAGTGTTAGCGTACGGGTTAGGATTAGGGGACGGGTGAGGGTCAGGCTTCGGGGAAGGGTTAGGGGTTAGGGTTCGGGCTAGGGTTAGGGTTAGGGGACGGGGACGGTTTAGGGTCCAGGTGAGGGTACGGCAACGCTTTAGGGGGAGCGTGCGTGTGAGGGCGAGGGTTAGTGTTAGCGTACGGGTTAGGATTAGGGGACGGGGTGAGGGTCAGGCTTCGGGGAAGGGTTAGGGTTAGGGTTCGGGCTAGGGTTAGGGTTAGGGGACGGGGACGGTTTAGGGTCCAGGTGAGGGTACGGCAACGCTTTAGGGGGAGCGTGCGTGTGAGGGCGCGGGTTAGTGTTAGCGTACGGGTTAGGATTAGGGGACGGGTGAGGGTCAGGCTTCGGGGAAGGGTTAGGGTTAGGGTTCGGGCTAGGGTTAGGGTTAGGGGACGGGGACGGTTTAGGGTCCAGGTGAGGGTACGGCAACGCTTTAGGGGGAGCGTGCGTGTGAGGGCGCGGGTTAGTGTTAGCGTACGGGTTAGGATTAGGGGACGGGTGAGGGTCAGGCTTCGGGGAAGGGTTAGGGTTAGGGTTCGGGCTAGGGTTAGGGTTAGGGGACGGGGACGGTTTAGGGTCCAGGTGAGGGTACGGCAACGCTTTAGGGGAGCGTGCGTGTGAGGGCGCGGGTTAGTGTTAGCGTACGGGTTAGGATTAGGGGACGGGTGAGGGTCAGGCTTCGGGGAAGGGTTAGGGTTAGGGTTCGGGCTAGGGTTAGGGTTAGGGGACGGGGACGGTTTAGGGTCCAGGTGAGGGTACGGCAACGCTTTAGGGGGAGCGTGCGTGTGAGGGCGCGGGTTAGTGTTAGCGTACGGGTTAGGATTAGGGGACGGGTGAGGGTCAGGCTTCGGGGAAGGGTTAGGGTTAGGGTTCGGGCTAGGGTTAGGGTTAGGGGACGGGACGGTTTAGGGTCCAGGTGAGGGTACGGCAACGCTTTAGGGGAGCGTAGCGTGTGAGGGGCGCGGTTAGTGTTAGCGTACGGGTTAGGATTAGGGGACGGGTGAGGGTCAGGCTTCGGGGAAGGGTTAGGGTTAGGGTTCGGGCTAGGGTTAGGGTTAGGGGACGGGGACGGTTTAGGGTCCAGGTGAGGGTACGGCAACGCTTTAGGGGGAGCGTGCGTGTGAGGGGCGCGGGTTAGTGTTAGCGTACGGGTTAGGATTAGGGGACGGGTGAGGGTCAGGCTTCGGGGAAGGGTTAGGGTTAGGGTTCGGGCTAGGGTTAGGGTTAGGGGACGGGGACGGTTTAGGGTCCAGGTGAGGGTACGGCAACGCTTTAGGGGGAGCGTGCGTGTGAGGGCGCGGGTTAGTGTTAGCGTACGGGTTAGGATTAGGGGACGGGTGAGGGTCAGGCTTCGGGGAAGGGTTAGGGTTAGGGTTCGGGCTAGGGTTAGGGTTAGGGGACGGGGACGGTTTAGGGTCCAGGTGAGGGTACGGCAACGCTTTAGGGGAGCGTGCGTGTGAGGGGCGCGGGTTAGTGTTAGCGTACGGGTTAGGATTAGGGGACGGGTGAGGGTCAGGCTTCGGGAAGGGTTAGGGTTAGGGTTCGGGCTAGGGTTAGGGTTAGGGGACGGGGACGGTTTAGGGTCCGGTGAGGGTACGGCAACGCTTTAGGGGGAGCGTACGTGTGAGGGCGCGGGTTAGTGTTAGCGTACGGGTTAGGATTAGGGGACGGGTGAGGTCAGGCCTTCGGGTGAAGGGTTAGGGTTAGGGTTCGGGCTAGGGTTAGGGTTAGGGGACGGGGACGGTTTAGGGTCCAGGTGAGGGTACGGCAACGCTTTAGGGGGAGCGTGCGTGTGAGGGCGCGGGTTAGTGTTAGCGTACGGGTTAGGATTAGGGGACGGGTGAGGGTCAGGCTTCGGGAAGGGTTAGGGTTAGGGTTCGGGCTAGGGTTAGGGTTAGGGGACGGGGACGGTTTAGGGTCCAGGTGAGGGTACGGCAACGCTTTAGGGGGAGCGTGCGTGTGAGGGCGCGGGTTAGTGTTAGCGTACGGGTTAGGATTAGGGGACGGGTGAGGGTCAGGCTTCGGGAAGGGTTAGGGTTAGGGTTCGGGCTAGGGTTAGGGTTAGGGGACGGGGACGGTTTAGGGTCCAGGTGAGGGTACGGCAACGCTTTAGGGGAGCGTGCGTGTGAGGGCGCGGGTTAGTGTTAGCGTACGGGTTAGGATTAGGGGACGGGTGAGGGTCAGGCTTCGGGGAAGGGTTAGGGTTAGGGTTCGGGCTAGGGTTAGGGTTAGGGGACGGGGACGGTTTAGGGTCCAGGTGAGGGTACGGCAACGCTTTAGGGGAGCGTGCGTGTGAGGGCGCGGGTTAGTGTTAGCGTACGGGTTAGGATTAGGGACGGGTGAGGGTCAGGCTTCGGGGAAGGGTTAGGGTTAGGGTTCGGGCTAGGGTTAGGGTTAGGGGACGGGGACGGTTTAGGGTCCAGGTGAGGGTACGGCAACGCTTTAGGGGGAGCGTGCGTGTGAGGGCGCGGGTTAGTGTTAGCGTACGGGTTAGGATTAGGGGACGGGTGAGGGTCAGGCTTCGGGGAAGGGTTAGGGTTAGGGTTCGGGCTAGGGTTAGGGTTAGGGGACGGGGACGGTTTAGGGTCCAGGTGAGGGTACGGCAACGCTTTAGGGGGAGCGTGCGTGTGAGGGCGCGGGTTAGTGTTAGCGTACGGGTTAGGATTAGGGGACGGGTGAGGGTCAGGCTTCGGGAAGGGTTAGGGTTAGGGTTCGGGCTAGGGTTAGGGTTAGGGGACGGGGACGGTTTAGGGTCCAGGTGAGGGTACGGCAACGCTTTAGGGGGAGCGTGCGTGTGAGGGCGCGGGTTAGTGTTAGCGTACGGGTTAGGATTAGGGGACGGGTGAGGGTCAGGCTTCGGGGAAGGGTTAGGGTTAGGGTTCGGGCTAGGGTTAGGGTTAGGGGACGGGGACGGTTTAGGGTCCAGGTGAGGGTACGGCAACGCTTTAGGGGGAGCGTGCGTGTGAGGGCGCGGGTTAGTGTTAGCGTACGGGTTAGGATTAGGGGACGGGTGAGGGTCAGGCTTCGGGGAAGGGTTAGGGTTAGGGTTCGGGCTAGGGTTAGGGTTAGGGGACGGGGACGGTTTAGGGTCCAGGTGAGGGTACGGCAACGCTTTAGGGGGAGCGTGCGTGTGAGGGCGCGGGTTAGTGTTAGCGTACGGGTTAGGATTAGGGGACGGGTGAGGGTCAGGCTTCGGGGAAGGGTTAGGGTTAGGGTTCGGGCTAGGGTTAGGGTTAGGGGACGGGGACGGTTTAGGGTCCAGGTGAGGGTACGGCAACGCTTTAGGGGGAGCGTGCGTGTGAGGGCGCGGGTTAGTGTTAGCGTACGGGTTAGGATTAGGGGACGGGTGAGGGTCAGGCTTCGGGGAAGGGTTAGGGTTAGGGTTCGGGCTAGGGTTAGGGTTAGGGGACGGGGACGGTTTAGGGTCCAGGTGAGGGTACGGCAACGCTTTAGGGGGAGCGTGCGTGTGAGGGCGCGGGTTAGTGTTAGCGTACGGGTTAGGATTAGGGGACGGGTGAGGGTCAGGCTTCGGGGAAGGGTTAGGGTTAGGGTTCGGGCTAGGGTTAGGGTTAGGGGACGGGGACGGTTTAGGGTCCAGGTGAGGGTACGGCAACGCTTTAGGGGGAGCGTGCGTGTGAGGGCGCGGGTTAGTGTTAGCGTACGGGTTAGGATTAGGGGACGGGTGAGGGTCAGGCTTCGGGAAGGGTTAGGGTTAGGGTTCGGGCTAGGGTTAGGGTTAGGGGACGGGGACGGTTTAGGGTCCAGGTGAGGGTACGGCAACGCTTTAGGGGGAGCGTGCGTGTGAGGGCGCGGGTTAGTGTTAGCGTACGGGTTAGGATTAGGGACGGGTGAGGGTCAGGCTTCGGGGAAGGGTTAGGGTTAGGGTTCGGGCTAGGGTTAGGGTTAGGGGACGGGGACGGTTTAGGGTCCAGGTGAGGGTACGGCAACGCTTTAGGGGGAGCGTGCGTGTGAGGGCGCGGGTTAGTGTTAGCGTACGGGTTAGGATTAGGGGACGGGTGAGGGTCAGGCTTCGGGGAAGGGTTAGGGTTAGGGTTCGGGCTAGGGTTAGGGTTAGGGGACGGGGACGGTTTAGGGTCCAGGTGAGGGTACGGCAACGCTTTAGGGGAGCGTGCGTGTGAGGGCGCGGGTTAGTGTTAGCGTACGGGTTAGGATTAGGGGACGGGTGAGGGTCAGGCTTCGGGGTTAGGGTTAGGGTTAGGGGGGACGGGGACGGTTTAGGGTCCAGGTGAGGGTACGGCAACGCTTTAGGGGGAGCGTGCGTGTGAGGGCGCGGGTTAGTGTTAGCGTACGGGTTAGGATTAGGGGACGGGTGAGGGTCAGGCTTCGGGGAAGGGTTAGGGTTAGGGTTCGGGCTAGGGTTAGGGTTAGGGGACGGGGACGGTTTAGGGTCCAGGTGAGGGTACGGCAACGCTTTAGGGGGAGCGTGCGTGTGAGGGCGCGGGTTAGTGTTAGCGTACGGGTTAGGATTAGGGGACGGGTGAGGGTCAGGCTTCGGGAAGGGTTAGGGTTAGGGTTCGGGCTAGGGTTAGGGTTAGGGGACGGGGACGGTTTAGGGTCCAGGTGAGGGTACGGCAACGCTTTAGGGGAGCGTGCGTGTGAGGGCGCGGGTTAGTGTTAGCGTACGGGTTAGGATTAGGGGACGGGTGAGGGTCAGGCTTCGGGGAAGGGTTAGGGTTAGGGTTCGGGCTAGGGTTAGGGTTAGGGGACGGGGACGGTTTAGGGTCCAGGTGAGGGTACGGCAACGCTTTAGGGGGAGCGTGCGTGTGAGGGCGCGGGTTAGTGTTAGCGTACGGGTTAGGATTAGGGGACGGGTGAGGGTCAGGCTTCGGGGAAGGGTTAGGGTTAGGGTTCGGGCTAGGGTTAGGGTTAGGGGACGGGGACGGTTTAGGGTCCAGGTGAGGGTACGGCAACGCTTTAGGGGGAGCGTGCGTGTGAGGGCGCGGGTTAGTGTTAGCGTACGGGTTAGGATTAGGGGACGGGTGAGGGTCAGGCTTCGGGGAAGGGTTAGGGTTAGGGTTCGGGCTAGGGTTAGGGTTAGGGGACGGGGACGGTTTAGGGTCCAGGTGAGGGTACGGCAACGCTTTAGGGGGAGCGTGCGTGTGAGGGCGCGGGTTAGTGTTAGCGTACGGGTTAGGATTAGGGGACGGGTGAGGGTCAGGCTTCGGGGAAGGGTTAGGGTTAGGGTTCGGGCTAGGGTTAGGGTTAGGGGACGGGGACGGTTTAGGGTCCAGGTGAGGGTACGGCAACGCTTTAGGGGGAGCGTGCGTGTGAGGGCGCGGGTTAGTGTTAGCGTACGGGTTAGGATTAGGGGACGGGTGAGGGTCAGGCTTCGGGGAAGGGTTAGGGTTAGGGTTCGGGCTAGGGTTAGGGTTAGGGGACGGGGACGGTTTAGGGTCCAGGTGAGGGTACGGCAACGCTTTAGGGGGAGCGTGCGTGTGAGGGCGCGGGTTAGTGTTAGCGTACGGGTTAGGATTAGGGGACGGGTGAGGGTCAGGCTTCGGGGAGGGTTAGGGTTAGGGCTAGGGTTAGGGTTAGGGGACGGGGACGGTTTAGGGTCCAGGTGAGGGTACGGCAACGCTTTAGGGGGAGCGTGCGTGTGAGGGCGCGGGTTAGTGTTAGCGTACGGGTTAGGATTAGGGGACGGGTGAGGGTCAGGCTTCGGGGAAGGGTTAGGGTTAGGGTTCGGGCTAGGGTTAGGGTTAGGGGACGGGGACGGTTTAGGGTCCAGGTGAGGGTACGGCAACGCTTTAGGGGGAGCGTGCGTGTGAGGGCGCGGGTTAGTGTTAGCGTACGGGTTAGGATTAGGGGACGGGTGAGGGTCAGGCTTCGGGGAAGGGTTAGGGTTAGGGTTCGGGCTAGGGTTAGGGTTAGGGGACGGGGACGGTTTAGGGTCCAGGTGAGGGTACGGCAACGCTTTAGGGGGAGCGTGCGTGTGAGGGCGCGGGTTAGTGTTAGCGTACGGGTTAGGATTAGGGGACGGGTGAGGGTCAGGCTTCGGGGAAGGGTTAGGGTTAGGGTTCGGGCTAGGGTTAGGGTTAGGGGACGGGGACGGTTTAGGGTCCAGGTGAGGGTACGGCAACGCTTTAGGGGGAGCGTGCGTGTGAGGGCGCGGGTTAGTGTTAGCGTACGGGTTAGGATTAGGGGACGGGTGAGGGTCAGGCTTCGGGGAAGGGTTAGGGTTAGGGTTCGGGCTAGGGTTAGGGTTAGGGGACGGGGACGGTTTAGGGTCCAGGTGAGGGTACGGCAACGCTTTAGGGGGAGCGTGCGTGTGAGGGCGCGGGTTAGTGTTAGCGTACGGGTTAGGATTAGGGGACGGGTGAGGGTCAGGCTTCGGGGAAGGGTTAGGGTTAGGGTTCGGGCTAGGGTTAGGGTTAGGGGACGGGGACGGTTTAGGGTCCAGGTGAGGGTACGGCAACGCTTTAGGGGGAGCGTGCGTGTGAGGGCGCGGGTTAGTGTTAGCGTACGGGTTAGGATTAGGGGACGGGTGAGGGTCAGGCTTCGGGGAAGGGTTAGGGTTAGGGTTCGGGCTAGGGTTAGGGTTAGGGGACGGGGACGGTTTAGGGTCCAGGTGAGGGTACGGCAACGCTTTAGGGGGAGCGTGCGTGTGAGGGCGCGGGTTAGTGTTAGCGTACGGGTTAGGATTAGGGGACGGGTGAGGGCTTCGGGAAGGGTTAGGGTTAGGGTTCGGGCTAGGGTTAGGGTTAGGGGACGGGGACGGTTTAGGGTCCAGGTGAGGGTACGGCAACGCTTTAGGGGGAGCGTGCGTGTGAGGGCGCGGGTTAGTGTTAGCGTACGGGTTAGGATTAGGGGACGGGTGAGGGTCAGGCTTCGGGGAAGGGTTAGGGTTAGGGTTCGGGCTAGGGTTAGGGTTAGGGGACGGGGACGGTTTAGGGTCCAGGTGAGGGTACGGCAACGCTTTAGGGGGAGCGTGCGTGTGAGGGCGCGGGTTAGTGTTAGCGTACGGGTTAGGATTAGGGGACGGGTGAGGGTCAGGCTTCGGGGAAGGGTTAGGGTTAGGGTTCGGGCTAGGGTTAGGGTTAGGGGACGGGGACGGTTTAGGGTCCAGGTGAGGGTACGGCAACGCTTTAGGGGGAGCGTGCGTGTGAGGGCGCGGGTTAGTGTTAGCGTACGGGTTAGGATTAGGGGACGGGTGAGGGTCAGGCTTCGGGGAAGGGTTAGGGTTAGGGTTCGGGCTAGGGTTAGGGTTAGGGGACGGGGACGGTTTAGGGTCCAGGTGAGGGTACGGCAACGCTTTAGGGGGAGCGTGCGTGTGAGGGCGCGGGTTAGTGTTAGCGTACGGGTTAGGATTAGGGGACGGGTGAGGGTCAGGCTTCGGGGAAGGGTTAGGGTTAGGGTTCGGGCTAGGGTTAGGGTTAGGGGACGGGGACGGTTTAGGGTCCAGGTGAGGGTACGGCAACGCTTTAGGGGGAGCGTGCGTGTGAGGGCGCGGGTTAGTGTTAGCGTACGGGTTAGGATTAGGGGACGGGTGAGGGTCAGGCTTCGGGGAAGGGTTAGGGTTAGGGTTCGGGCTAGGGTTAGGGTTAGGGGACGGGGACGGTTTAGGGTCCAGGTGAGGGTACGGCAACGCTTTAGGGGGAGCGTGCGTGTGAGGGCGCGGGTTAGTGTTAGCGTACGGGTTAGGATTAGGGGACGGGTGAGGGTCAGGCTTCGGGGAAGGGTTAGGGTTAGGGTTCGGGCTAGGGTTAGGGTTAGGGGACGGGGACGGTTTAGGGTCCAGGTGAGGGTACGGCAACGCTTTAGGGGGAGCGTGCGTGTGAGGGCGCGGGTTAGTGTTAGCGTACGGGTTAGGATTAGGGGACGGGTGAGGGTCAGGCTTCGGGGAAGGGTTAGGGTTAGGGTTCGGGCTAGGGTTAGGGTTAGGGGACGGGGACGGTTTAGGGTCCAGGTGAGGGTACGGCAACGCTTTAGGGGGAGCGTGCGTGTGAGGGCGCGGGTTAGTGTTAGCGTACGGGTTAGGATTAGGGGACGGGTGAGGGTCAGGCTTCGGGGAAGGGTTAGGGTTAGGGTTCGGGCTAGGGTTAGGGTTAGGGACGGGGACGGTTTAGGGTCCAGGTGAGGGTACGGCAACGCTTTAGGGGGAGCGTGCGTGTGAGGGCGCGGGTTAGTGTTAGCGTACGGGTTAGGATTAGGGGACGGGTGAGGGTCAGGCTTCGGGGAAGGGTTAGGGTTAGGGTTCGGGCTAGGGTTAGGGTTAGGGGACGGGGACGGTTTAGGGTCCAGGTGAGGGTACGGCAACGCTTTAGGGGGAGCGTGCGTGTGAGGGCGCGGGTTAGTGTTAGCGTACGGGTTAGGATTAGGGGACGGGTGAGGGTCAGGCTTCGGGGAAGGGTTAGGGTTAGGGTTCGGGCTAGGGTTAGGGTTAGGGGACGGGGACGGTTTAGGGTCCAGGTGAGGGTACGGCAACGCTTTAGGGGGAGCGTGCGTGTGAGGGCGCGGGTTAGTGTTAGCGTACGGGTTAGGATTAGGGGACGGGTGAGGGTCAGGCTTCGGGGAAGGGTTAGGGTTAGGGTTCGGGCTAGGGTTAGGGTTAGGGGACGGGGACGGTTTAGGGTCCAGGTGAGGGTACGGCAACGCTTTAGGGGGAGCGTGCGTGTGAGGGCGCGGGTTAGTGTTAGCGTACGGGTTAGGATTAGGGGACGGGTGAGGGTCAGGCTTCGGGGAAGGGTTAGGGTTAGGGTTCGGGCTAGGGTTAGGGTTAGGGGACGGGGACGGTTTAGGGTCCAGGTGAGGGTACGGCAACGCTTTAGGGGGAGCGTGCGTGTGAGGGCGCGGGTTAGTGTTAGCGTACGGGTTAGGATTAGGGGACGGGTGAGGGTCAGGCTTCGGGTTAGGGTTCGGGCTAGGGTTAGGGTTAGGGGACGGGGACGGTTTAGGGTCCAGGTGAGGGTACGGCAACGCTTTAGGGGGAGCGTGCGTGTGAGGGCGCGGGTTAGTGTTAGCGTACGGGTTAGGATTAGGGGACGGGTGAGGGTCAGGCTTCGGGGAAGGGTTAGGGTTAGGGTTCGGGCTAGGGTTAGGGTTAGGGGACGGGGACGGTTTAGGGTCCAGGTGAGGGTACGGCAACGCTTTAGGGGGAGCGTGCGTGTGAGGGCGCGGGTTAGTGTTAGCGTACGGGTTAGGATTAGGGGACGGGTGAGGGTCAGGCTTCGGGGAAGGGTTAGGGTTAGGGTTCGGGCTAGGGTTAGGGTTAGGGGACGGGGACGGTTTAGGGTCCAGGTGAGGGTACGGCAACGCTTTAGGGGGAGCGTGCGTGTGAGGGCGCGGGTTAGTGTTAGCGTACGGGTTAGGATTAGGGGACGGGTGAGGGTCAGGCTTCGGGGAAGGGTTAGGGTTAGGGTTCGGGCTAGGGTTAGGGTTAGGGGACGGGGACGGTTTAGGGTCCAGGTGAGGGTACGGCAACGCTTTAGGGGGAGCGTGCGTGTGAGGGCGCGGGTTAGTGTTAGCGTACGGGTTAGGATTAGGGGACGGGTGAGGGTCAGGCTTCGGGGAAGGGTTAGGGTTAGGGTTCGGGCTAGGGTTAGGGTTAGGGGACGGGGACGGTTTAGGGTCCAGGTGAGGGTACGGCAACGCTTTAGGGGGAGCGTGCGTGTGAGGGCGCGGGTTAGTGTTAGCGTACGGGTTAGGATTAGGGGACGGGTGAGGGTCAGGCTTCGGGGAAGGGTTAGGGTTAGGGTTCGGGCTAGGGTTAGGGTTAGGGGACGGGGACGGTTTAGGGTCCAGGTGAGGGTACGGCAACGCTTTAGGGGGAGCGTGCGTGTGAGGGCGCGGGTTAGTGTTAGCGTACGGGTTAGGATTAGGGGACGGGTGAGGGTCAGGCTTCGGGGAAGGGTTAGGGTTAGGGTTCGGGCTAGGGTTAGGGTTAGGGGACGGGGACGGTTTAGGGTCCAGGTGAGGGTACGGCAACGCTTTAGGGGGAGCGTGCGTGTGAGGGCGCGGGTTAGTGTTAGCGTACGGGTTAGGATTAGGGGACGGGTGAGGGTCAGGCTTCGGGGAAGGGTTAGGGTTAGGGTTCGGGCTAGGGTTAGGGTTAGGGGACGGGGACGGTTTAGGGTCCAGGTGAGGGTACGGCAACGCTTTAGGGGGAGCGTGCGTGTGAGGGCGCGGGTTAGTGTTAGCGTACGGGTTAGGATTAGGGGACGGGTGAGGGTCAGGCTTCGGGGAAGGGTTAGGGTTAGGGTTCGGGCTAGGGTTAGGGTTAGGGGACGGGGACGGTTTAGGGTCCAGGTGAGGGTACGGCAACGCTTTAGGGGGAGCGTGCGTGTGAGGGCGCGGGTTAGTGTTAGCGTACGGGTTAGGATTAGGGGACGGGTGAGGGTCAGGCTTCGGGGAAGGGTTAGGGTTAGGGTTCGGGCTAGGGTTAGGGTTAGGGGACGGGGACGGTTTAGGGTCCAGGTGAGGGTACGGCAACGCTTTAGGGGGAGCGTGCGTGTGAGGGCGCGGGTTAGTGTTAGCGTACGGGTTAGGATTAGGGGACGGGTGAGGGTCAGGCTTCGGGGAAGGGTTAGGGTTAGGGTTCGGGCTAGGGTTAGGGTTAGGGGACGGGGACGGTTTAGGGTCCAGGTGAGGGTACGGCAACGCTTTAGGGGGAGCGTGCGTGTGAGGGCGCGGGTTAGTGTTAGCGTACGGGTTAGGATTAGGGGACGGGTGAGGGTCAGGCTTCGGGGAAGGGTTAGGGTTAGGGTTCGGGCTAGGGTTAGGGTTAGGGGACGGGGACGGTTTAGGGTCCAGGTGAGGGTACGGCAACGCTTTAGGGGGAGCGTGCGTGTGAGGGCGCGGGTTAGTGTTAGCGTACGGGTTAGGATTAGGGGACGGGTGAGGGTCAGGCTTCGGGGAAGGGTTAGGGTTAGGGTTCGGGCTAGGGTTAGGGTTAGGGGACGGGGACGGTTTAGGGTCCAGGTGAGGGTACGGCAACGCTTTAGGGGGAGCGTGCGTGTGAGGGCGCGGGTTAGTGTTAGCGTACGGGTTAGGATTAGGGGACGGGTGAGGGTCAGGCTTCGGGGAAGGGTTAGGGTTAGGGTTCGGGCTAGGGTTAGGGTTAGGGGACGGGGACGGTTTAGGGTCCAGGTGAGGGTACGGCAACGCTTTAGGGGGAGCGTGCGTGTGAGGGCGCGGGTTAGTGTTAGCGTACGGGTTAGGATTAGGGGACGGGTGAGGGTCAGGCTTCGGGGAAGGGTTAGGGTTAGGGTTCGGGCTAGGGTTAGGGTTAGGGGACGGGGACGGTTTAGGGTCCAGGTGAGGGTACGGCAACGCTTTAGGGGGAGCGTGCGTGTGAGGGCGCGGGTTAGTGTTAGCGTACGGGTTAGGATTAGGGGACGGGTGAGGGTCAGGCTTCGGGGAAGGGTTAGGGTTAGGGTTCGGGCTAGGGTTAGGGTTAGGGGACGGGGACGGTTTAGGGTCCAGGTGAGGGTACGGCAACGCTTTAGGGGGAGCGTGCGTGTGAGGGCGCGGGTTAGTGTTAGCGTACGGGTTAGGATTAGGGGACGGGTGAGGGTCAGGCTTCGGGGAAGGGTTAGGGTTAGGGTTCGGGCTAGGGTTAGGGTTAGGGGACGGGGACGGTTTAGGGTCCAGGTGAGGGTACGGCAACGCTTTAGGGGGAGCGTGCGTGTGAGGGCGCGGGTTAGTGTTAGCGTACGGGTTAGGATTAGGGGACGGGTGAGGGTCAGGCTTCGGGGAAGGGTTAGGGTTAGGGTTCGGGCTAGGGTTAGGGTTAGGGGACGGGGACGGTTTAGGGTCCAGGTGAGGGTACGGCAACGCTTTAGGGGGAGCGTGCGTGTGAGGGCGCGGGTTAGTGTTAGCGTACGGGTTAGGATTAGGGGACGGGTGAGGGTCAGGCTTCGGGGAAGGGTTAGGGTTAGGGTTCGGGCTAGGGTTAGGGTTAGGGGACGGGGACGGTTTAGGGTCCAGGTGAGGGTACGGCAACGCTTTAGGGGGAGCGTGCGTGTGAGGGCGCGGGTTAGTGTTAGCGTACGGGTTAGGATTAGGGGACGGGTGAGGGTCAGGCTTCGGGGAAGGGTTAGGGTTAGGGTTCGGGCTAGGGTTAGGGTTAGGGGACGGGGACGGTTTAGGGTCCAGGTGAGGGTACGGCAACGCTTTAGGGGGAGCGTGCGTGTGAGGGCGCGGGTTAGTGTTAGCGTACGGGTTAGGATTAGGGGACGGGTGAGGGTCAGGCTTCGGGGAAGGGTTAGGGTTAGGGTTCGGGCTAGGGTTAGGGTTAGGGGACGGGGACGGTTTAGGGTCCAGGTGAGGGTACGGCAACGCTTTAGGGGGAGCGTGCGTGTGAGGGCGCGGGTTAGTGTTAGCGTACGGGTTAGGATTAGGGGACGGGTGAGGGTCAGGCTTCGGGGAAGGGTTAGGGTTAGGGTTCGGGCTAGGGTTAGGGTTAGGGGACGGGGACGGTTTAGGGTCCAGGTGAGGGTACGGCAACGCTTTAGGGGGAGCGTGCGTGTGAGGGCGCGGGTTAGTGTTAGCGTACGGGTTAGGATTAGGGGACGGGTGAGGGTCAGGCTTCGGGGAAGGGTTAGGGTTAGGGTTCGGGCTAGGGTTAGGGTTAGGGGACGGGGACGGTTTAGGGTCCAGGTGAGGGTACGGCAACGCTTTAGGGGGAGCGTGCGTGTGAGGGCGCGGGTTAGTGTTAGCGTACGGGTTAGGATTAGGGGACGGGTGAGGGTCAGGCTTCGGGGAAGGGTTAGGGTTAGGGTTCGGGCTAGGGTTAGGGTTAGGGGACGGGGACGGTTTAGGGTCCAGGTGAGGGTACGGCAACGCTTTAGGGGGAGCGTGCGTGTGAGGGCGCGGGTTAGTGTTAGCGTACGGGTTAGGATTAGGGGACGGGTGAGGGTCAGGCTTCGGGGAAGGGTTAGGGTTAGGGTTCGGGCTAGGGTTAGGGTTAGGGGACGGGGACGGTTTAGGGTCCAGGTGAGGGTACGGCAACGCTTTAGGGGGAGCGTGCGTGTGAGGGCGCGGGTTAGTGTTAGCGTACGGGTTAGGATTAGGGGACGGGTGAGGGTCAGGCTTCGGGGAAGGGTTAGGGTTAGGGTTCGGGCTAGGGTTAGGGTTAGGGGACGGGGACGGTTTAGGGTCCAGGTGAGGGTACGGCAACGCTTTAGGGGGAGCGTGCGTGTGAGGGCGCGGGTTAGTGTTAGCGTACGGGTTAGGATTAGGGGACGGGTGAGGGTCAGGCTTCGGGGAAGGGTTAGGGTTAGGGTTCGGGCTAGGGTTAGGGTTAGGGGACGGGGACGGTTTAGGGTCCAGGTGAGGGTACGGCAACGCTTTAGGGGGAGCGTGCGTGTGAGGGCGCGGGTTAGTGTTAGCGTACGGGTTAGGATTAGGGGACGGGTGAGGGTCAGGCTTCGGGGAAGGGTTAGGGTTAGGGTTCGGGCTAGGGTTAGGGTTAGGGGACGGGGACGGTTTAGGGTCCAGGTGAGGGTACGGCAACGCTTTAGGGGGAGCGTGCGTGTGAGGGCGCGGGTTAGTGTTAGCGTACGGGTTAGGATTAGGGGACGGGTGAGGGTCAGGCTTCGGGGAAGGGTTAGGGTTAGGGTTCGGGCTAGGGTTAGGGTTAGGGGACGGGGACGGTTTAGGGTCCAGGTGAGGGTACGGCAACGCTTTAGGGGGAGCGTGCGTGTGAGGGCGCGGGTTAGTGTTAGCGTACGGGTTAGGATTAGGGGACGGGTGAGGGTCAGGCTTCGGGGAAGGGTTAGGGTTAGGGTTCGGGCTAGGGTTAGGGTTAGGGGACGGGGACGGTTTAGGGTCCAGGTGAGGGTACGGCAACGCTTTAGGGGGAGCGTGCGTGTGAGGGCGCGGGTTAGTGTTAGCGTACGGGTTAGGATTAGGGGACGGGTGAGGGTCAGGCTTCGGGGAAGGGTTAGGGTTAGGGTTCGGGCTAGGGTTAGGGTTAGGGGACGGGGACGGTTTAGGGTCCAGGTGAGGGTACGGCAACGCTTTAGGGGGAGCGTGCGTGTGAGGGCGCGGGTTAGTGTTAGCGTACGGGTTAGGATTAGGGGACGGGTGAGGGTCAGGCTTCGGGGAAGGGTTAGGGTTAGGGTTCGGGCTAGGGTTAGGGTTAGGGGACGGGGACGGTTTAGGGTCCAGGTGAGGGTACGGCAACGCTTTAGGGGGAGCGTGCGTGTGAGGGCGCGGGTTAGTGTTAGCGTACGGGTTAGGATTAGGGGACGGGTGAGGGTCAGGCTTCGGGGAAGGGTTAGGGTTAGGGTTCGGGCTAGGGTTAGGGTTAGGGGACGGGGACGGTTTAGGGTCCAGGTGAGGGTACGGCAACGCTTTAGGGGGAGCGTGCGTGTGAGGGCGCGGGTTAGTGTTAGCGTACGGGTTAGGATTAGGGGACGGGTGAGGGTCAGGCTTCGGGGAAGGGTTAGGGTTAGGGTTCGGGCTAGGGTTAGGGTTAGGGGACGGGGACGGTTTAGGGTCCAGGTGAGGGTACGGCAACGCTTTAGGGGGAGCGTGCGTGTGAGGGCGCGGGTTAGTGTTAGCGTACGGGTTAGGATTAGGGGACGGGTGAGGGTCAGGCTTCGGGGAAGGGTTAGGGTTAGGGTTCGGGCTAGGGTTAGGGTTAGGGGACGGGGACGGTTTAGGGTCCAGGTGAGGGTACGGCAACGCTTTAGGGGGAGCGTGCGTGTGAGGGCGCGGGTTAGTGTTAGCGTACGGGTTAGGATTAGGGGACGGGTGAGGGTCAGGCTTCGGGGAAGGGTTAGGGTTAGGGTTCGGGCTAGGGTTAGGGTTAGGGGACGGGGACGGTTTAGGGTCCAGGTGAGGGTACGGCAACGCTTTAGGGGGAGCGTGCGTGTGAGGGCGCGGGTTAGTGTTAGCGTACGGGTTAGGATTAGGGGACGGGTGAGGGTCAGGCTTCGGGGAAGGGTTAGGGTTAGGGTTCGGGCTAGGGTTAGGGTTAGGGGACGGGGACGGTTTAGGGTCCAGGTGAGGGTACGGCAACGCTTTAGGGGGAGCGTGCGTGTGAGGGCGCGGGTTAGTGTTAGCGTACGGGTTAGGATTAGGGGACGGGTGAGGGTCAGGCTTCGGGGAAGGGTTAGGGTTAGGGTTCGGGCTAGGGTTAGGGTTAGGGGACGGGGACGGTTTAGGGTCCAGGTGAGGGTACGGCAACGCTTTAGGGGGAGCGTGCGTGTGAGGGCGCGGGTTAGTGTTAGCGTACGGGTTAGGATTAGGGGACGGGTGAGGGTCAGGCTTCGGGGAAGGGTTAGGGTTAGGGTTCGGGCTAGGGTTAGGGTTAGGGGACGGGGACGGTTTAGGGTCCAGGTGAGGGTACGGCAACGCTTTAGGGGGAGCGTGCGTGTGAGGGCGCGGGTTAGTGTTAGCGTACGGGTTAGGATTAGGGGACGGGTGAGGGTCAGGCTTCGGGGAAGGGTTAGGGTTAGGGTTCGGGCTAGGGTTAGGGTTAGGGGACGGGGACGGTTTAGGGTCCAGGTGAGGGTACGGCAACGCTTTAGGGGGAGCGTGCGTGTGAGGGCGCGGGTTAGTGTTAGCGTACGGGTTAGGATTAGGGGACGGGTGAGGGTCAGGCTTCGGGGAAGGGTTAGGGTTAGGGTTCGGGCTAGGGTTAGGGTTAGGGGACGGGGACGGTTTAGGGTCCAGGTGAGGGTACGGCAACGCTTTAGGGGGAGCGTGCGTGTGAGGGCGCGGGTTAGTGTTAGCGTACGGGTTAGGATTAGGGGACGGGTGAGGGTCAGGCTTCGGGGAAGGGTTAGGGTTAGGGTTCGGGCTAGGGTTAGGGTTAGGGGACGGGGACGGTTTAGGGTCCAGGTGAGGGTACGGCAACGCTTTAGGGGGAGCGTGCGTGTGAGGGCGCGGGTTAGTGTTAGCGTACGGGTTAGGATTAGGGGACGGGTGAGGGTCAGGCTTCGGGGAAGGGTTAGGGTTAGGGTTCGGGCTAGGGTTAGGGTTAGGGGACGGGGACGGTTTAGGGTCCAGGTGAGGGTACGGCAACGCTTTAGGGGGAGCGTGCGTGTGAGGGCGCGGGTTAGTGTTAGCGTACGGGTTAGGATTAGGGGACGGGTGAGGGTCAGGCTTCGGGGAAGGGTTAGGGTTAGGGTTCGGGCTAGGGTTAGGGTTAGGGGACGGGGACGGTTTAGGGTCCAGGTGAGGGTACGGCAACGCTTTAGGGGGAGCGTGCGTGTGAGGGCGCGGGTTAGTGTTAGCGTACGGGTTAGGATTAGGGGACGGGTGAGGGTCAGGCTTCGGGGAAGGGTTAGGGTTAGGGTTCGGGCTAGGGTTAGGGTTAGGGGACGGGGACGGTTTAGGGTCCAGGTGAGGGTACGGCAACGCTTTAGGGGGAGCGTGCGTGTGAGGGCGCGGGTTAGTGTTAGCGTACGGGTTAGGATTAGGGGACGGGTGAGGGTCAGGCTTCGGGGAAGGGTTAGGGTTAGGGTTCGGGCTAGGGTTAGGGTTAGGGGACGGGGACGGTTTAGGGTCCAGGTGAGGGTACGGCAACGCTTTAGGGGGAGCGTGCGTGTGAGGGCGCGGGTTAGTGTTAGCGTACGGGTTAGGATTAGGGGACGGGTGAGGGTCAGGCTTCGGGGAAGGGTTAGGGTTAGGGTTCGGGCTAGGGTTAGGGTTAGGGGACGGGGACGGTTTAGGGTCCAGGTGAGGGTACGGCAACGCTTTAGGGGGAGCGTGCGTGTGAGGGCGCGGGTTAGTGTTAGCGTACGGGTTAGGATTAGGGGACGGGTGAGGGTCAGGCTTCGGGGAAGGGTTAGGGTTAGGGTTCGGGCTAGGGTTAGGGTTAGGGGACGGGGACGGTTTAGGGTCCAGGTGAGGGTACGGCAACGCTTTAGGGGGAGCGTGCGTGTGAGGGCGCGGGTTAGTGTTAGCGTACGGGTTAGGATTAGGGGACGGGTGAGGGTCAGGCTTCGGGGAAGGGTTAGGGTTAGGGTTCGGGCTAGGGTTAGGGTTAGGGGACGGGGACGGTTTAGGGTCCAGGTGAGGGTACGGCAACGCTTTAGGGGGAGCGTGCGTGTGAGGGCGCGGGTTAGTGTTAGCGTACGGGTTAGGATTAGGGGACGGGTGAGGGTCAGGCTTCGGGGAAGGGTTAGGGTTAGGGTTCGGGCTAGGGTTAGGGTTAGGGGACGGGGACGGTTTAGGGTCCAGGTGAGGGTACGGCAACGCTTTAGGGGGAGCGTGCGTGTGAGGGCGCGGGTTAGTGTTAGCGTACGGGTTAGGATTAGGGGACGGGTGAGGGTCAGGCTTCGGGGAAGGGTTAGGGTTAGGGTTCGGGCTAGGGTTAGGGTTAGGGGACGGGGACGGTTTAGGGTCCAGGTGAGGGTACGGCAACGCTTTAGGGGGAGCGTGCGTGTGAGGGCGCGGGTTAGTGTTAGCGTACGGGTTAGGATTAGGGGACGGGTGAGGGTCAGGCTTCGGGGAAGGGTTAGGGTTAGGGTTCGGGCTAGGGTTAGGGTTAGGGGACGGGGACGGTTTAGGGTCCAGGTGAGGGTACGGCAACGCTTTAGGGGGAGCGTGCGTGTGAGGGCGCGGGTTAGTGTTAGCGTACGGGTTAGGATTAGGGGACGGGTGAGGGTCAGGCTTCGGGGAAGGGTTAGGGTTAGGGTTCGGGCTAGGGTTAGGGTTAGGGGACGGGGACGGTTTAGGGTCCAGGTGAGGGTACGGCAACGCTTTAGGGGGAGCGTGCGTGTGAGGGCGCGGGTTAGTGTTAGCGTACGGGTTAGGATTAGGGGACGGGTGAGGGTCAGGCTTCGGGGAAGGGTTAGGGTTAGGGTTCGGGCTAGGGTTAGGGTTAGGGGACGGGGACGGTTTAGGGTCCAGGTGAGGGTACGGCAACGCTTTAGGGGGAGCGTGCGTGTGAGGGCGCGGGTTAGTGTTAGCGTACGGGTTAGGATTAGGGGACGGGTGAGGGTCAGGCTTCGGGGAAGGGTTAGGGTTAGGGTTCGGGCTAGGGTTAGGGTTAGGGGACGGGGACGGTTTAGGGTCCAGGTGAGGGTACGGCAACGCTTTAGGGGGAGCGTGCGTGTGAGGGCGCGGGTTAGTGTTAGCGTACGGGTTAGGATTAGGGGACGGGTGAGGGTCAGGCTTCGGGGAAGGGTTAGGGTTAGGGTTCGGGCTAGGGTTAGGGTTAGGGGACGGGGACGGTTTAGGGTCCAGGTGAGGGTACGGCAACGCTTTAGGGGGAGCGTGCGTGTGAGGGCGCGGGTTAGTGTTAGCGTACGGGTTAGGATTAGGGGACGGGTGAGGGTCAGGCTTCGGGGAAGGGTTAGGGTTAGGGTTCGGGCTAGGGTTAGGGTTAGGGGACGGGGACGGTTTAGGGTCCAGGTGAGGGTACGGCAACGCTTTAGGGGGAGCGTGCGTGTGAGGGCGCGGGTTAGTGTTAGCGTACGGGTTAGGATTAGGGGACGGGTGAGGGTCAGGCTTCGGGGAAGGGTTAGGGTTAGGGTTCGGGCTAGGGTTAGGGTTAGGGGACGGGGACGGTTTAGGGTCCAGGTGAGGGTACGGCAACGCTTTAGGGGGAGCGTGCGTGTGAGGGCGCGGGTTAGTGTTAGCGTACGGGTTAGGATTAGGGGACGGGTGAGGGTCAGGCTTCGGGGAAGGGTTAGGGTTAGGGTTCGGGCTAGGGTTAGGGTTAGGGGACGGGGACGGTTTAGGGTCCAGGTGAGGGTACGGCAACGCTTTAGGGGGAGCGTGCGTGTGAGGGCGCGGGTTAGTGTTAGCGTACGGGTTAGGATTAGGGGACGGGTGAGGGTCAGGCTTCGGGGAAGGGTTAGGGTTAGGGTTCGGGCTAGGGTTAGGGTTAGGGGACGGGGACGGTTTAGGGTCCAGGTGAGGGTACGGCAACGCTTTAGGGGGAGCGTGCGTGTGAGGGCGCGGGTTAGTGTTAGCGTACGGGTTAGGATTAGGGGACGGGTGAGGGTCAGGCTTCGGGGAAGGGTTAGGGTTAGGGTTCGGGCTAGGGTTAGGGTTAGGGGACGGGGACGGTTTAGGGTCCAGGTGAGGGTACGGCAACGCTTTAGGGGGAGCGTGCGTGTGAGGGCGCGGGTTAGTGTTAGCGTACGGGTTAGGATTAGGGGACGGGTGAGGGTCAGGCTTCGGGGAAGGGTTAGGGTTAGGGTTCGGGCTAGGGTTAGGGTTAGGGGACGGGGACGGTTTAGGGTCCAGGTGAGGGTACGGCAACGCTTTAGGGGGAGCGTGCGTGTGAGGGCGCGGGTTAGTGTTAGCGTACGGGTTAGGATTAGGGGACGGGTGAGGGTCAGGCTTCGGGGAAGGGTTAGGGTTAGGGTTCGGGCTAGGGTTAGGGTTAGGGGACGGGGACGGTTTAGGGTCCAGGTGAGGGTACGGCAACGCTTTAGGGGGAGCGTGCGTGTGAGGGCGCGGGTTAGTGTTAGCGTACGGGTTAGGATTAGGGGACGGGTGAGGGTCAGGCTTCGGGGAAGGGTTAGGGTTAGGGTTCGGGCTAGGGTTAGGGTTAGGGGACGGGGACGGTTTAGGGTCCAGGTGAGGGTACGGCAACGCTTTAGGGGGAGCGTGCGTGTGAGGGCGCGGGTTAGTGTTAGCGTACGGGTTAGGATTAGGGGACGGGTGAGGGTCAGGCTTCGGGGAAGGGTTAGGGTTAGGGTTCGGGCTAGGGTTAGGGTTAGGGGACGGGGACGGTTTAGGGTCCAGGTGAGGGTACGGCAACGCTTTAGGGGGAGCGTGCGTGTGAGGGCGCGGGTTAGTGTTAGCGTACGGGTTAGGATTAGGGGACGGGTGAGGGTCAGGCTTCGGGGAAGGGTTAGGGTTAGGGTTCGGGCTAGGGTTAGGGTTAGGGGACGGGGACGGTTTAGGGTCCAGGTGAGGGTACGGCAACGCTTTAGGGGGAGCGTGCGTGTGAGGGCGCGGGTTAGTGTTAGCGTACGGGTTAGGATTAGGGGACGGGTGAGGGTCAGGCTTCGGGGAAGGGTTAGGGTTAGGGTTCGGGCTAGGGTTAGGGTTAGGGGACGGGGACGGTTTAGGGTCCAGGTGAGGGTACGGCAACGCTTTAGGGGGAGCGTGCGTGTGAGGGCGCGGGTTAGTGTTAGCGTACGGGTTAGGATTAGGGGACGGGTGAGGGTCAGGCTTCGGGGAAGGGTTAGGGTTAGGGTTCGGGCTAGGGTTAGGGTTAGGGGACGGGGACGGTTTAGGGTCCAGGTGAGGGTACGGCAACGCTTTAGGGGGAGCGTGCGTGTGAGGGCGCGGGTTAGTGTTAGCGTACGGGTTAGGATTAGGGGACGGGTGAGGGTCAGGCTTCGGGGAAGGGTTAGGGTTAGGGTTCGGGCTAGGGTTAGGGTTAGGGGACGGGGACGGTTTAGGGTCCAGGTGAGGGTACGGCAACGCTTTAGGGGGAGCGTGCGTGTGAGGGCGCGGGTTAGTGTTAGCGTACGGGTTAGGATTAGGGGACGGGTGAGGGTCAGGCTTCGGGGAAGGGTTAGGGTTAGGGTTCGGGCTAGGGTTAGGGTTAGGGGACGGGGACGGTTTAGGGTCCAGGTGAGGGTACGGCAACGCTTTAGGGGGAGCGTGCGTGTGAGGGCGCGGGTTAGTGTTAGCGTACGGGTTAGGATTAGGGGACGGGTGAGGGTCAGGCTTCGGGGAAGGGTTAGGGTTAGGGTTCGGGCTAGGGTTAGGGTTAGGGGACGGGGACGGTTTAGGGTCCAGGTGAGGGTACGGCAACGCTTTAGGGGGAGCGTGCGTGTGAGGGCGCGGGTTAGTGTTAGCGTACGGGTTAGGATTAGGGGACGGGTGAGGGTCAGGCTTCGGGGAAGGGTTAGGGTTAGGGTTCGGGCTAGGGTTAGGGTTAGGGGACGGGGACGGTTTAGGGTCCAGGTGAGGGTACGGCAACGCTTTAGGGGGAGCGTGCGTGTGAGGGCGCGGGTTAGTGTTAGCGTACGGGTTAGGATTAGGGGACGGGTGAGGGTCAGGCTTCGGGGAAGGGTTAGGGTTAGGGTTCGGGCTAGGGTTAGGGTTAGGGGACGGGGACGGTTTAGGGTCCAGGTGAGGGTACGGCAACGCTTTAGGGGGAGCGTGCGTGTGAGGGCGCGGGTTAGTGTTAGCGTACGGGTTAGGATTAGGGGACGGGTGAGGGTCAGGCTTCGGGGAAGGGTTAGGGTTAGGGTTCGGGCTAGGGTTAGGGTTAGGGGACGGGGACGGTTTAGGGTCCAGGTGAGGGTACGGCAACGCTTTAGGGGGAGCGTGCGTGTGAGGGCGCGGGTTAGTGTTAGCGTACGGGTTAGGATTAGGGGACGGGTGAGGGTCAGGCTTCGGGGAAGGGTTAGGGTTAGGGTTCGGGCTAGGGTTAGGGTTAGGGGACGGGGACGGTTTAGGGTCCAGGTGAGGGTACGGCAACGCTTTAGGGGGAGCGTGCGTGTGAGGGCGCGGGTTAGTGTTAGCGTACGGGTTAGGATTAGGGGACGGGTGAGGGTCAGGCTTCGGGGAAGGGTTAGGGTTAGGGTTCGGGCTAGGGTTAGGGTTAGGGGACGGGGACGGTTTAGGGTCCAGGTGAGGGTACGGCAACGCTTTAGGGGGAGCGTGCGTGTGAGGGCGCGGGTTAGTGTTAGCGTACGGGTTAGGATTAGGGGACGGGTGAGGGTCAGGCTTCGGGGAAGGGTTAGGGTTAGGGTTCGGGCTAGGGTTAGGGTTAGGGGACGGGGACGGTTTAGGGTCCAGGTGAGGGTACGGCAACGCTTTAGGGGGAGCGTGCGTGTGAGGGCGCGGGTTAGTGTTAGCGTACGGGTTAGGATTAGGGGACGGGTGAGGGTCAGGCTTCGGGGAAGGGTTAGGGTTAGGGTTCGGGCTAGGGTTAGGGTTAGGGGACGGGGACGGTTTAGGGTCCAGGTGAGGGTACGGCAACGCTTTAGGGGGAGCGTGCGTGTGAGGGCGCGGGTTAGTGTTAGCGTACGGGTTAGGATTAGGGGACGGGTGAGGGTCAGGCTTCGGGGAAGGGTTAGGGTTAGGGTTCGGGCTAGGGTTAGGGTTAGGGGACGGGGACGGTTTAGGGTCCAGGTGAGGGTACGGCAACGCTTTAGGGGGAGCGTGCGTGTGAGGGCGCGGGTTAGTGTTAGCGTACGGGTTAGGATTAGGGGACGGGTGAGGGTCAGGCTTCGGGGAAGGGTTAGGGTTAGGGTTCGGGCTAGGGTTAGGGTTAGGGGACGGGGACGGTTTAGGGTCCAGGTGAGGGTACGGCAACGCTTTAGGGGGAGCGTGCGTGTGAGGGCGCGGGTTAGTGTTAGCGTACGGGTTAGGATTAGGGGACGGGTGAGGGTCAGGCTTCGGGGAAGGGTTAGGGTTAGGGTTCGGGCTAGGGTTAGGGTTAGGGGACGGGGACGGTTTAGGGTCCAGGTGAGGGTACGGCAACGCTTTAGGGGGAGCGTGCGTGTGAGGGCGCGGGTTAGTGTTAGCGTACGGGTTAGGATTAGGGGACGGGTGAGGGTCAGGCTTCGGGGAAGGGTTAGGGTTAGGGTTCGGGCTAGGGTTAGGGTTAGGGGACGGGGACGGTTTAGGGTCCAGGTGAGGGTACGGCAACGCTTTAGGGGGAGCGTGCGTGTGAGGGCGCGGGTTAGTGTTAGCGTACGGGTTAGGATTAGGGGACGGGTGAGGGTCAGGCTTCGGGGAAGGGTTAGGGTTAGGGTTCGGGCTAGGGTTAGGGTTAGGGGACGGGGACGGTTTAGGGTCCAGGTGAGGGTACGGCAACGCTTTAGGGGGAGCGTGCGTGTGAGGGCGCGGGTTAGTGTTAGCGTACGGGTTAGGATTAGGGGACGGGTGAGGGTCAGGCTTCGGGGAAGGGTTAGGGTTAGGGTTCGGGCTAGGGTTAGGGTTAGGGGACGGGGACGGTTTAGGGTCCAGGTGAGGGTACGGCAACGCTTTAGGGGGAGCGTGCGTGTGAGGGCGCGGGTTAGTGTTAGCGTACGGGTTAGGATTAGGGGACGGGTGAGGGTCAGGCTTCGGGGAAGGGTTAGGGTTAGGGTTCGGGCTAGGGTTAGGGTTAGGGGACGGGGACGGTTTAGGGTCCAGGTGAGGGTACGGCAACGCTTTAGGGGGAGCGTGCGTGTGAGGGCGCGGGTTAGTGTTAGCGTACGGGTTAGGATTAGGGGACGGGTGAGGGTCAGGCTTCGGGGAAGGGTTAGGGTTAGGGTTCGGGCTAGGGTTAGGGTTAGGGGACGGGGACGGTTTAGGGTCCAGGTGAGGGTACGGCAACGCTTTAGGGGGAGCGTGCGTGTGAGGGCGCGGGTTAGTGTTAGCGTACGGGTTAGGATTAGGGGACGGGTGAGGGTCAGGCTTCGGGGAAGGGTTAGGGTTAGGGTTCGGGCTAGGGTTAGGGTTAGGGGACGGGGACGGTTTAGGGTCCAGGTGAGGGTACGGCAACGCTTTAGGGGGAGCGTGCGTGTGAGGGCGCGGGTTAGTGTTAGCGTACGGGTTAGGATTAGGGGACGGGTGAGGGTCAGGCTTCGGGGAAGGGTTAGGGTTAGGGTTCGGGCTAGGGTTAGGGTTAGGGGACGGGGACGGTTTAGGGTCCAGGTGAGGGTACGGCAACGCTTTAGGGGGAGCGTGCGTGTGAGGGCGCGGGTTAGTGTTAGCGTACGGGTTAGGATTAGGGGACGGGTGAGGGTCAGGCTTCGGGGAAGGGTTAGGGTTAGGGTTCGGGCTAGGGTTAGGGTTAGGGGACGGGGACGGTTTAGGGTCCAGGTGAGGGTACGGCAACGCTTTAGGGGGAGCGTGCGTGTGAGGGCGCGGGTTAGTGTTAGCGTACGGGTTAGGATTAGGGGACGGGTGAGGGTCAGGCTTCGGGGAAGGGTTAGGGTTAGGGTTCGGGCTAGGGTTAGGGTTAGGGGACGGGGACGGTTTAGGGTCCAGGTGAGGGTACGGCAACGCTTTAGGGGGAGCGTGCGTGTGAGGGCGCGGGTTAGTGTTAGCGTACGGGTTAGGATTAGGGGACGGGTGAGGGTCAGGCTTCGGGGAAGGGTTAGGGTTAGGGTTCGGGCTAGGGTTAGGGTTAGGGGACGGGGACGGTTTAGGGTCCAGGTGAGGGTACGGCAACGCTTTAGGGGGAGCGTGCGTGTGAGGGCGCGGGTTAGTGTTAGCGTACGGGTTAGGATTAGGGGACGGGTGAGGGTCAGGCTTCGGGGAAGGGTTAGGGTTAGGGTTCGGGCTAGGGTTAGGGTTAGGGGACGGGGACGGTTTAGGGTCCAGGTGAGGGTACGGCAACGCTTTAGGGGGAGCGTGCGTGTGAGGGCGCGGGTTAGTGTTAGCGTACGGGTTAGGATTAGGGGACGGGTGAGGGTCAGGCTTCGGGGAAGGGTTAGGGTTAGGGTTCGGGCTAGGGTTAGGGTTAGGGGACGGGGACGGTTTAGGGTCCAGGTGAGGGTACGGCAACGCTTTAGGGGGAGCGTGCGTGTGAGGGCGCGGGTTAGTGTTAGCGTACGGGTTAGGATTAGGGGACGGGTGAGGGTCAGGCTTCGGGGAAGGGTTAGGGTTAGGGTTCGGGCTAGGGTTAGGGTTAGGGGACGGGGACGGTTTAGGGTCCAGGTGAGGGTACGGCAACGCTTTAGGGGGAGCGTGCGTGTGAGGGCGCGGGTTAGTGTTAGCGTACGGGTTAGGATTAGGGGACGGGTGAGGGTCAGGCTTCGGGGAAGGGTTAGGGTTAGGGTTCGGGCTAGGGTTAGGGTTAGGGGACGGGGACGGTTTAGGGTCCAGGTGAGGGTACGGCAACGCTTTAGGGGGAGCGTGCGTGTGAGGGCGCGGGTTAGTGTTAGCGTACGGGTTAGGATTAGGGGACGGGTGAGGGTCAGGCTTCGGGGAAGGGTTAGGGTTAGGGTTCGGGCTAGGGTTAGGGTTAGGGGACGGGGACGGTTTAGGGTCCAGGTGAGGGTACGGCAACGCTTTAGGGGGAGCGTGCGTGTGAGGGCGCGGGTTAGTGTTAGCGTACGGGTTAGGATTAGGGGACGGGTGAGGGTCAGGCTTCGGGGAAGGGTTAGGGTTAGGGTTCGGGCTAGGGTTAGGGTTAGGGGACGGGGACGGTTTAGGGTCCAGGTGAGGGTACGGCAACGCTTTAGGGGGAGCGTGCGTGTGAGGGCGCGGGTTAGTGTTAGCGTACGGGTTAGGATTAGGGGACGGGTGAGGGTCAGGCTTCGGGGAAGGGTTAGGGTTAGGGTTCGGGCTAGGGTTAGGGTTAGGGGACGGGGACGGTTTAGGGTCCAGGTGAGGGTACGGCAACGCTTTAGGGGGAGCGTGCGTGTGAGGGCGCGGGTTAGTGTTAGCGTACGGGTTAGGATTAGGGGACGGGTGAGGGTCAGGCTTCGGGGAAGGGTTAGGGTTAGGGTTCGGGCTAGGGTTAGGGTTAGGGGACGGGGACGGTTTAGGGTCCAGGTGAGGGTACGGCAACGCTTTAGGGGGAGCGTGCGTGTGAGGGCGCGGGTTAGTGTTAGCGTACGGGTTAGGATTAGGGGACGGGTGAGGGTCAGGCTTCGGGGAAGGGTTAGGGTTAGGGTTCGGGCTAGGGTTAGGGTTAGGGGACGGGGACGGTTTAGGGTCCAGGTGAGGGTACGGCAACGCTTTAGGGGGAGCGTGCGTGTGAGGGCGCGGGTTAGTGTTAGCGTACGGGTTAGGATTAGGGGACGGGTGAGGGTCAGGCTTCGGGGAAGGGTTAGGGTTAGGGTTCGGGCTAGGGTTAGGGTTAGGGGACGGGGACGGTTTAGGGTCCAGGTGAGGGTACGGCAACGCTTTAGGGGGAGCGTGCGTGTGAGGGCGCGGGTTAGTGTTAGCGTACGGGTTAGGATTAGGGGACGGGTGAGGGTCAGGCTTCGGGGAAGGGTTAGGGTTAGGGTTCGGGCTAGGGTTAGGGTTAGGGGACGGGGACGGTTTAGGGTCCAGGTGAGGGTACGGCAACGCTTTAGGGGGAGCGTGCGTGTGAGGGCGCGGGTTAGTGTTAGCGTACGGGTTAGGATTAGGGGACGGGTGAGGGTCAGGCTTCGGGGAAGGGTTAGGGTTAGGGTTCGGGCTAGGGTTAGGGTTAGGGGACGGGGACGGTTTAGGGTCCAGGTGAGGGTACGGCAACGCTTTAGGGGGAGCGTGCGTGTGAGGGCGCGGGTTAGTGTTAGCGTACGGGTTAGGATTAGGGGACGGGTGAGGGTCAGGCTTCGGGGAAGGGTTAGGGTTAGGGTTCGGGCTAGGGTTAGGGTTAGGGGACGGGGACGGTTTAGGGTCCAGGTGAGGGTACGGCAACGCTTTAGGGGGAGCGTGCGTGTGAGGGCGCGGGTTAGTGTTAGCGTACGGGTTAGGATTAGGGGACGGGTGAGGGTCAGGCTTCGGGGAAGGGTTAGGGTTAGGGTTCGGGCTAGGGTTAGGGTTAGGGGACGGGGACGGTTTAGGGTCCAGGTGAGGGTACGGCAACGCTTTAGGGGGAGCGTGCGTGTGAGGGCGCGGGTTAGTGTTAGCGTACGGGTTAGGATTAGGGGACGGGTGAGGGTCAGGCTTCGGGGAAGGGTTAGGGTTAGGGTTCGGGCTAGGGTTAGGGTTAGGGGACGGGGACGGTTTAGGGTCCAGGTGAGGGTACGGCAACGCTTTAGGGGGAGCGTGCGTGTGAGGGCGCGGGTTAGTGTTAGCGTACGGGTTAGGATTAGGGGACGGGTGAGGGTCAGGCTTCGGGGAAGGGTTAGGGTTAGGGTTCGGGCTAGGGTTAGGGTTAGGGGACGGGGACGGTTTAGGGTCCAGGTGAGGGTACGGCAACGCTTTAGGGGGAGCGTGCGTGTGAGGGCGCGGGTTAGTGTTAGCGTACGGGTTAGGATTAGGGGACGGGTGAGGGTCAGGCTTCGGGGAAGGGTTAGGGTTAGGGTTCGGGCTAGGGTTAGGGTTAGGGGACGGGGACGGTTTAGGGTCCAGGTGAGGGTACGGCAACGCTTTAGGGGGAGCGTGCGTGTGAGGGCGCGGGTTAGTGTTAGCGTACGGGTTAGGATTAGGGGACGGGTGAGGGTCAGGCTTCGGGGAAGGGTTAGGGTTAGGGTTCGGGCTAGGGTTAGGGTTAGGGGACGGGGACGGTTTAGGGTCCAGGTGAGGGTACGGCAACGCTTTAGGGGGAGCGTGCGTGTGAGGGCGCGGGTTAGTGTTAGCGTACGGGTTAGGATTAGGGGACGGGTGAGGGTCAGGCTTCGGGGAAGGGTTAGGGTTAGGGTTCGGGCTAGGGTTAGGGTTAGGGGACGGGGACGGTTTAGGGTCCAGGTGAGGGTACGGCAACGCTTTAGGGGGAGCGTGCGTGTGAGGGCGCGGGTTAGTGTTAGCGTACGGGTTAGGATTAGGGGACGGGTGAGGGTCAGGCTTCGGGGAAGGGTTAGGGTTAGGGTTCGGGCTAGGGTTAGGGTTAGGGGACGGGGACGGTTTAGGGTCCAGGTGAGGGTACGGCAACGCTTTAGGGGGAGCGTGCGTGTGAGGGCGCGGGTTAGTGTTAGCGTACGGGTTAGGATTAGGGGACGGGTGAGGGTCAGGCTTCGGGGAAGGGTTAGGGTTAGGGTTCGGGCTAGGGTTAGGGTTAGGGGACGGGGACGGTTTAGGGTCCAGGTGAGGGTACGGCAACGCTTTAGGGGGAGCGTGCGTGTGAGGGCGCGGGTTAGTGTTAGCGTACGGGTTAGGATTAGGGGACGGGTGAGGGTCAGGCTTCGGGGAAGGGTTAGGGTTAGGGTTCGGGCTAGGGTTAGGGTTAGGGGACGGGGACGGTTTAGGGTCCAGGTGAGGGTACGGCAACGCTTTAGGGGGAGCGTGCGTGTGAGGGCGCGGGTTAGTGTTAGCGTACGGGTTAGGATTAGGGGACGGGTGAGGGTCAGGCTTCGGGGAAGGGTTAGGGTTAGGGTTCGGGCTAGGGTTAGGGTTAGGGGACGGGGACGGTTTAGGGTCCAGGTGAGGGTACGGCAACGCTTTAGGGGGAGCGTGCGTGTGAGGGCGCGGGTTAGTGTTAGCGTACGGGTTAGGATTAGGGGACGGGTGAGGGTCAGGCTTCGGGGAAGGGTTAGGGTTAGGGTTCGGGCTAGGGTTAGGGTTAGGGGACGGGGACGGTTTAGGGTCCAGGTGAGGGTACGGCAACGCTTTAGGGGGAGCGTGCGTGTGAGGGCGCGGGTTAGTGTTAGCGTACGGGTTAGGATTAGGGGACGGGTGAGGGTCAGGCTTCGGGGAAGGGTTAGGGTTAGGGTTCGGGCTAGGGTTAGGGTTAGGGGACGGGGACGGTTTAGGGTCCAGGTGAGGGTACGGCAACGCTTTAGGGGGAGCGTGCGTGTGAGGGCGCGGGTTAGTGTTAGCGTACGGGTTAGGATTAGGGGACGGGTGAGGGTCAGGCTTCGGGGAAGGGTTAGGGTTAGGGTTCGGGCTAGGGTTAGGGTTAGGGGACGGGGACGGTTTAGGGTCCAGGTGAGGGTACGGCAACGCTTTAGGGGGAGCGTGCGTGTGAGGGCGCGGGTTAGTGTTAGCGTACGGGTTAGGATTAGGGGACGGGTGAGGGTCAGGCTTCGGGGAAGGGTTAGGGTTAGGGTTCGGGCTAGGGTTAGGGTTAGGGGACGGGGACGGTTTAGGGTCCAGGTGAGGGTACGGCAACGCTTTAGGGGGAGCGTGCGTGTGAGGGCGCGGGTTAGTGTTAGCGTACGGGTTAGGATTAGGGGACGGGTGAGGGTCAGGCTTCGGGGAAGGGTTAGGGTTAGGGTTCGGGCTAGGGTTAGGGTTAGGGGACGGGGACGGTTTAGGGTCCAGGTGAGGGTACGGCAACGCTTTAGGGGGAGCGTGCGTGTGAGGGCGCGGGTTAGTGTTAGCGTACGGGTTAGGATTAGGGGACGGGTGAGGGTCAGGCTTCGGGGAAGGGTTAGGGTTAGGGTTCGGGCTAGGGTTAGGGTTAGGGGACGGGGACGGTTTAGGGTCCAGGTGAGGGTACGGCAACGCTTTAGGGGGAGCGTGCGTGTGAGGGCGCGGGTTAGTGTTAGCGTACGGGTTAGGATTAGGGGACGGGTGAGGGTCAGGCTTCGGGGAAGGGTTAGGGTTAGGGTTCGGGCTAGGGTTAGGGTTAGGGGACGGGGACGGTTTAGGGTCCAGGTGAGGGTACGGCAACGCTTTAGGGGGAGCGTGCGTGTGAGGGCGCGGGTTAGTGTTAGCGTACGGGTTAGGATTAGGGGACGGGTGAGGGTCAGGCTTCGGGGAAGGGTTAGGGTTAGGGTTCGGGCTAGGGTTAGGGTTAGGGGACGGGGACGGTTTAGGGTCCAGGTGAGGGTACGGCAACGCTTTAGGGGGAGCGTGCGTGTGAGGGCGCGGGTTAGTGTTAGCGTACGGGTTAGGATTAGGGGACGGGTGAGGGTCAGGCTTCGGGGAAGGGTTAGGGTTAGGGTTCGGGCTAGGGTTAGGGTTAGGGGACGGGGACGGTTTAGGGTCCAGGTGAGGGTACGGCAACGCTTTAGGGGGAGCGTGCGTGTGAGGGCGCGGGTTAGTGTTAGCGTACGGGTTAGGATTAGGGGACGGGTGAGGGTCAGGCTTCGGGGAAGGGTTAGGGTTAGGGTTCGGGCTAGGGTTAGGGTTAGGGGACGGGGACGGTTTAGGGTCCAGGTGAGGGTACGGCAACGCTTTAGGGGGAGCGTGCGTGTGAGGGCGCGGGTTAGTGTTAGCGTACGGGTTAGGATTAGGGGACGGGTGAGGGTCAGGCTTCGGGGAAGGGTTAGGGTTAGGGTTCGGGCTAGGGTTAGGGTTAGGGGACGGGGACGGTTTAGGGTCCAGGTGAGGGTACGGCAACGCTTTAGGGGGAGCGTGCGTGTGAGGGCGCGGGTTAGTGTTAGCGTACGGGTTAGGATTAGGGGACGGGTGAGGGTCAGGCTTCGGGGAAGGGTTAGGGTTAGGGTTCGGGCTAGGGTTAGGGTTAGGGGACGGGGACGGTTTAGGGTCCAGGTGAGGGTACGGCAACGCTTTAGGGGGAGCGTGCGTGTGAGGGCGCGGGTTAGTGTTAGCGTACGGGTTAGGATTAGGGGACGGGTGAGGGTCAGGCTTCGGGGAAGGGTTAGGGTTAGGGTTCGGGCTAGGGTTAGGGTTAGGGGACGGGGACGGTTTAGGGTCCAGGTGAGGGTACGGCAACGCTTTAGGGGGAGCGTGCGTGTGAGGGCGCGGGTTAGTGTTAGCGTACGGGTTAGGATTAGGGGACGGGTGAGGGTCAGGCTTCGGGGAAGGGTTAGGGTTAGGGTTCGGGCTAGGGTTAGGGTTAGGGGACGGGGACGGTTTAGGGTCCAGGTGAGGGTACGGCAACGCTTTAGGGGGAGCGTGCGTGTGAGGGCGCGGGTTAGTGTTAGCGTACGGGTTAGGATTAGGGGACGGGTGAGGGTCAGGCTTCGGGGAAGGGTTAGGGTTAGGGTTCGGGCTAGGGTTAGGGTTAGGGGACGGGGACGGTTTAGGGTCCAGGTGAGGGTACGGCAACGCTTTAGGGGGAGCGTGCGTGTGAGGGCGCGGGTTAGTGTTAGCGTACGGGTTAGGATTAGGGGACGGGTGAGGGTCAGGCTTCGGGGAAGGGTTAGGGTTAGGGTTCGGGCTAGGGTTAGGGTTAGGGGACGGGGACGGTTTAGGGTCCAGGTGAGGGTACGGCAACGCTTTAGGGGGAGCGTGCGTGTGAGGGCGCGGGTTAGTGTTAGCGTACGGGTTAGGATTAGGGGACGGGTGAGGGTCAGGCTTCGGGGAAGGGTTAGGGTTAGGGTTCGGGCTAGGGTTAGGGTTAGGGGACGGGGACGGTTTAGGGTCCAGGTGAGGGTACGGCAACGCTTTAGGGGGAGCGTGCGTGTGAGGGCGCGGGTTAGTGTTAGCGTACGGGTTAGGATTAGGGGACGGGTGAGGGTCAGGCTTCGGGGAAGGGTTAGGGTTAGGGTTCGGGCTAGGGTTAGGGTTAGGGGACGGGGACGGTTTAGGGTCCAGGTGAGGGTACGGCAACGCTTTAGGGGGAGCGTGCGTGTGAGGGCGCGGGTTAGTGTTAGCGTACGGGTTAGGATTAGGGGACGGGTGAGGGTCAGGCTTCGGGGAAGGGTTAGGGTTAGGGTTCGGGCTAGGGTTAGGGTTAGGGGACGGGGACGGTTTAGGGTCCAGGTGAGGGTACGGCAACGCTTTAGGGGGAGCGTGCGTGTGAGGGCGCGGGTTAGTGTTAGCGTACGGGTTAGGATTAGGGGACGGGTGAGGGTCAGGCTTCGGGGAAGGGTTAGGGTTAGGGTTCGGGCTAGGGTTAGGGTTAGGGGACGGGGACGGTTTAGGGTCCAGGTGAGGGTACGGCAACGCTTTAGGGGGAGCGTGCGTGTGAGGGCGCGGGTTAGTGTTAGCGTACGGGTTAGGATTAGGGGACGGGTGAGGGTCAGGCTTCGGGGAAGGGTTAGGGTTAGGGTTCGGGCTAGGGTTAGGGTTAGGGGACGGGGACGGTTTAGGGTCCAGGTGAGGGTACGGCAACGCTTTAGGGGGAGCGTGCGTGTGAGGGCGCGGGTTAGTGTTAGCGTACGGGTTAGGATTAGGGGACGGGTGAGGGTCAGGCTTCGGGGAAGGGTTAGGGTTAGGGTTCGGGCTAGGGTTAGGGTTAGGGGACGGGGACGGTTTAGGGTCCAGGTGAGGGTACGGCAACGCTTTAGGGGGAGCGTGCGTGTGAGGGCGCGGGTTAGTGTTAGCGTACGGGTTAGGATTAGGGGACGGGTGAGGGTCAGGCTTCGGGGAAGGGTTAGGGTTAGGGTTCGGGCTAGGGTTAGGGTTAGGGGACGGGGACGGTTTAGGGTCCAGGTGAGGGTACGGCAACGCTTTAGGGGGAGCGTGCGTGTGAGGGCGCGGGTTAGTGTTAGCGTACGGGTTAGGATTAGGGGACGGGTGAGGGTCAGGCTTCGGGGAAGGGTTAGGGTTAGGGTTCGGGCTAGGGTTAGGGTTAGGGGACGGGGACGGTTTAGGGTCCAGGTGAGGGTACGGCAACGCTTTAGGGGGAGCGTGCGTGTGAGGGCGCGGGTTAGTGTTAGCGTACGGGTTAGGATTAGGGGACGGGTGAGGGTCAGGCTTCGGGGAAGGGTTAGGGTTAGGGTTCGGGCTAGGGTTAGGGTTAGGGGACGGGGACGGTTTAGGGTCCAGGTGAGGGTACGGCAACGCTTTAGGGGGAGCGTGCGTGTGAGGGCGCGGGTTAGTGTTAGCGTACGGGTTAGGATTAGGGGACGGGTGAGGGTCAGGCTTCGGGGAAGGGTTAGGGTTAGGGTTCGGGCTAGGGTTAGGGTTAGGGGACGGGGACGGTTTAGGGTCCAGGTGAGGGTACGGCAACGCTTTAGGGGGAGCGTGCGTGTGAGGGCGCGGGTTAGTGTTAGCGTACGGGTTAGGATTAGGGGACGGGTGAGGGTCAGGCTTCGGGGAAGGGTTAGGGTTAGGGTTCGGGCTAGGGTTAGGGTTAGGGGACGGGGACGGTTTAGGGTCCAGGTGAGGGTACGGCAACGCTTTAGGGGGAGCGTGCGTGTGAGGGCGCGGGTTAGTGTTAGCGTACGGGTTAGGATTAGGGGACGGGTGAGGGTCAGGCTTCGGGGAAGGGTTAGGGTTAGGGTTCGGGCTAGGGTTAGGGTTAGGGGACGGGGACGGTTTAGGGTCCAGGTGAGGGTACGGCAACGCTTTAGGGGGAGCGTGCGTGTGAGGGCGCGGGTTAGTGTTAGCGTACGGGTTAGGATTAGGGGACGGGTGAGGGTCAGGCTTCGGGGAAGGGTTAGGGTTAGGGTTCGGGCTAGGGTTAGGGTTAGGGGACGGGGACGGTTTAGGGTCCAGGTGAGGGTACGGCAACGCTTTAGGGGGAGCGTGCGTGTGAGGGCGCGGGTTAGTGTTAGCGTACGGGTTAGGATTAGGGGACGGGTGAGGGTCAGGCTTCGGGGAAGGGTTAGGGTTAGGGTTCGGGCTAGGGTTAGGGTTAGGGGACGGGGACGGTTTAGGGTCCAGGTGAGGGTACGGCAACGCTTTAGGGGGAGCGTGCGTGTGAGGGCGCGGGTTAGTGTTAGCGTACGGGTTAGGATTAGGGGACGGGTGAGGGTCAGGCTTCGGGGAAGGGTTAGGGTTAGGGTTCGGGCTAGGGTTAGGGTTAGGGGACGGGGACGGTTTAGGGTCCAGGTGAGGGTACGGCAACGCTTTAGGGGGAGCGTGCGTGTGAGGGCGCGGGTTAGTGTTAGCGTACGGGTTAGGATTAGGGGACGGGTGAGGGTCAGGCTTCGGGGAAGGGTTAGGGTTAGGGTTCGGGCTAGGGTTAGGGTTAGGGGACGGGGACGGTTTAGGGTCCAGGTGAGGGTACGGCAACGCTTTAGGGGGAGCGTGCGTGTGAGGGCGCGGGTTAGTGTTAGCGTACGGGTTAGGATTAGGGGACGGGTGAGGGTCAGGCTTCGGGGAAGGGTTAGGGTTAGGGTTCGGGCTAGGGTTAGGGTTAGGGGACGGGGACGGTTTAGGGTCCAGGTGAGGGTACGGCAACGCTTTAGGGGGAGCGTGCGTGTGAGGGCGCGGGTTAGTGTTAGCGTACGGGTTAGGATTAGGGGACGGGTGAGGGTCAGGCTTCGGGGAAGGGTTAGGGTTAGGGTTCGGGCTAGGGTTAGGGTTAGGGGACGGGGACGGTTTAGGGTCCAGGTGAGGGTACGGCAACGCTTTAGGGGGAGCGTGCGTGTGAGGGCGCGGGTTAGTGTTAGCGTACGGGTTAGGATTAGGGGACGGGTGAGGGTCAGGCTTCGGGGAAGGGTTAGGGTTAGGGTTCGGGCTAGGGTTAGGGTTAGGGGACGGGGACGGTTTAGGGTCCAGGTGAGGGTACGGCAACGCTTTAGGGGGAGCGTGCGTGTGAGGGCGCGGGTTAGTGTTAGCGTACGGGTTAGGATTAGGGGACGGGTGAGGGTCAGGCTTCGGGGAAGGGTTAGGGTTAGGGTTCGGGCTAGGGTTAGGGTTAGGGGACGGGGACGGTTTAGGGTCCAGGTGAGGGTACGGCAACGCTTTAGGGGGAGCGTGCGTGTGAGGGCGCGGGTTAGTGTTAGCGTACGGGTTAGGATTAGGGGACGGGTGAGGGTCAGGCTTCGGGGAAGGGTTAGGGTTAGGGTTCGGGCTAGGGTTAGGGTTAGGGGACGGGGACGGTTTAGGGTCCAGGTGAGGGTACGGCAACGCTTTAGGGGGAGCGTGCGTGTGAGGGCGCGGGTTAGTGTTAGCGTACGGGTTAGGATTAGGGGACGGGTGAGGGTCAGGCTTCGGGGAAGGGTTAGGGTTAGGGTTCGGGCTAGGGTTAGGGTTAGGGGACGGGGACGGTTTAGGGTCCAGGTGAGGGTACGGCAACGCTTTAGGGGGAGCGTGCGTGTGAGGGCGCGGGTTAGTGTTAGCGTACGGGTTAGGATTAGGGGACGGGTGAGGGTCAGGCTTCGGGGAAGGGTTAGGGTTAGGGTTCGGGCTAGGGTTAGGGTTAGGGGACGGGGACGGTTTAGGGTCCAGGTGAGGGTACGGCAACGCTTTAGGGGGAGCGTGCGTGTGAGGGCGCGGGTTAGTGTTAGCGTACGGGTTAGGATTAGGGGACGGGTGAGGGTCAGGCTTCGGGGAAGGGTTAGGGTTAGGGTTCGGGCTAGGGTTAGGGTTAGGGGACGGGGACGGTTTAGGGTCCAGGTGAGGGTACGGCAACGCTTTAGGGGGAGCGTGCGTGTGAGGGCGCGGGTTAGTGTTAGCGTACGGGTTAGGATTAGGGGACGGGTGAGGGTCAGGCTTCGGGGAAGGGTTAGGGTTAGGGTTCGGGCTAGGGTTAGGGTTAGGGGACGGGGACGGTTTAGGGTCCAGGTGAGGGTACGGCAACGCTTTAGGGGGAGCGTGCGTGTGAGGGCGCGGGTTAGTGTTAGCGTACGGGTTAGGATTAGGGGACGGGTGAGGGTCAGGCTTCGGGGAAGGGTTAGGGTTAGGGTTCGGGCTAGGGTTAGGGTTAGGGGACGGGGACGGTTTAGGGTCCAGGTGAGGGTACGGCAACGCTTTAGGGGGAGCGTGCGTGTGAGGGCGCGGGTTAGTGTTAGCGTACGGGTTAGGATTAGGGGACGGGTGAGGGTCAGGCTTCGGGGAAGGGTTAGGGTTAGGGTTCGGGCTAGGGTTAGGGTTAGGGGACGGGGACGGTTTAGGGTCCAGGTGAGGGTACGGCAACGCTTTAGGGGGAGCGTGCGTGTGAGGGCGCGGGTTAGTGTTAGCGTACGGGTTAGGATTAGGGGACGGGTGAGGGTCAGGCTTCGGGGAAGGGTTAGGGTTAGGGTTCGGGCTAGGGTTAGGGTTAGGGGACGGGGACGGTTTAGGGTCCAGGTGAGGGTACGGCAACGCTTTAGGGGGAGCGTGCGTGTGAGGGCGCGGGTTAGTGTTAGCGTACGGGTTAGGATTAGGGGACGGGTGAGGGTCAGGCTTCGGGGAAGGGTTAGGGTTAGGGTTCGGGCTAGGGTTAGGGTTAGGGGACGGGGACGGTTTAGGGTCCAGGTGAGGGTACGGCAACGCTTTAGGGGGAGCGTGCGTGTGAGGGCGCGGGTTAGTGTTAGCGTACGGGTTAGGATTAGGGGACGGGTGAGGGTCAGGCTTCGGGGAAGGGTTAGGGTTAGGGTTCGGGCTAGGGTTAGGGTTAGGGGACGGGGACGGTTTAGGGTCCAGGTGAGGGTACGGCAACGCTTTAGGGGGAGCGTGCGTGTGAGGGCGCGGGTTAGTGTTAGCGTACGGGTTAGGATTAGGGGACGGGTGAGGGTCAGGCTTCGGGGAAGGGTTAGGGTTAGGGTTCGGGCTAGGGTTAGGGTTAGGGGACGGGGACGGTTTAGGGTCCAGGTGAGGGTACGGCAACGCTTTAGGGGGAGCGTGCGTGTGAGGGCGCGGGTTAGTGTTAGCGTACGGGTTAGGATTAGGGGACGGGTGAGGGTCAGGCTTCGGGGAAGGGTTAGGGTTAGGGTTCGGGCTAGGGTTAGGGTTAGGGGACGGGGACGGTTTAGGGTCCAGGTGAGGGTACGGCAACGCTTTAGGGGGAGCGTGCGTGTGAGGGCGCGGGTTAGTGTTAGCGTACGGGTTAGGATTAGGGGACGGGTGAGGGTCAGGCTTCGGGGAAGGGTTAGGGTTAGGGTTCGGGCTAGGGTTAGGGTTAGGGGACGGGGACGGTTTAGGGTCCAGGTGAGGGTACGGCAACGCTTTAGGGGGAGCGTGCGTGTGAGGGCGCGGGTTAGTGTTAGCGTACGGGTTAGGATTAGGGGACGGGTGAGGGTCAGGCTTCGGGGAAGGGTTAGGGTTAGGGTTCGGGCTAGGGTTAGGGTTAGGGGACGGGGACGGTTTAGGGTCCAGGTGAGGGTACGGCAACGCTTTAGGGGGAGCGTGCGTGTGAGGGCGCGGGTTAGTGTTAGCGTACGGGTTAGGATTAGGGGACGGGTGAGGGTCAGGCTTCGGGGAAGGGTTAGGGTTAGGGTTCGGGCTAGGGTTAGGGTTAGGGGACGGGGACGGTTTAGGGTCCAGGTGAGGGTACGGCAACGCTTTAGGGGGAGCGTGCGTGTGAGGGCGCGGGTTAGTGTTAGCGTACGGGTTAGGATTAGGGGACGGGTGAGGGTCAGGCTTCGGGGAAGGGTTAGGGTTAGGGTTCGGGCTAGGGTTAGGGTTAGGGGACGGGGACGGTTTAGGGTCCAGGTGAGGGTACGGCAACGCTTTAGGGGGAGCGTGCGTGTGAGGGCGCGGGTTAGTGTTAGCGTACGGGTTAGGATTAGGGGACGGGTGAGGGTCAGGCTTCGGGGAAGGGTTAGGGTTAGGGTTCGGGCTAGGGTTAGGGTTAGGGGACGGGGACGGTTTAGGGTCCAGGTGAGGGTACGGCAACGCTTTAGGGGGAGCGTGCGTGTGAGGGCGCGGGTTAGTGTTAGCGTACGGGTTAGGATTAGGGGACGGGTGAGGGTCAGGCTTCGGGGAAGGGTTAGGGTTAGGGTTCGGGCTAGGGTTAGGGTTAGGGGACGGGGACGGTTTAGGGTCCAGGTGAGGGTACGGCAACGCTTTAGGGGGAGCGTGCGTGTGAGGGCGCGGGTTAGTGTTAGCGTACGGGTTAGGATTAGGGGACGGGTGAGGGTCAGGCTTCGGGGAAGGGTTAGGGTTAGGGTTCGGGCTAGGGTTAGGGTTAGGGGACGGGGACGGTTTAGGGTCCAGGTGAGGGTACGGCAACGCTTTAGGGGGAGCGTGCGTGTGAGGGCGCGGGTTAGTGTTAGCGTACGGGTTAGGATTAGGGGACGGGTGAGGGTCAGGCTTCGGGGAAGGGTTAGGGTTAGGGTTCGGGCTAGGGTTAGGGTTAGGGGACGGGGACGGTTTAGGGTCCAGGTGAGGGTACGGCAACGCTTTAGGGGGAGCGTGCGTGTGAGGGCGCGGGTTAGTGTTAGCGTACGGGTTAGGATTAGGGGACGGGTGAGGGTCAGGCTTCGGGGAAGGGTTAGGGTTAGGGTTCGGGCTAGGGTTAGGGTTAGGGGACGGGGACGGTTTAGGGTCCAGGTGAGGGTACGGCAACGCTTTAGGGGGAGCGTGCGTGTGAGGGCGCGGGTTAGTGTTAGCGTACGGGTTAGGATTAGGGGACGGGTGAGGGTCAGGCTTCGGGGAAGGGTTAGGGTTAGGGTTCGGGCTAGGGTTAGGGTTAGGGGACGGGGACGGTTTAGGGTCCAGGTGAGGGTACGGCAACGCTTTAGGGGGAGCGTGCGTGTGAGGGCGCGGGTTAGTGTTAGCGTACGGGTTAGGATTAGGGGACGGGTGAGGGTCAGGCTTCGGGGAAGGGTTAGGGTTAGGGTTCGGGCTAGGGTTAGGGTTAGGGGACGGGGACGGTTTAGGGTCCAGGTGAGGGTACGGCAACGCTTTAGGGGGAGCGTGCGTGTGAGGGCGCGGGTTAGTGTTAGCGTACGGGTTAGGATTAGGGGACGGGTGAGGGTCAGGCTTCGGGGAAGGGTTAGGGTTAGGGTTCGGGCTAGGGTTAGGGTTAGGGGACGGGGACGGTTTAGGGTCCAGGTGAGGGTACGGCAACGCTTTAGGGGGAGCGTGCGTGTGAGGGCGCGGGTTAGTGTTAGCGTACGGGTTAGGATTAGGGGACGGGTGAGGGTCAGGCTTCGGGGAAGGGTTAGGGTTAGGGTTCGGGCTAGGGTTAGGGTTAGGGGACGGGGACGGTTTAGGGTCCAGGTGAGGGTACGGCAACGCTTTAGGGGGAGCGTGCGTGTGAGGGCGCGGGTTAGTGTTAGCGTACGGGTTAGGATTAGGGGACGGGTGAGGGTCAGGCTTCGGGGAAGGGTTAGGGTTAGGGTTCGGGCTAGGGTTAGGGTTAGGGGACGGGGACGGTTTAGGGTCCAGGTGAGGGTACGGCAACGCTTTAGGGGGAGCGTGCGTGTGAGGGCGCGGGTTAGTGTTAGCGTACGGGTTAGGATTAGGGGACGGGTGAGGGTCAGGCTTCGGGGAAGGGTTAGGGTTAGGGTTCGGGCTAGGGTTAGGGTTAGGGGACGGGGACGGTTTAGGGTCCAGGTGAGGGTACGGCAACGCTTTAGGGGGAGCGTGCGTGTGAGGGCGCGGGTTAGTGTTAGCGTACGGGTTAGGATTAGGGGACGGGTGAGGGTCAGGCTTCGGGGAAGGGTTAGGGTTAGGGTTCGGGCTAGGGTTAGGGTTAGGGGACGGGGACGGTTTAGGGTCCAGGTGAGGGTACGGCAACGCTTTAGGGGGAGCGTGCGTGTGAGGGCGCGGGTTAGTGTTAGCGTACGGGTTAGGATTAGGGGACGGGTGAGGGTCAGGCTTCGGGGAAGGGTTAGGGTTAGGGTTCGGGCTAGGGTTAGGGTTAGGGGACGGGGACGGTTTAGGGTCCAGGTGAGGGTACGGCAACGCTTTAGGGGGAGCGTGCGTGTGAGGGCGCGGGTTAGTGTTAGCGTACGGGTTAGGATTAGGGGACGGGTGAGGGTCAGGCTTCGGGGAAGGGTTAGGGTTAGGGTTCGGGCTAGGGTTAGGGTTAGGGGACGGGGACGGTTTAGGGTCCAGGTGAGGGTACGGCAACGCTTTAGGGGGAGCGTGCGTGTGAGGGCGCGGGTTAGTGTTAGCGTACGGGTTAGGATTAGGGGACGGGTGAGGGTCAGGCTTCGGGGAAGGGTTAGGGTTCGGGTTCGGGCTAGGGTTAGGGTTAGGGGACGGGGACGGTTTAGGGTCCAGGTGAGGGTACGGCAACGCTTTAGGGGGAGCGTGCGTGTGAGGGCGCGGGTTAGTGTTAGCGTACGGGTTAGGATTAGGGGACGGGTGAGGGTCAGGCTTCGGGGAAGGGTTAGGGTTAGGGTTCGGGCTAGGGTTAGGGTTAGGGGACGGGGACGGTTTAGGGTCCAGGTGAGGGTACGGCAACGCTTTAGGGGGAGCGTGCGTGTGAGGGCGCGGGTTAGTGTTAGCGTACGGGTTAGGATTAGGGGACGGGTGAGGGTCAGGCTTCGGGGAAGGGTTAGGGTTAGGGTTCGGGCTAGGGTTAGGGTTAGGGGACGGGGACGGTTTAGGGTCCAGGTGAGGGTACGGCAACGCTTTAGGGGGAGCGTGCGTGTGAGGGCGCGGGTTAGTGTTAGCGTACGGGTTAGGATTAGGGGACGGGTGAGGGTCAGGCTTCGGGGAAGGGTTAGGGTTAGGGTTCGGGCTAGGGTTAGGGTTAGGGGACGGGGACGGTTTAGGGTCCAGGTGAGGGTACGGCAACGCTTTAGGGGGAGCGTGCGTGTGAGGGCGCGGGTTAGTGTTAGCGTACGGGTTAGGATTAGGGGACGGGTGAGGGTCAGGCTTCGGGGAAGGGTTAGGGTTAGGGTTCGGGCTAGGGTTAGGGTTAGGGGACGGGGACGGTTTAGGGTCCAGGTGAGGGTACGGCAACGCTTTAGGGGGAGCGTGCGTGTGAGGGCGCGGGTTAGTGTTAGCGTACGGGTTAGGATTAGGGGACGGGTGAGGGTCAGGCTTCGGGGAAGGGTTAGGGTTAGGGTTCGGGCTAGGGTTAGGGTTAGGGGACGGGGACGGTTTAGGGTCCAGGTGAGGGTACGGCAACGCTTTAGGGGGAGCGTGCGTGTGAGGGCGCGGGTTAGTGTTAGCGTACGGGTTAGGATTAGGGGACGGGTGAGGGTCAGGCTTCGGGGAAGGGTTAGGGTTAGGGTTCGGGCTAGGGTTAGGGTTAGGGGACGGGGACGGTTTAGGGTCCAGGTGAGGGTACGGCAACGCTTTAGGGGGAGCGTGCGTGTGAGGGCGCGGGTTAGTGTTAGCGTACGGGTTAGGATTAGGGGACGGGTGAGGGTCAGGCTTCGGGGAAGGGTTAGGGTTAGGGTTCGGGCTAGGGTTAGGGTTAGGGGACGGGGACGGTTTAGGGTCCAGGTGAGGGTACGGCAACGCTTTAGGGGGAGCGTGCGTGTGAGGGCGCGGGTTAGTGTTAGCGTACGGGTTAGGATTAGGGGACGGGTGAGGGTCAGGCTTCGGGGAAGGGTTAGGGTTAGGGTTCGGGCTAGGGTTAGGGTTAGGGGACGGGGACGGTTTAGGGTCCAGGTGAGGGTACGGCAACGCTTTAGGGGGAGCGTGCGTGTGAGGGCGCGGGTTAGTGTTAGCGTACGGGTTAGGATTAGGGGACGGGTGAGGGTCAGGCTTCGGGGAAGGGTTAGGGTTAGGGTTCGGGCTAGGGTTAGGGTTAGGGGACGGGGACGGTTTAGGGTCCAGGTGAGGGTACGGCAACGCTTTAGGGGGAGCGTGCGTGTGAGGGCGCGGGTTAGTGTTAGCGTACGGGTTAGGATTAGGGGACGGGTGAGGGTCAGGCTTCGGGGAAGGGTTAGGGTTAGGGTTCGGGCTAGGGTTAGGGTTAGGGGACGGGGACGGTTTAGGGTCCAGGTGAGGGTACGGCAACGCTTTAGGGGGAGCGTGCGTGTGAGGGCGCGGGTTAGTGTTAGCGTACGGGTTAGGATTAGGGGACGGGTGAGGGTCAGGCTTCGGGGAAGGGTTAGGGTTAGGGTTCGGGCTAGGGTTAGGGTTAGGGGACGGGGACGGTTTAGGGTCCAGGTGAGGGTACGGCAACGCTTTAGGGGGAGCGTGCGTGTGAGGGCGCGGGTTAGTGTTAGCGTACGGGTTAGGATTAGGGGACGGGTGAGGGTCAGGCTTCGGGGAAGGGTTAGGGTTAGGGTTCGGGCTAGGGTTAGGGTTAGGGGACGGGGACGGTTTAGGGTCCAGGTGAGGGTACGGCAACGCTTTAGGGGGAGCGTGCGTGTGAGGGCGCGGGTTAGTGTTAGCGTACGGGTTAGGATTAGGGGACGGGTGAGGGTCAGGCTTCGGGGAAGGGTTAGGGTTAGGGTTCGGGCTAGGGTTAGGGTTAGGGGACGGGGACGGTTTAGGGTCCAGGTGAGGGTACGGCAACGCTTTAGGGGGAGCGTGCGTGTGAGGGCGCGGGTTAGTGTTAGCGTACGGGTTAGGATTAGGGGACGGGTGAGGGTCAGGCTTCGGGGAAGGGTTAGGGTTAGGGTTCGGGCTAGGGTTAGGGTTAGGGGACGGGGACGGTTTAGGGTCCAGGTGAGGGTACGGCAACGCTTTAGGGGGAGCGTGCGTGTGAGGGCGCGGGTTAGTGTTAGCGTACGGGTTAGGATTAGGGGACGGGTGAGGGTCAGGCTTCGGGGAAGGGTTAGGGTTAGGGTTCGGGCTAGGGTTAGGGTTAGGGGACGGGGACGGTTTAGGGTCCAGGTGAGGGTACGGCAACGCTTTAGGGGGAGCGTGCGTGTGAGGGCGCGGGTTAGTGTTAGCGTACGGGTTAGGATTAGGGGACGGGTGAGGGTCAGGCTTCGGGGAAGGGTTAGGGTTAGGGTTCGGGCTAGGGTTAGGGTTAGGGGACGGGGACGGTTTAGGGTCCAGGTGAGGGTACGGCAACGCTTTAGGGGGAGCGTGCGTGTGAGGGCGCGGGTTAGTGTTAGCGTACGGGTTAGGATTAGGGGACGGGTGAGGGTCAGGCTTCGGGGAAGGGTTAGGGTTAGGGTTCGGGCTAGGGTTAGGGTTAGGGGACGGGGACGGTTTAGGGTCCAGGTGAGGGTACGGCAACGCTTTAGGGGGAGCGTGCGTGTGAGGGCGCGGGTTAGTGTTAGCGTACGGGTTAGGATTAGGGGACGGGTGAGGGTCAGGCTTCGGGGAAGGGTTAGGGTTAGGGTTCGGGCTAGGGTTAGGGTTAGGGGACGGGGACGGTTTAGGGTCCAGGTGAGGGTACGGCAACGCTTTAGGGGGAGCGTGCGTGTGAGGGCGCGGGTTAGTGTTAGCGTACGGGTTAGGATTAGGGGACGGGTGAGGGTCAGGCTTCGGGGAAGGGTTAGGGTTAGGGTTCGGGCTAGGGTTAGGGTTAGGGGACGGGGACGGTTTAGGGTCCAGGTGAGGGTACGGCAACGCTTTAGGGGGAGCGTGCGTGTGAGGGCGCGGGTTAGTGTTAGCGTACGGGTTAGGATTAGGGGACGGGTGAGGGTCAGGCTTCGGGGAAGGGTTAGGGTTAGGGTTCGGGCTAGGGTTAGGGTTAGGGGACGGGGACGGTTTAGGGTCCAGGTGAGGGTACGGCAACGCTTTAGGGGGAGCGTGCGTGTGAGGGCGCGGGTTAGTGTTAGCGTACGGGTTAGGATTAGGGGACGGGTGAGGGTCAGGCTTCGGGGAAGGGTTAGGGTTAGGGTTCGGGCTAGGGTTAGGGTTAGGGGACGGGGACGGTTTAGGGTCCAGGTGAGGGTACGGCAACGCTTTAGGGGGAGCGTGCGTGTGAGGGCGCGGGTTAGTGTTAGCGTACGGGTTAGGATTAGGGGACGGGTGAGGGTCAGGCTTCGGGGAAGGGTTAGGGTTAGGGTTCGGGCTAGGGTTAGGGTTAGGGGACGGGGACGGTTTAGGGTCCAGGTGAGGGTACGGCAACGCTTTAGGGGGAGCGTGCGTGTGAGGGCGCGGGTTAGTGTTAGCGTACGGGTTAGGATTAGGGGACGGGTGAGGGTCAGGCTTCGGGGAAGGGTTAGGGTTAGGGTTCGGGCTAGGGTTAGGGTTAGGGGACGGGGACGGTTTAGGGTCCAGGTGAGGGTACGGCAACGCTTTAGGGGGAGCGTGCGTGTGAGGGCGCGGGTTAGTGTTAGCGTACGGGTTAGGATTAGGGGACGGGTGAGGGTCAGGCTTCGGGGAAGGGTTAGGGTTAGGGTTCGGGCTAGGGTTAGGGTTAGGGGACGGGGACGGTTTAGGGTCCAGGTGAGGGTACGGCAACGCTTTAGGGGGAGCGTGCGTGTGAGGGCGCGGGTTAGTGTTAGCGTACGGGTTAGGATTAGGGGACGGGTGAGGGTCAGGCTTCGGGGAAGGGTTAGGGTTAGGGTTCGGGCTAGGGTTAGGGTTAGGGGACGGGGACGGTTTAGGGTCCAGGTGAGGGTACGGCAACGCTTTAGGGGGAGCGTGCGTGTGAGGGCGCGGGTTAGTGTTAGCGTACGGGTTAGGATTAGGGGACGGGTGAGGGTCAGGCTTCGGGGAAGGGTTAGGGTTAGGGTTCGGGCTAGGGTTAGGGTTAGGGGACGGGGACGGTTTAGGGTCCAGGTGAGGGTACGGCAACGCTTTAGGGGGAGCGTGCGTGTGAGGGCGCGGGTTAGTGTTAGCGTACGGGTTAGGATTAGGGGACGGGTGAGGGTCAGGCTTCGGGGAAGGGTTAGGGTTAGGGTTCGGGCTAGGGTTAGGGTTAGGGGACGGGGACGGTTTAGGGTCCAGGTGAGGGTACGGCAACGCTTTAGGGGGAGCGTGCGTGTGAGGGCGCGGGTTAGTGTTAGCGTACGGGTTAGGATTAGGGGACGGGTGAGGGTCAGGCTTCGGGGAAGGGTTAGGGTTAGGGTTCGGGCTAGGGTTAGGGTTAGGGGACGGGGACGGTTTAGGGTCCAGGTGAGGGTACGGCAACGCTTTAGGGGGAGCGTGCGTGTGAGGGCGCGGGTTAGTGTTAGCGTACGGGTTAGGATTAGGGGACGGGTGAGGGTCAGGCTTCGGGGAAGGGTTAGGGTTAGGGTTCGGGCTAGGGTTAGGGTTAGGGGACGGGGACGGTTTAGGGTCCAGGTGAGGGTACGGCAACGCTTTAGGGGGAGCGTGCGTGTGAGGGCGCGGGTTAGTGTTAGCGTACGGGTTAGGATTAGGGGACGGGTGAGGGTCAGGCTTCGGGGAAGGGTTAGGGTTAGGGTTCGGGCTAGGGTTAGGGTTAGGGGACGGGGACGGTTTAGGGTCCAGGTGAGGGTACGGCAACGCTTTAGGGGGAGCGTGCGTGTGAGGGCGCGGGTTAGTGTTAGCGTACGGGTTAGGATTAGGGGACGGGTGAGGGTCAGGCTTCGGGGAAGGGTTAGGGTTAGGGTTCGGGCTAGGGTTAGGGTTAGGGGACGGGGACGGTTTAGGGTCCAGGTGAGGGTACGGCAACGCTTTAGGGGGAGCGTGCGTGTGAGGGCGCGGGTTAGTGTTAGCGTACGGGTTAGGATTAGGGGACGGGTGAGGGTCAGGCTTCGGGGAAGGGTTAGGGTTAGGGTTCGGGCTAGGGTTAGGGTTAGGGGACGGGGACGGTTTAGGGTCCAGGTGAGGGTACGGCAACGCTTTAGGGGGAGCGTGCGTGTGAGGGCGCGGGTTAGTGTTAGCGTACGGGTTAGGATTAGGGGACGGGTGAGGGTCAGGCTTCGGGGAAGGGTTAGGGTTAGGGTTCGGGCTAGGGTTAGGGTTAGGGGACGGGGACGGTTTAGGGTCCAGGTGAGGGTACGGCAACGCTTTAGGGGGAGCGTGCGTGTGAGGGCGCGGGTTAGTGTTAGCGTACGGGTTAGGATTAGGGGACGGGTGAGGGTCAGGCTTCGGGGAAGGGTTAGGGTTAGGGTTCGGGCTAGGGTTAGGGTTAGGGGACGGGGACGGTTTAGGGTCCAGGTGAGGGTACGGCAACGCTTTAGGGGGAGCGTGCGTGTGAGGGCGCGGGTTAGTGTTAGCGTACGGGTTAGGATTAGGGGACGGGTGAGGGTCAGGCTTCGGGGAAGGGTTAGGGTTAGGGTTCGGGCTAGGGTTAGGGTTAGGGGACGGGGACGGTTTAGGGTCCAGGTGAGGGTACGGCAACGCTTTAGGGGGAGCGTGCGTGTGAGGGCGCGGGTTAGTGTTAGCGTACGGGTTAGGATTAGGGGACGGGTGAGGGTCAGGCTTCGGGGAAGGGTTAGGGTTAGGGTTCGGGCTAGGGTTAGGGTTAGGGGACGGGGACGGTTTAGGGTCCAGGTGAGGGTACGGCAACGCTTTAGGGGGAGCGTGCGTGTGAGGGCGCGGGTTAGTGTTAGCGTACGGGTTAGGATTAGGGGACGGGTGAGGGTCAGGCTTCGGGGAAGGGTTAGGGTTAGGGTTCGGGCTAGGGTTAGGGTTAGGGGACGGGGACGGTTTAGGGTCCAGGTGAGGGTACGGCAACGCTTTAGGGGGAGCGTGCGTGTGAGGGCGCGGGTTAGTGTTAGCGTACGGGTTAGGATTAGGGGACGGGTGAGGGTCAGGCTTCGGGGAAGGGTTAGGGTTAGGGTTCGGGCTAGGGTTAGGGTTAGGGGACGGGGACGGTTTAGGGTCCAGGTGAGGGTACGGCAACGCTTTAGGGGGAGCGTGCGTGTGAGGGCGCGGGTTAGTGTTAGCGTACGGGTTAGGATTAGGGGACGGGTGAGGGTCAGGCTTCGGGGAAGGGTTAGGGTTAGGGTTCGGGCTAGGGTTAGGGTTAGGGGACGGGGACGGTTTAGGGTCCAGGTGAGGGTACGGCAACGCTTTAGGGGGAGCGTGCGTGTGAGGGCGCGGGTTAGTGTTAGCGTACGGGTTAGGATTAGGGGACGGGTGAGGGTCAGGCTTCGGGGAAGGGTTAGGGTTAGGGTTCGGGCTAGGGTTAGGGTTAGGGGACGGGGACGGTTTAGGGTCCAGGTGAGGGTACGGCAACGCTTTAGGGGGAGCGTGCGTGTGAGGGCGCGGGTTAGTGTTAGCGTACGGGTTAGGATTAGGGGACGGGTGAGGGTCAGGCTTCGGGGAAGGGTTAGGGTTAGGGTTCGGGCTAGGGTTAGGGTTAGGGGACGGGGACGGTTTAGGGTCCAGGTGAGGGTACGGCAACGCTTTAGGGGGAGCGTGCGTGTGAGGGCGCGGGTTAGTGTTAGCGTACGGGTTAGGATTAGGGGACGGGTGAGGGTCAGGCTTCGGGGAAGGGTTAGGGTTAGGGTTCGGGCTAGGGTTAGGGTTAGGGGACGGGGACGGTTTAGGGTCCAGGTGAGGGTACGGCAACGCTTTAGGGGGAGCGTGCGTGTGAGGGCGCGGGTTAGTGTTAGCGTACGGGTTAGGATTAGGGGACGGGTGAGGGTCAGGCTTCGGGGAAGGGTTAGGGTTAGGGTTCGGGCTAGGGTTAGGGTTAGGGGACGGGGACGGTTTAGGGTCCAGGTGAGGGTACGGCAACGCTTTAGGGGGAGCGTGCGTGTGAGGGCGCGGGTTAGTGTTAGCGTACGGGTTAGGATTAGGGGACGGGTGAGGGTCAGGCTTCGGGGAAGGGTTAGGGTTAGGGTTCGGGCTAGGGTTAGGGTTAGGGGACGGGGACGGTTTAGGGTCCAGGTGAGGGTACGGCAACGCTTTAGGGGGAGCGTGCGTGTGAGGGCGCGGGTTAGTGTTAGCGTACGGGTTAGGATTAGGGGACGGGTGAGGGTCAGGCTTCGGGGAAGGGTTAGGGTTAGGGTTCGGGCTAGGGTTAGGGTTAGGGGACGGGGACGGTTTAGGGTCCAGGTGAGGGTACGGCAACGCTTTAGGGGGAGCGTGCGTGTGAGGGCGCGGGTTAGTGTTAGCGTACGGGTTAGGATTAGGGGACGGGTGAGGGTCAGGCTTCGGGGAAGGGTTAGGGTTAGGGTTCGGGCTAGGGTTAGGGTTAGGGGACGGGGACGGTTTAGGGTCCAGGTGAGGGTACGGCAACGCTTTAGGGGGAGCGTGCGTGTGAGGGCGCGGGTTAGTGTTAGCGTACGGGTTAGGATTAGGGGACGGGTGAGGGTCAGGCTTCGGGGAAGGGTTAGGGTTAGGGTTCGGGCTAGGGTTAGGGTTAGGGGACGGGGACGGTTTAGGGTCCAGGTGAGGGTACGGCAACGCTTTAGGGGGAGCGTGCGTGTGAGGGCGCGGGTTAGTGTTAGCGTACGGGTTAGGATTAGGGGACGGGTGAGGGTCAGGCTTCGGGGAAGGGTTAGGGTTAGGGTTCGGGCTAGGGTTAGGGTTAGGGGACGGGGACGGTTTAGGGTCCAGGTGAGGGTACGGCAACGCTTTAGGGGGAGCGTGCGTGTGAGGGCGCGGGTTAGTGTTAGCGTACGGGTTAGGATTAGGGGACGGGTGAGGGTCAGGCTTCGGGGAAGGGTTAGGGTTAGGGTTCGGGCTAGGGTTAGGGTTAGGGGACGGGGACGGTTTAGGGTCCAGGTGAGGGTACGGCAACGCTTTAGGGGGAGCGTGCGTGTGAGGGCGCGGGTTAGTGTTAGCGTACGGGTTAGGATTAGGGGACGGGTGAGGGTCAGGCTTCGGGGAAGGGTTAGGGTTAGGGTTCGGGCTAGGGTTAGGGTTAGGGGACGGGGACGGTTTAGGGTCCAGGTGAGGGTACGGCAACGCTTTAGGGGGAGCGTGCGTGTGAGGGCGCGGGTTAGTGTTAGCGTACGGGTTAGGATTAGGGGACGGGTGAGGGTCAGGCTTCGGGGAAGGGTTAGGGTTAGGGTTCGGGCTAGGGTTAGGGTTAGGGGACGGGGACGGTTTAGGGTCCAGGTGAGGGTACGGCAACGCTTTAGGGGGAGCGTGCGTGTGAGGGCGCGGGTTAGTGTTAGCGTACGGGTTAGGATTAGGGGACGGGTGAGGGTCAGGCTTCGGGGAAGGGTTAGGGTTAGGGTTCGGGCTAGGGTTAGGGTTAGGGGACGGGGACGGTTTAGGGTCCAGGTGAGGGTACGGCAACGCTTTAGGGGGAGCGTGCGTGTGAGGGCGCGGGTTAGTGTTAGCGTACGGGTTAGGATTAGGGGACGGGTGAGGGTCAGGCTTCGGGGAAGGGTTAGGGTTAGGGTTCGGGCTAGGGTTAGGGTTAGGGGACGGGGACGGTTTAGGGTCCAGGTGAGGGTACGGCAACGCTTTAGGGGGAGCGTGCGTGTGAGGGCGCGGGTTAGTGTTAGCGTACGGGTTAGGATTAGGGGACGGGTGAGGGTCAGGCTTCGGGGAAGGGTTAGGGTTAGGGTTCGGGCTAGGGTTAGGGTTAGGGGACGGGGACGGTTTAGGGTCCAGGTGAGGGTACGGCAACGCTTTAGGGGGAGCGTGCGTGTGAGGGCGCGGGTTAGTGTTAGCGTACGGGTTAGGATTAGGGGACGGGTGAGGGTCAGGCTTCGGGGAAGGGTTAGGGTTAGGGTTCGGGCTAGGGTTAGGGTTAGGGGACGGGGACGGTTTAGGGTCCAGGTGAGGGTACGGCAACGCTTTAGGGGGAGCGTGCGTGTGAGGGCGCGGGTTAGTGTTAGCGTACGGGTTAGGATTAGGGGACGGGTGAGGGTCAGGCTTCGGGGAAGGGTTAGGGTTAGGGTTCGGGCTAGGGTTAGGGTTAGGGGACGGGGACGGTTTAGGGTCCAGGTGAGGGTACGGCAACGCTTTAGGGGGAGCGTGCGTGTGAGGGCGCGGGTTAGTGTTAGCGTACGGGTTAGGATTAGGGGACGGGTGAGGGTCAGGCTTCGGGGAAGGGTTAGGGTTAGGGTTCGGGCTAGGGTTAGGGTTAGGGGACGGGGACGGTTTAGGGTCCAGGTGAGGGTACGGCAACGCTTTAGGGGGAGCGTGCGTGTGAGGGCGCGGGTTAGTGTTAGCGTACGGGTTAGGATTAGGGGACGGGTGAGGGTCAGGCTTCGGGGAAGGGTTAGGGTTAGGGTTCGGGCTAGGGTTAGGGTTAGGGGACGGGGACGGTTTAGGGTCCAGGTGAGGGTACGGCAACGCTTTAGGGGGAGCGTGCGTGTGAGGGCGCGGGTTAGTGTTAGCGTACGGGTTAGGATTAGGGGACGGGTGAGGGTCAGGCTTCGGGGAAGGGTTAGGGTTAGGGTTCGGGCTAGGGTTAGGGTTAGGGGACGGGGACGGTTTAGGGTCCAGGTGAGGGTACGGCAACGCTTTAGGGGGAGCGTGCGTGTGAGGGCGCGGGTTAGTGTTAGCGTACGGGTTAGGATTAGGGGACGGGTGAGGGTCAGGCTTCGGGGAAGGGTTAGGGTTAGGGTTCGGGCTAGGGTTAGGGTTAGGGGACGGGGACGGTTTAGGGTCCAGGTGAGGGTACGGCAACGCTTTAGGGGGAGCGTGCGTGTGAGGGCGCGGGTTAGTGTTAGCGTACGGGTTAGGATTAGGGGACGGGTGAGGGTCAGGCTTCGGGGAAGGGTTAGGGTTAGGGTTCGGGCTAGGGTTAGGGTTAGGGGACGGGGACGGTTTAGGGTCCAGGTGAGGGTACGGCAACGCTTTAGGGGGAGCGTGCGTGTGAGGGCGCGGGTTAGTGTTAGCGTACGGGTTAGGATTAGGGGACGGGTGAGGGTCAGGCTTCGGGGAAGGGTTAGGGTTAGGGTTCGGGCTAGGGTTAGGGTTAGGGGACGGGGACGGTTTAGGGTCCAGGTGAGGGTACGGCAACGCTTTAGGGGGAGCGTGCGTGTGAGGGCGCGGGTTAGTGTTAGCGTACGGGTTAGGATTAGGGGACGGGTGAGGGTCAGGCTTCGGGGAAGGGTTAGGGTTAGGGTTCGGGCTAGGGTTAGGGTTAGGGGACGGGGACGGTTTAGGGTCCAGGTGAGGGTACGGCAACGCTTTAGGGGGAGCGTGCGTGTGAGGGCGCGGGTTAGTGTTAGCGTACGGGTTAGGATTAGGGGACGGGTGAGGGTCAGGCTTCGGGGAAGGGTTAGGGTTAGGGTTCGGGCTAGGGTTAGGGTTAGGGGACGGGGACGGTTTAGGGTCCAGGTGAGGGTACGGCAACGCTTTAGGGGGAGCGTGCGTGTGAGGGCGCGGGTTAGTGTTAGCGTACGGGTTAGGATTAGGGGACGGGTGAGGGTCAGGCTTCGGGGAAGGGTTAGGGTTAGGGTTCGGGCTAGGGTTAGGGTTAGGGGACGGGGACGGTTTAGGGTCCAGGTGAGGGTACGGCAACGCTTTAGGGGGAGCGTGCGTGTGAGGGCGCGGGTTAGTGTTAGCGTACGGGTTAGGATTAGGGGACGGGTGAGGGTCAGGCTTCGGGGAAGGGTTAGGGTTAGGGTTCGGGCTAGGGTTAGGGTTAGGGGACGGGGACGGTTTAGGGTCCAGGTGAGGGTACGGCAACGCTTTAGGGGGAGCGTGCGTGTGAGGGCGCGGGTTAGTGTTAGCGTACGGGTTAGGATTAGGGGACGGGTGAGGGTCAGGCTTCGGGGAAGGGTTAGGGTTAGGGTTCGGGCTAGGGTTAGGGTTAGGGGACGGGGACGGTTTAGGGTCCAGGTGAGGGTACGGCAACGCTTTAGGGGGAGCGTGCGTGTGAGGGCGCGGGTTAGTGTTAGCGTACGGGTTAGGATTAGGGGACGGGTGAGGGTCAGGCTTCGGGGAAGGGTTAGGGTTAGGGTTCGGGCTAGGGTTAGGGTTAGGGGACGGGGACGGTTTAGGGTCCAGGTGAGGGTACGGCAACGCTTTAGGGGGAGCGTGCGTGTGAGGGCGCGGGTTAGTGTTAGCGTACGGGTTAGGATTAGGGGACGGGTGAGGGTCAGGCTTCGGGGAAGGGTTAGGGTTAGGGTTCGGGCTAGGGTTAGGGTTAGGGGACGGGGACGGTTTAGGGTCCAGGTGAGGGTACGGCAACGCTTTAGGGGGAGCGTGCGTGTGAGGGCGCGGGTTAGTGTTAGCGTACGGGTTAGGATTAGGGGACGGGTGAGGGTCAGGCTTCGGGGAAGGGTTAGGGTTAGGGTTCGGGCTAGGGTTAGGGTTAGGGGACGGGGACGGTTTAGGGTCCAGGTGAGGGTACGGCAACGCTTTAGGGGGAGCGTGCGTGTGAGGGCGCGGGTTAGTGTTAGCGTACGGGTTAGGATTAGGGGACGGGTGAGGGTCAGGCTTCGGGGAAGGGTTAGGGTTAGGGTTCGGGCTAGGGTTAGGGTTAGGGGACGGGGACGGTTTAGGGTCCAGGTGAGGGTACGGCAACGCTTTAGGGGGAGCGTGCGTGTGAGGGCGCGGGTTAGTGTTAGCGTACGGGTTAGGATTAGGGGACGGGTGAGGGTCAGGCTTCGGGGAAGGGTTAGGGTTAGGGTTCGGGCTAGGGTTAGGGTTAGGGGACGGGGACGGTTTAGGGTCCAGGTGAGGGTACGGCAACGCTTTAGGGGGAGCGTGCGTGTGAGGGCGCGGGTTAGTGTTAGCGTACGGGTTAGGATTAGGGGACGGGTGAGGGTCAGGCTTCGGGGAAGGGTTAGGGTTAGGGTTCGGGCTAGGGTTAGGGTTAGGGGACGGGGACGGTTTAGGGTCCAGGTGAGGGTACGGCAACGCTTTAGGGGGAGCGTGCGTGTGAGGGCGCGGGTTAGTGTTAGCGTACGGGTTAGGATTAGGGGACGGGTGAGGGTCAGGCTTCGGGGAAGGGTTAGGGTTAGGGTTCGGGCTAGGGTTAGGGTTAGGGGACGGGGACGGTTTAGGGTCCAGGTGAGGGTACGGCAACGCTTTAGGGGGAGCGTGCGTGTGAGGGCGCGGGTTAGTGTTAGCGTACGGGTTAGGATTAGGGGACGGGTGAGGGTCAGGCTTCGGGGAAGGGTTAGGGTTAGGGTTCGGGCTAGGGTTAGGGTTAGGGGACGGGGACGGTTTAGGGTCCAGGTGAGGGTACGGCAACGCTTTAGGGGGAGCGTGCGTGTGAGGGCGCGGGTTAGTGTTAGCGTACGGGTTAGGATTAGGGGACGGGTGAGGGTCAGGCTTCGGGGAAGGGTTAGGGTTAGGGTTCGGGCTAGGGTTAGGGTTAGGGGACGGGGACGGTTTAGGGTCCAGGTGAGGGTACGGCAACGCTTTAGGGGGAGCGTGCGTGTGAGGGCGCGGGTTAGTGTTAGCGTACGGGTTAGGATTAGGGGACGGGTGAGGGTCAGGCTTCGGGGAAGGGTTAGGGTTAGGGTTCGGGCTAGGGTTAGGGTTAGGGGACGGGGACGGTTTAGGGTCCAGGTGAGGGTACGGCAACGCTTTAGGGGGAGCGTGCGTGTGAGGGCGCGGGTTAGTGTTAGCGTACGGGTTAGGATTAGGGGACGGGTGAGGGTCAGGCTTCGGGGAAGGGTTAGGGTTAGGGTTCGGGCTAGGGTTAGGGTTAGGGGACGGGGACGGTTTAGGGTCCAGGTGAGGGTACGGCAACGCTTTAGGGGGAGCGTGCGTGTGAGGGCGCGGGTTAGTGTTAGCGTACGGGTTAGGATTAGGGGACGGGTGAGGGTCAGGCTTCGGGGAAGGGTTAGGGTTAGGGTTCGGGCTAGGGTTAGGGTTAGGGGACGGGGACGGTTTAGGGTCCAGGTGAGGGTACGGCAACGCTTTAGGGGGAGCGTGCGTGTGAGGGCGCGGGTTAGTGTTAGCGTACGGGTTAGGATTAGGGGACGGGTGAGGGTCAGGCTTCGGGGAAGGGTTAGGGTTAGGGTTCGGGCTAGGGTTAGGGTTAGGGGACGGGGACGGTTTAGGGTCCAGGTGAGGGTACGGCAACGCTTTAGGGGGAGCGTGCGTGTGAGGGCGCGGGTTAGTGTTAGCGTACGGGTTAGGATTAGGGGACGGGTGAGGGTCAGGCTTCGGGGAAGGGTTAGGGTTAGGGTTCGGGCTAGGGTTAGGGTTAGGGGACGGGGACGGTTTAGGGTCCAGGTGAGGGTACGGCAACGCTTTAGGGGGAGCGTGCGTGTGAGGGCGCGGGTTAGTGTTAGCGTACGGGTTAGGATTAGGGGACGGGTGAGGGTCAGGCTTCGGGGAAGGGTTAGGGTTAGGGTTCGGGCTAGGGTTAGGGTTAGGGGACGGGGACGGTTTAGGGTCCAGGTGAGGGTACGGCAACGCTTTAGGGGGAGCGTGCGTGTGAGGGCGCGGGTTAGTGTTAGCGTACGGGTTAGGATTAGGGGACGGGTGAGGGTCAGGCTTCGGGGAAGGGTTAGGGTTAGGGTTCGGGCTAGGGTTAGGGTTAGGGGACGGGGACGGTTTAGGGTCCAGGTGAGGGTACGGCAACGCTTTAGGGGGAGCGTGCGTGTGAGGGCGCGGGTTAGTGTTAGCGTACGGGTTAGGATTAGGGGACGGGTGAGGGTCAGGCTTCGGGGAAGGGTTAGGGTTAGGGTTCGGGCTAGGGTTAGGGTTAGGGGACGGGGACGGTTTAGGGTCCAGGTGAGGGTACGGCAACGCTTTAGGGGGAGCGTGCGTGTGAGGGCGCGGGTTAGTGTTAGCGTACGGGTTAGGATTAGGGGACGGGTGAGGGTCAGGCTTCGGGGAAGGGTTAGGGTTAGGGTTCGGGCTAGGGTTAGGGTTAGGGGACGGGGACGGTTTAGGGTCCAGGTGAGGGTACGGCAACGCTTTAGGGGGAGCGTGCGTGTGAGGGCGCGGGTTAGTGTTAGCGTACGGGTTAGGATTAGGGGACGGGTGAGGGTCAGGCTTCGGGGAAGGGTTAGGGTTAGGGTTCGGGCTAGGGTTAGGGTTAGGGGACGGGGACGGTTTAGGGTCCAGGTGAGGGTACGGCAACGCTTTAGGGGGAGCGTGCGTGTGAGGGCGCGGGTTAGTGTTAGCGTACGGGTTAGGATTAGGGGACGGGTGAGGGTCAGGCTTCGGGGAAGGGTTAGGGTTAGGGTTCGGGCTAGGGTTAGGGTTAGGGGACGGGGACGGTTTAGGGTCCAGGTGAGGGTACGGCAACGCTTTAGGGGGAGCGTGCGTGTGAGGGCGCGGGTTAGTGTTAGCGTACGGGTTAGGATTAGGGGACGGGTGAGGGTCAGGCTTCGGGGAAGGGTTAGGGTTAGGGTTCGGGCTAGGGTTAGGGTTAGGGGACGGGGACGGTTTAGGGTCCAGGTGAGGGTACGGCAACGCTTTAGGGGGAGCGTGCGTGTGAGGGCGCGGGTTAGTGTTAGCGTACGGGTTAGGATTAGGGGACGGGTGAGGGTCAGGCTTCGGGGAAGGGTTAGGGTTAGGGTTCGGGCTAGGGTTAGGGTTAGGGGACGGGGACGGTTTAGGGTCCAGGTGAGGGTACGGCAACGCTTTAGGGGGAGCGTGCGTGTGAGGGCGCGGGTTAGTGTTAGCGTACGGGTTAGGATTAGGGGACGGGTGAGGGTCAGGCTTCGGGGAAGGGTTAGGGTTAGGGTTCGGGCTAGGGTTAGGGTTAGGGGACGGGGACGGTTTAGGGTCCAGGTGAGGGTACGGCAACGCTTTAGGGGGAGCGTGCGTGTGAGGGCGCGGGTTAGTGTTAGCGTACGGGTTAGGATTAGGGGACGGGTGAGGGTCAGGCTTCGGGGAAGGGTTAGGGTTAGGGTTCGGGCTAGGGTTAGGGTTAGGGGACGGGGACGGTTTAGGGTCCAGGTGAGGGTACGGCAACGCTTTAGGGGGAGCGTGCGTGTGAGGGCGCGGGTTAGTGTTAGCGTACGGGTTAGGATTAGGGGACGGGTGAGGGTCAGGCTTCGGGGAAGGGTTAGGGTTAGGGTTCGGGCTAGGGTTAGGGTTAGGGGACGGGGACGGTTTAGGGTCCAGGTGAGGGTACGGCAACGCTTTAGGGGGAGCGTGCGTGTGAGGGCGCGGGTTAGTGTTAGCGTACGGGTTAGGATTAGGGGACGGGTGAGGGTCAGGCTTCGGGGAAGGGTTAGGGTTAGGGTTCGGGCTAGGGTTAGGGTTAGGGGACGGGGACGGTTTAGGGTCCAGGTGAGGGTACGGCAACGCTTTAGGGGGAGCGTGCGTGTGAGGGCGCGGGTTAGTGTTAGCGTACGGGTTAGGATTAGGGGACGGGTGAGGGTCAGGCTTCGGGGAAGGGTTAGGGTTAGGGTTCGGGCTAGGGTTAGGGTTAGGGGACGGGGACGGTTTAGGGTCCAGGTGAGGGTACGGCAACGCTTTAGGGGGAGCGTGCGTGTGAGGGCGCGGGTTAGTGTTAGCGTACGGGTTAGGATTAGGGGACGGGTGAGGGTCAGGCTTCGGGGAAGGGTTAGGGTTAGGGTTCGGGCTAGGGTTAGGGTTAGGGGACGGGGACGGTTTAGGGTCCAGGTGAGGGTACGGCAACGCTTTAGGGGGAGCGTGCGTGTGAGGGCGCGGGTTAGTGTTAGCGTACGGGTTAGGATTAGGGGACGGGTGAGGGTCAGGCTTCGGGGAAGGGTTAGGGTTAGGGTTCGGGCTAGGGTTAGGGTTAGGGGACGGGGACGGTTTAGGGTCCAGGTGAGGGTACGGCAACGCTTTAGGGGGAGCGTGCGTGTGAGGGCGCGGGTTAGTGTTAGCGTACGGGTTAGGATTAGGGGACGGGTGAGGGTCAGGCTTCGGGGAAGGGTTAGGGTTAGGGTTCGGGCTAGGGTTAGGGTTAGGGGACGGGGACGGTTTAGGGTCCAGGTGAGGGTACGGCAACGCTTTAGGGGGAGCGTGCGTGTGAGGGCGCGGGTTAGTGTTAGCGTACGGGTTAGGATTAGGGGACGGGTGAGGGTCAGGCTTCGGGGAAGGGTTAGGGTTAGGGTTCGGGCTAGGGTTAGGGTTAGGGGACGGGGACGGTTTAGGGTCCAGGTGAGGGTACGGCAACGCTTTAGGGGGAGCGTGCGTGTGAGGGCGCGGGTTAGTGTTAGCGTACGGGTTAGGATTAGGGGACGGGTGAGGGTCAGGCTTCGGGGAAGGGTTAGGGTTAGGGTTCGGGCTAGGGTTAGGGTTAGGGGACGGGGACGGTTTAGGGTCCAGGTGAGGGTACGGCAACGCTTTAGGGGGAGCGTGCGTGTGAGGGCGCGGGTTAGTGTTAGCGTACGGGTTAGGATTAGGGGACGGGTGAGGGTCAGGCTTCGGGGAAGGGTTAGGGTTAGGGTTCGGGCTAGGGTTAGGGTTAGGGGACGGGGACGGTTTAGGGTCCAGGTGAGGGTACGGCAACGCTTTAGGGGGAGCGTGCGTGTGAGGGCGCGGGTTAGTGTTAGCGTACGGGTTAGGATTAGGGGACGGGTGAGGGTCAGGCTTCGGGGAAGGGTTAGGGTTAGGGTTCGGGCTAGGGTTAGGGTTAGGGGACGGGGACGGTTTAGGGTCCAGGTGAGGGTACGGCAACGCTTTAGGGGGAGCGTGCGTGTGAGGGCGCGGGTTAGTGTTAGCGTACGGGTTAGGATTAGGGGACGGGTGAGGGTCAGGCTTCGGGGAAGGGTTAGGGTTAGGGTTCGGGCTAGGGTTAGGGTTAGGGGACGGGGACGGTTTAGGGTCCAGGTGAGGGTACGGCAACGCTTTAGGGGGAGCGTGCGTGTGAGGGCGCGGGTTAGTGTTAGCGTACGGGTTAGGATTAGGGGACGGGTGAGGGTCAGGCTTCGGGGAAGGGTTAGGGTTAGGGTTCGGGCTAGGGTTAGGGTTAGGGGACGGGGACGGTTTAGGGTCCAGGTGAGGGTACGGCAACGCTTTAGGGGGAGCGTGCGTGTGAGGGCGCGGGTTAGTGTTAGCGTACGGGTTAGGATTAGGGGACGGGTGAGGGTCAGGCTTCGGGGAAGGGTTAGGGTTAGGGTTCGGGCTAGGGTTAGGGTTAGGGGACGGGGACGGTTTAGGGTCCAGGTGAGGGTACGGCAACGCTTTAGGGGGAGCGTGCGTGTGAGGGCGCGGGTTAGTGTTAGCGTACGGGTTAGGATTAGGGGACGGGTGAGGGTCAGGCTTCGGGGAAGGGTTAGGGTTAGGGTTCGGGCTAGGGTTAGGGTTAGGGGACGGGGACGGTTTAGGGTCCAGGTGAGGGTACGGCAACGCTTTAGGGGGAGCGTGCGTGTGAGGGCGCGGGTTAGTGTTAGCGTACGGGTTAGGATTAGGGGACGGGTGAGGGTCAGGCTTCGGGGAAGGGTTAGGGTTAGGGTTCGGGCTAGGGTTAGGGTTAGGGGACGGGGACGGTTTAGGGTCCAGGTGAGGGTACGGCAACGCTTTAGGGGGAGCGTGCGTGTGAGGGCGCGGGTTAGTGTTAGCGTACGGGTTAGGATTAGGGGACGGGTGAGGGTCAGGCTTCGGGGAAGGGTTAGGGTTAGGGTTCGGGCTAGGGTTAGGGTTAGGGGACGGGGACGGTTTAGGGTCCAGGTGAGGGTACGGCAACGCTTTAGGGGGAGCGTGCGTGTGAGGGCGCGGGTTAGTGTTAGCGTACGGGTTAGGATTAGGGGACGGGTGAGGGTCAGGCTTCGGGGAAGGGTTAGGGTTAGGGTTCGGGCTAGGGTTAGGGTTAGGGGACGGGGACGGTTTAGGGTCCAGGTGAGGGTACGGCAACGCTTTAGGGGGAGCGTGCGTGTGAGGGCGCGGGTTAGTGTTAGCGTACGGGTTAGGATTAGGGGACGGGTGAGGGTCAGGCTTCGGGGAAGGGTTAGGGTTAGGGTTCGGGCTAGGGTTAGGGTTAGGGGACGGGGACGGTTTAGGGTCCAGGTGAGGGTACGGCAACGCTTTAGGGGGAGCGTGCGTGTGAGGGCGCGGGTTAGTGTTAGCGTACGGGTTAGGATTAGGGGACGGGTGAGGGTCAGGCTTCGGGGAAGGGTTAGGGTTAGGGTTCGGGCTAGGGTTAGGGTTAGGGGACGGGGACGGTTTAGGGTCCAGGTGAGGGTACGGCAACGCTTTAGGGGGAGCGTGCGTGTGAGGGCGCGGGTTAGTGTTAGCGTACGGGTTAGGATTAGGGGACGGGTGAGGGTCAGGCTTCGGGGAAGGGTTAGGGTTAGGGTTCGGGCTAGGGTTAGGGTTAGGGGACGGGGACGGTTTAGGGTCCAGGTGAGGGTACGGCAACGCTTTAGGGGGAGCGTGCGTGTGAGGGCGCGGGTTAGTGTTAGCGTACGGGTTAGGATTAGGGGACGGGTGAGGGTCAGGCTTCGGGGAAGGGTTAGGGTTAGGGTTCGGGCTAGGGTTAGGGTTAGGGGACGGGGACGGTTTAGGGTCCAGGTGAGGGTACGGCAACGCTTTAGGGGGAGCGTGCGTGTGAGGGCGCGGGTTAGTGTTAGCGTACGGGTTAGGATTAGGGGACGGGTGAGGGTCAGGCTTCGGGGAAGGGTTAGGGTTAGGGTTCGGGCTAGGGTTAGGGTTAGGGGACGGGGACGGTTTAGGGTCCAGGTGAGGGTACGGCAACGCTTTAGGGGGAGCGTGCGTGTGAGGGCGCGGGTTAGTGTTAGCGTACGGGTTAGGATTAGGGGACGGGTGAGGGTCAGGCTTCGGGGAAGGGTTAGGGTTAGGGTTCGGGCTAGGGTTAGGGTTAGGGGACGGGGACGGTTTAGGGTCCAGGTGAGGGTACGGCAACGCTTTAGGGGGAGCGTGCGTGTGAGGGCGCGGGTTAGTGTTAGCGTACGGGTTAGGATTAGGGGACGGGTGAGGGTCAGGCTTCGGGGAAGGGTTAGGGTTAGGGTTCGGGCTAGGGTTAGGGTTAGGGGACGGGGACGGTTTAGGGTCCAGGTGAGGGTACGGCAACGCTTTAGGGGGAGCGTGCGTGTGAGGGCGCGGGTTAGTGTTAGCGTACGGGTTAGGATTAGGGGACGGGTGAGGGTCAGGCTTCGGGGAAGGGTTAGGGTTAGGGTTCGGGCTAGGGTTAGGGTTAGGGGACGGGGACGGTTTAGGGTCCAGGTGAGGGTACGGCAACGCTTTAGGGGGAGCGTGCGTGTGAGGGCGCGGGTTAGTGTTAGCGTACGGGTTAGGATTAGGGGACGGGTGAGGGTCAGGCTTCGGGGAAGGGTTAGGGTTAGGGTTCGGGCTAGGGTTAGGGTTAGGGGACGGGGACGGTTTAGGGTCCAGGTGAGGGTACGGCAACGCTTTAGGGGGAGCGTGCGTGTGAGGGCGCGGGTTAGTGTTAGCGTACGGGTTAGGATTAGGGGACGGGTGAGGGTCAGGCTTCGGGGAAGGGTTAGGGTTAGGGTTCGGGCTAGGGTTAGGGTTAGGGGACGGGGACGGTTTAGGGTCCAGGTGAGGGTACGGCAACGCTTTAGGGGGAGCGTGCGTGTGAGGGCGCGGGTTAGTGTTAGCGTACGGGTTAGGATTAGGGGACGGGTGAGGGTCAGGCTTCGGGGAAGGGTTAGGGTTAGGGTTCGGGCTAGGGTTAGGGTTAGGGGACGGGGACGGTTTAGGGTCCAGGTGAGGGTACGGCAACGCTTTAGGGGGAGCGTGCGTGTGAGGGCGCGGGTTAGTGTTAGCGTACGGGTTAGGATTAGGGGACGGGTGAGGGTCAGGCTTCGGGGAAGGGTTAGGGTTAGGGTTCGGGCTAGGGTTAGGGTTAGGGGACGGGGACGGTTTAGGGTCCAGGTGAGGGTACGGCAACGCTTTAGGGGGAGCGTGCGTGTGAGGGCGCGGGTTAGTGTTAGCGTACGGGTTAGGATTAGGGGACGGGTGAGGGTCAGGCTTCGGGGAAGGGTTAGGGTTAGGGTTCGGGCTAGGGTTAGGGTTAGGGGACGGGGACGGTTTAGGGTCCAGGTGAGGGTACGGCAACGCTTTAGGGGGAGCGTGCGTGTGAGGGCGCGGGTTAGTGTTAGCGTACGGGTTAGGATTAGGGGACGGGTGAGGGTCAGGCTTCGGGGAAGGGTTAGGGTTAGGGTTCGGGCTAGGGTTAGGGTTAGGGGACGGGGACGGTTTAGGGTCCAGGTGAGGGTACGGCAACGCTTTAGGGGGAGCGTGCGTGTGAGGGCGCGGGTTAGTGTTAGCGTACGGGTTAGGATTAGGGGACGGGTGAGGGTCAGGCTTCGGGGAAGGGTTAGGGTTAGGGTTCGGGCTAGGGTTAGGGTTAGGGGACGGGGACGGTTTAGGGTCCAGGTGAGGGTACGGCAACGCTTTAGGGGGAGCGTGCGTGTGAGGGCGCGGGTTAGTGTTAGCGTACGGGTTAGGATTAGGGGACGGGTGAGGGTCAGGCTTCGGGGAAGGGTTAGGGTTAGGGTTCGGGCTAGGGTTAGGGTTAGGGGACGGGGACGGTTTAGGGTCCAGGTGAGGGTACGGCAACGCTTTAGGGGGAGCGTGCGTGTGAGGGCGCGGGTTAGTGTTAGCGTACGGGTTAGGATTAGGGGACGGGTGAGGGTCAGGCTTCGGGGAAGGGTTAGGGTTAGGGTTCGGGCTAGGGTTAGGGTTAGGGGACGGGGACGGTTTAGGGTCCAGGTGAGGGTACGGCAACGCTTTAGGGGGAGCGTGCGTGTGAGGGCGCGGGTTAGTGTTAGCGTACGGGTTAGGATTAGGGGACGGGTGAGGGTCAGGCTTCGGGGAAGGGTTAGGGTTAGGGTTCGGGCTAGGGTTAGGGTTAGGGGACGGGGACGGTTTAGGGTCCAGGTGAGGGTACGGCAACGCTTTAGGGGGAGCGTGCGTGTGAGGGCGCGGGTTAGTGTTAGCGTACGGGTTAGGATTAGGGGACGGGTGAGGGTCAGGCTTCGGGGAAGGGTTAGGGTTAGGGTTCGGGCTAGGGTTAGGGTTAGGGGACGGGGACGGTTTAGGGTCCAGGTGAGGGTACGGCAACGCTTTAGGGGGAGCGTGCGTGTGAGGGCGCGGGTTAGTGTTAGCGTACGGGTTAGGATTAGGGGACGGGTGAGGGTCAGGCTTCGGGGAAGGGTTAGGGTTAGGGTTCGGGCTAGGGTTAGGGTTAGGGGACGGGGACGGTTTAGGGTCCAGGTGAGGGTACGGCAACGCTTTAGGGGGAGCGTGCGTGTGAGGGCGCGGGTTAGTGTTAGCGTACGGGTTAGGATTAGGGGACGGGTGAGGGTCAGGCTTCGGGGAAGGGTTAGGGTTAGGGTTCGGGCTAGGGTTAGGGTTAGGGGACGGGGACGGTTTAGGGTCCAGGTGAGGGTACGGCAACGCTTTAGGGGGAGCGTGCGTGTGAGGGCGCGGGTTAGTGTTAGCGTACGGGTTAGGATTAGGGGACGGGTGAGGGTCAGGCTTCGGGGAAGGGTTAGGGTTAGGGTTCGGGCTAGGGTTAGGGTTAGGGGACGGGGACGGTTTAGGGTCCAGGTGAGGGTACGGCAACGCTTTAGGGGGAGCGTGCGTGTGAGGGCGCGGGTTAGTGTTAGCGTACGGGTTAGGATTAGGGGACGGGTGAGGGTCAGGCTTCGGGGAAGGGTTAGGGTTAGGGTTCGGGCTAGGGTTAGGGTTAGGGGACGGGGACGGTTTAGGGTCCAGGTGAGGGTACGGCAACGCTTTAGGGGGAGCGTGCGTGTGAGGGCGCGGGTTAGTGTTAGCGTACGGGTTAGGATTAGGGGACGGGTGAGGGTCAGGCTTCGGGGAAGGGTTAGGGTTAGGGTTCGGGCTAGGGTTAGGGTTAGGGGACGGGGACGGTTTAGGGTCCAGGTGAGGGTACGGCAACGCTTTAGGGGGAGCGTGCGTGTGAGGGCGCGGGTTAGTGTTAGCGTACGGGTTAGGATTAGGGGACGGGTGAGGGTCAGGCTTCGGGGAAGGGTTAGGGTTAGGGTTCGGGCTAGGGTTAGGGTTAGGGGACGGGGACGGTTTAGGGTCCAGGTGAGGGTACGGCAACGCTTTAGGGGGAGCGTGCGTGTGAGGGCGCGGGTTAGTGTTAGCGTACGGGTTAGGATTAGGGGACGGGTGAGGGTCAGGCTTCGGGGAAGGGTTAGGGTTAGGGTTCGGGCTAGGGTTAGGGTTAGGGGACGGGGACGGTTTAGGGTCCAGGTGAGGGTACGGCAACGCTTTAGGGGGAGCGTGCGTGTGAGGGCGCGGGTTAGTGTTAGCGTACGGGTTAGGATTAGGGGACGGGTGAGGGTCAGGCTTCGGGGAAGGGTTAGGGTTAGGGTTCGGGCTAGGGTTAGGGTTAGGGGACGGGGACGGTTTAGGGTCCAGGTGAGGGTACGGCAACGCTTTAGGGGGAGCGTGCGTGTGAGGGCGCGGGTTAGTGTTAGCGTACGGGTTAGGATTAGGGGACGGGTGAGGGTCAGGCTTCGGGGAAGGGTTAGGGTTAGGGTTCGGGCTAGGGTTAGGGTTAGGGGACGGGGACGGTTTAGGGTCCAGGTGAGGGTACGGCAACGCTTTAGGGGGAGCGTGCGTGTGAGGGCGCGGGTTAGTGTTAGCGTACGGGTTAGGATTAGGGGACGGGTGAGGGTCAGGCTTCGGGGAAGGGTTAGGGTTAGGGTTCGGGCTAGGGTTAGGGTTAGGGGACGGGGACGGTTTAGGGTCCAGGTGAGGGTACGGCAACGCTTTAGGGGGAGCGTGCGTGTGAGGGCGCGGGTTAGTGTTAGCGTACGGGTTAGGATTAGGGGACGGGTGAGGGTCAGGCTTCGGGGAAGGGTTAGGGTTAGGGTTCGGGCTAGGGTTAGGGTTAGGGGACGGGGACGGTTTAGGGTCCAGGTGAGGGTACGGCAACGCTTTAGGGGGAGCGTGCGTGTGAGGGCGCGGGTTAGTGTTAGCGTACGGGTTAGGATTAGGGGACGGGTGAGGGTCAGGCTTCGGGGAAGGGTTAGGGTTAGGGTTCGGGCTAGGGTTAGGGTTAGGGGACGGGGACGGTTTAGGGTCCAGGTGAGGGTACGGCAACGCTTTAGGGGGAGCGTGCGTGTGAGGGCGCGGGTTAGTGTTAGCGTACGGGTTAGGATTAGGGGACGGGTGAGGGTCAGGCTTCGGGGAAGGGTTAGGGTTAGGGTTCGGGCTAGGGTTAGGGTTAGGGGACGGGGACGGTTTAGGGTCCAGGTGAGGGTACGGCAACGCTTTAGGGGGAGCGTGCGTGTGAGGGCGCGGGTTAGTGTTAGCGTACGGGTTAGGATTAGGGGACGGGTGAGGGTCAGGCTTCGGGGAAGGGTTAGGGTTAGGGTTCGGGCTAGGGTTAGGGTTAGGGGACGGGGACGGTTTAGGGTCCAGGTGAGGGTACGGCAACGCTTTAGGGGGAGCGTGCGTGTGAGGGCGCGGGTTAGTGTTAGCGTACGGGTTAGGATTAGGGGACGGGTGAGGGTCAGGCTTCGGGGAAGGGTTAGGGTTAGGGTTCGGGCTAGGGTTAGGGTTAGGGGACGGGGACGGTTTAGGGTCCAGGTGAGGGTACGGCAACGCTTTAGGGGGAGCGTGCGTGTGAGGGCGCGGGTTAGTGTTAGCGTACGGGTTAGGATTAGGGGACGGGTGAGGGTCAGGCTTCGGGGAAGGGTTAGGGTTAGGGTTCGGGCTAGGGTTAGGGTTAGGGGACGGGGACGGTTTAGGGTCCAGGTGAGGGTACGGCAACGCTTTAGGGGGAGCGTGCGTGTGAGGGCGCGGGTTAGTGTTAGCGTACGGGTTAGGATTAGGGGACGGGTGAGGGTCAGGCTTCGGGGAAGGGTTAGGGTTAGGGTTCGGGCTAGGGTTAGGGTTAGGGGACGGGGACGGTTTAGGGTCCAGGTGAGGGTACGGCAACGCTTTAGGGGGAGCGTGCGTGTGAGGGCGCGGGTTAGTGTTAGCGTACGGGTTAGGATTAGGGGACGGGTGAGGGTCAGGCTTCGGGGAAGGGTTAGGGTTAGGGTTCGGGCTAGGGTTAGGGTTAGGGGACGGGGACGGTTTAGGGTCCAGGTGAGGGTACGGCAACGCTTTAGGGGGAGCGTGCGTGTGAGGGCGCGGGTTAGTGTTAGCGTACGGGTTAGGATTAGGGGACGGGTGAGGGTCAGGCTTCGGGGAAGGGTTAGGGTTAGGGTTCGGGCTAGGGTTAGGGTTAGGGGACGGGGACGGTTTAGGGTCCAGGTGAGGGTACGGCAACGCTTTAGGGGGAGCGTGCGTGTGAGGGCGCGGGTTAGTGTTAGCGTACGGGTTAGGATTAGGGGACGGGTGAGGGTCAGGCTTCGGGGAAGGGTTAGGGTTAGGGTTCGGGCTAGGGTTAGGGTTAGGGGACGGGGACGGTTTAGGGTCCAGGTGAGGGTACGGCAACGCTTTAGGGGGAGCGTGCGTGTGAGGGCGCGGGTTAGTGTTAGCGTACGGGTTAGGATTAGGGGACGGGTGAGGGTCAGGCTTCGGGGAAGGGTTAGGGTTAGGGTTCGGGCTAGGGTTAGGGTTAGGGGACGGGGACGGTTTAGGGTCCAGGTGAGGGTACGGCAACGCTTTAGGGGGAGCGTGCGTGTGAGGGCGCGGGTTAGTGTTAGCGTACGGGTTAGGATTAGGGGACGGGTGAGGGTCAGGCTTCGGGGAAGGGTTAGGGTTAGGGTTCGGGCTAGGGTTAGGGTTAGGGGACGGGGACGGTTTAGGGTCCAGGTGAGGGTACGGCAACGCTTTAGGGGGAGCGTGCGTGTGAGGGCGCGGGTTAGTGTTAGCGTACGGGTTAGGATTAGGGGACGGGTGAGGGTCAGGCTTCGGGGAAGGGTTAGGGTTAGGGTTCGGGCTAGGGTTAGGGTTAGGGGACGGGGACGGTTTAGGGTCCAGGTGAGGGTACGGCAACGCTTTAGGGGGAGCGTGCGTGTGAGGGCGCGGGTTAGTGTTAGCGTACGGGTTAGGATTAGGGGACGGGTGAGGGTCAGGCTTCGGGGAAGGGTTAGGGTTAGGGTTCGGGCTAGGGTTAGGGTTAGGGGACGGGGACGGTTTAGGGTCCAGGTGAGGGTACGGCAACGCTTTAGGGGGAGCGTGCGTGTGAGGGCGCGGGTTAGTGTTAGCGTACGGGTTAGGATTAGGGGACGGGTGAGGGTCAGGCTTCGGGGAAGGGTTAGGGTTAGGGTTCGGGCTAGGGTTAGGGTTAGGGGACGGGGACGGTTTAGGGTCCAGGTGAGGGTACGGCAACGCTTTAGGGGGAGCGTGCGTGTGAGGGCGCGGGTTAGTGTTAGCGTACGGGTTAGGATTAGGGGACGGGTGAGGGTCAGGCTTCGGGGAAGGGTTAGGGTTAGGGTTCGGGCTAGGGTTAGGGTTAGGGGACGGGGACGGTTTAGGGTCCAGGTGAGGGTACGGCAACGCTTTAGGGGGAGCGTGCGTGTGAGGGCGCGGGTTAGTGTTAGCGTACGGGTTAGGATTAGGGGACGGGTGAGGGTCAGGCTTCGGGGAAGGGTTAGGGTTAGGGTTCGGGCTAGGGTTAGGGTTAGGGGACGGGGACGGTTTAGGGTCCAGGTGAGGGTACGGCAACGCTTTAGGGGGAGCGTGCGTGTGAGGGCGCGGGTTAGTGTTAGCGTACGGGTTAGGATTAGGGGACGGGTGAGGGTCAGGCTTCGGGGAAGGGTTAGGGTTAGGGTTCGGGCTAGGGTTAGGGTTAGGGGACGGGGACGGTTTAGGGTCCAGGTGAGGGTACGGCAACGCTTTAGGGGGAGCGTGCGTGTGAGGGCGCGGGTTAGTGTTAGCGTACGGGTTAGGATTAGGGGACGGGTGAGGGTCAGGCTTCGGGGAAGGGTTAGGGTTAGGGTTCGGGCTAGGGTTAGGGTTAGGGGACGGGGACGGTTTAGGGTCCAGGTGAGGGTACGGCAACGCTTTAGGGGGAGCGTGCGTGTGAGGGCGCGGGTTAGTGTTAGCGTACGGGTTAGGATTAGGGGACGGGTGAGGGTCAGGCTTCGGGGAAGGGTTAGGGTTAGGGTTCGGGCTAGGGTTAGGGTTAGGGGACGGGGACGGTTTAGGGTCCAGGTGAGGGTACGGCAACGCTTTAGGGGGAGCGTGCGTGTGAGGGCGCGGGTTAGTGTTAGCGTACGGGTTAGGATTAGGGGACGGGTGAGGGTCAGGCTTCGGGGAAGGGTTAGGGTTAGGGTTCGGGCTAGGGTTAGGGTTAGGGGACGGGGACGGTTTAGGGTCCAGGTGAGGGTACGGCAACGCTTTAGGGGGAGCGTGCGTGTGAGGGCGCGGGTTAGTGTTAGCGTACGGGTTAGGATTAGGGGACGGGTGAGGGTCAGGCTTCGGGGAAGGGTTAGGGTTAGGGTTCGGGCTAGGGTTAGGGTTAGGGGACGGGGACGGTTTAGGGTCCAGGTGAGGGTACGGCAACGCTTTAGGGGGAGCGTGCGTGTGAGGGCGCGGGTTAGTGTTAGCGTACGGGTTAGGATTAGGGGACGGGTGAGGGTCAGGCTTCGGGGAAGGGTTAGGGTTAGGGTTCGGGCTAGGGTTAGGGTTAGGGGACGGGGACGGTTTAGGGTCCAGGTGAGGGTACGGCAACGCTTTAGGGGGAGCGTGCGTGTGAGGGCGCGGGTTAGTGTTAGCGTACGGGTTAGGATTAGGGGACGGGTGAGGGTCAGGCTTCGGGGAAGGGTTAGGGTTAGGGTTCGGGCTAGGGTTAGGGTTAGGGGACGGGGACGGTTTAGGGTCCAGGTGAGGGTACGGCAACGCTTTAGGGGGAGCGTGCGTGTGAGGGCGCGGGTTAGTGTTAGCGTACGGGTTAGGATTAGGGGACGGGTGAGGGTCAGGCTTCGGGGAAGGGTTAGGGTTAGGGTTCGGGCTAGGGTTAGGGTTAGGGGACGGGGACGGTTTAGGGTCCAGGTGAGGGTACGGCAACGCTTTAGGGGGAGCGTGCGTGTGAGGGCGCGGGTTAGTGTTAGCGTACGGGTTAGGATTAGGGGACGGGTGAGGGTCAGGCTTCGGGGAAGGGTTAGGGTTAGGGTTCGGGCTAGGGTTAGGGTTAGGGGACGGGGACGGTTTAGGGTCCAGGTGAGGGTACGGCAACGCTTTAGGGGGAGCGTGCGTGTGAGGGCGCGGGTTAGTGTTAGCGTACGGGTTAGGATTAGGGGACGGGTGAGGGTCAGGCTTCGGGGAAGGGTTAGGGTTAGGGTTCGGGCTAGGGTTAGGGTTAGGGGACGGGGACGGTTTAGGGTCCAGGTGAGGGTACGGCAACGCTTTAGGGGGAGCGTGCGTGTGAGGGCGCGGGTTAGTGTTAGCGTACGGGTTAGGATTAGGGGACGGGTGAGGGTCAGGCTTCGGGGAAGGGTTAGGGTTAGGGTTCGGGCTAGGGTTAGGGTTAGGGGACGGGGACGGTTTAGGGTCCAGGTGAGGGTACGGCAACGCTTTAGGGGGAGCGTGCGTGTGAGGGCGCGGGTTAGTGTTAGCGTACGGGTTAGGATTAGGGGACGGGTGAGGGTCAGGCTTCGGGGAAGGGTTAGGGTTAGGGTTCGGGCTAGGGTTAGGGTTAGGGGACGGGGACGGTTTAGGGTCCAGGTGAGGGTACGGCAACGCTTTAGGGGGAGCGTGCGTGTGAGGGCGCGGGTTAGTGTTAGCGTACGGGTTAGGATTAGGGGACGGGTGAGGGTCAGGCTTCGGGGAAGGGTTAGGGTTAGGGTTCGGGCTAGGGTTAGGGTTAGGGGACGGGGACGGTTTAGGGTCCAGGTGAGGGTACGGCAACGCTTTAGGGGGAGCGTGCGTGTGAGGGCGCGGGTTAGTGTTAGCGTACGGGTTAGGATTAGGGGACGGGTGAGGGTCAGGCTTCGGGGAAGGGTTAGGGTTAGGGTTCGGGCTAGGGTTAGGGTTAGGGGACGGGGACGGTTTAGGGTCCAGGTGAGGGTACGGCAACGCTTTAGGGGGAGCGTGCGTGTGAGGGCGCGGGTTAGTGTTAGCGTACGGGTTAGGATTAGGGGACGGGTGAGGGTCAGGCTTCGGGGAAGGGTTAGGGTTAGGGTTCGGGCTAGGGTTAGGGTTAGGGGACGGGGACGGTTTAGGGTCCAGGTGAGGGTACGGCAACGCTTTAGGGGGAGCGTGCGTGTGAGGGCGCGGGTTAGTGTTAGCGTACGGGTTAGGATTAGGGGACGGGTGAGGGTCAGGCTTCGGGGAAGGGTTAGGGTTAGGGTTCGGGCTAGGGTTAGGGTTAGGGGACGGGGACGGTTTAGGGTCCAGGTGAGGGTACGGCAACGCTTTAGGGGGAGCGTGCGTGTGAGGGCGCGGGTTAGTGTTAGCGTACGGGTTAGGATTAGGGGACGGGTGAGGGTCAGGCTTCGGGGAAGGGTTAGGGTTAGGGTTCGGGCTAGGGTTAGGGTTAGGGGACGGGGACGGTTTAGGGTCCAGGTGAGGGTACGGCAACGCTTTAGGGGGAGCGTGCGTGTGAGGGCGCGGGTTAGTGTTAGCGTACGGGTTAGGATTAGGGGACGGGTGAGGGTCAGGCTTCGGGGAAGGGTTAGGGTTAGGGTTCGGGCTAGGGTTAGGGTTAGGGGACGGGGACGGTTTAGGGTCCAGGTGAGGGTACGGCAACGCTTTAGGGGGAGCGTGCGTGTGAGGGCGCGGGTTAGTGTTAGCGTACGGGTTAGGATTAGGGGACGGGTGAGGGTCAGGCTTCGGGGAAGGGTTAGGGTTAGGGTTCGGGCTAGGGTTAGGGTTAGGGGACGGGGACGGTTTAGGGTCCAGGTGAGGGTACGGCAACGCTTTAGGGGGAGCGTGCGTGTGAGGGCGCGGGTTAGTGTTAGCGTACGGGTTAGGATTAGGGGACGGGTGAGGGTCAGGCTTCGGGGAAGGGTTAGGGTTAGGGTTCGGGCTAGGGTTAGGGTTAGGGGACGGGGACGGTTTAGGGTCCAGGTGAGGGTACGGCAACGCTTTAGGGGGAGCGTGCGTGTGAGGGCGCGGGTTAGTGTTAGCGTACGGGTTAGGATTAGGGGACGGGTGAGGGTCAGGCTTCGGGGAAGGGTTAGGGTTAGGGTTCGGGCTAGGGTTAGGGTTAGGGGACGGGGACGGTTTAGGGTCCAGGTGAGGGTACGGCAACGCTTTAGGGGGAGCGTGCGTGTGAGGGCGCGGGTTAGTGTTAGCGTACGGGTTAGGATTAGGGGACGGGTGAGGGTCAGGCTTCGGGGAAGGGTTAGGGTTAGGGTTCGGGCTAGGGTTAGGGTTAGGGGACGGGGACGGTTTAGGGTCCAGGTGAGGGTACGGCAACGCTTTAGGGGGAGCGTGCGTGTGAGGGCGCGGGTTAGTGTTAGCGTACGGGTTAGGATTAGGGGACGGGTGAGGGTCAGGCTTCGGGGAAGGGTTAGGGTTAGGGTTCGGGCTAGGGTTAGGGTTAGGGGACGGGGACGGTTTAGGGTCCAGGTGAGGGTACGGCAACGCTTTAGGGGGAGCGTGCGTGTGAGGGCGCGGGTTAGTGTTAGCGTACGGGTTAGGATTAGGGGACGGGTGAGGGTCAGGCTTCGGGGAAGGGTTAGGGTTAGGGTTCGGGCTAGGGTTAGGGTTAGGGGACGGGGACGGTTTAGGGTCCAGGTGAGGGTACGGCAACGCTTTAGGGGGAGCGTGCGTGTGAGGGCGCGGGTTAGTGTTAGCGTACGGGTTAGGATTAGGGGACGGGTGAGGGTCAGGCTTCGGGGAAGGGTTAGGGTTAGGGTTCGGGCTAGGGTTAGGGTTAGGGGACGGGGACGGTTTAGGGTCCAGGTGAGGGTACGGCAACGCTTTAGGGGGAGCGTGCGTGTGAGGGCGCGGGTTAGTGTTAGCGTACGGGTTAGGATTAGGGGACGGGTGAGGGTCAGGCTTCGGGGAAGGGTTAGGGTTAGGGTTCGGGCTAGGGTTAGGGTTAGGGGACGGGGACGGTTTAGGGTCCAGGTGAGGGTACGGCAACGCTTTAGGGGGAGCGTGCGTGTGAGGGCGCGGGTTAGTGTTAGCGTACGGGTTAGGATTAGGGGACGGGTGAGGGTCAGGCTTCGGGGAAGGGTTAGGGTTAGGGTTCGGGCTAGGGTTAGGGTTAGGGGACGGGGACGGTTTAGGGTCCAGGTGAGGGTACGGCAACGCTTTAGGGGGAGCGTGCGTGTGAGGGCGCGGGTTAGTGTTAGCGTACGGGTTAGGATTAGGGGACGGGTGAGGGTCAGGCTTCGGGGAAGGGTTAGGGTTAGGGTTCGGGCTAGGGTTAGGGTTAGGGGACGGGGACGGTTTAGGGTCCAGGTGAGGGTACGGCAACGCTTTAGGGGGAGCGTGCGTGTGAGGGCGCGGGTTAGTGTTAGCGTACGGGTTAGGATTAGGGGACGGGTGAGGGTCAGGCTTCGGGGAAGGGTTAGGGTTAGGGTTCGGGCTAGGGTTAGGGTTAGGGGACGGGGACGGTTTAGGGTCCAGGTGAGGGTACGGCAACGCTTTAGGGGGAGCGTGCGTGTGAGGGCGCGGGTTAGTGTTAGCGTACGGGTTAGGATTAGGGGACGGGTGAGGGTCAGGCTTCGGGGAAGGGTTAGGGTTAGGGTTCGGGCTAGGGTTAGGGTTAGGGGACGGGGACGGTTTAGGGTCCAGGTGAGGGTACGGCAACGCTTTAGGGGGAGCGTGCGTGTGAGGGCGCGGGTTAGTGTTAGCGTACGGGTTAGGATTAGGGGACGGGTGAGGGTCAGGCTTCGGGGAAGGGTTAGGGTTAGGGTTCGGGCTAGGGTTAGGGTTAGGGGACGGGGACGGTTTAGGGTCCAGGTGAGGGTACGGCAACGCTTTAGGGGGAGCGTGCGTGTGAGGGCGCGGGTTAGTGTTAGCGTACGGGTTAGGATTAGGGGACGGGTGAGGGTCAGGCTTCGGGGAAGGGTTAGGGTTAGGGTTCGGGCTAGGGTTAGGGTTAGGGGACGGGGACGGTTTAGGGTCCAGGTGAGGGTACGGCAACGCTTTAGGGGGAGCGTGCGTGTGAGGGCGCGGGTTAGTGTTAGCGTACGGGTTAGGATTAGGGGACGGGTGAGGGTCAGGCTTCGGGGAAGGGTTAGGGTTAGGGTTCGGGCTAGGGTTAGGGTTAGGGGACGGGGACGGTTTAGGGTCCAGGTGAGGGTACGGCAACGCTTTAGGGGGAGCGTGCGTGTGAGGGCGCGGGTTAGTGTTAGCGTACGGGTTAGGATTAGGGGACGGGTGAGGGTCAGGCTTCGGGGAAGGGTTAGGGTTAGGGTTCGGGCTAGGGTTAGGGTTAGGGGACGGGGACGGTTTAGGGTCCAGGTGAGGGTACGGCAACGCTTTAGGGGGAGCGTGCGTGTGAGGGCGCGGGTTAGTGTTAGCGTACGGGTTAGGATTAGGGGACGGGTGAGGGTCAGGCTTCGGGGAAGGGTTAGGGTTAGGGTTCGGGCTAGGGTTAGGGTTAGGGGACGGGGACGGTTTAGGGTCCAGGTGAGGGTACGGCAACGCTTTAGGGGGAGCGTGCGTGTGAGGGCGCGGGTTAGTGTTAGCGTACGGGTTAGGATTAGGGGACGGGTGAGGGTCAGGCTTCGGGGAAGGGTTAGGGTTAGGGTTCGGGCTAGGGTTAGGGTTAGGGGACGGGGACGGTTTAGGGTCCAGGTGCGGGTTACGGCAACGCTTTAGGGGGGAGCGTGCGTGTTGAGGGGCGCGTTAGTGTTAGCGTACGCGTTAGGATTAGGTCACGGTGAGGGTCAGGCTTCGGGAAAGTGTCAGGGTTAGGGTTCGGGCTAGGGTTAGGATTAGGGGACGGGGACGGTTTAGGGTCCAGGTGAGGTTACGGCAACGCTTTAGAGGGAGCGTGCGTGTAAGGGTGCGGGTTAGTGTTAGCGTACGCGTTAGGTTTAGGTCACGAGTGAGTGTCAGGCTTCGGGGAAGGGTTAGGGTTAGGGTTCGGGCTAGGGTGAGGGTTAGGGGCCGGGGACGGTTTAGGGTCCAGGTGAGGGTACGGCAACGCTTTAGGGGGAGCGTGCGTGTGAGGGCACGGGTTAGTGTTAGCGTACGGGTTAGGATTAGGGGACGGGTGAGGGTCAGCTTCGGGGAAGGGTTCAGGGTTAGGGTTCGGTCTAGGGTTAGGGTTAGGGGACGGGGACGGTTTAGGGTCCAGGTGAGGGTACGGCAACGCTTTAGGGGGAGCGTGCGTGTGAGGGCGCGGGTTAGTGTTAGCGTACGGGTTAGGATTAGGGGACGGGTGAGGTCAGGCTTCGGGGAAGGGGTAGGGTTAGGGTTCGGGCTAGGGTTAGGTTAAGGGGACGGGGACGGTTAAGGTCCAGGTGAGGGTACGGCAACGCTTTAGGGGGAGCGTGCGTGTGAGGGCGCGGGTTAGTGTTAGCGTACGGGTTAGGATTAGGGGACGGGTTGAGGGTCAGGCTTCGGGGAAGGGTCAGGGTTAGGGTTCGGGCTAGGGTTAGGGTTAGGGGACGGGGACGGTTTAGGGTCCAGGGTGAGGGTACGGCAACGCTTTAGGGGGAGCGTGCGTGTGAGGGCGCGGGTTAGTGTTAGCGTACGGGTTAGGATTAGGGGACGGGTGAGGGTCAGGCTTCGGGGAAGGGTTAGGGTTAGGGTTCGGGCTAGGGTTAGGGTTAGGGGACGGGGACGGTTTAGGGTCCAGGTGAGGGTACGGCAACGCTTTAGGGGGAGCGTGCGTGTGAGGGCGCGGGTTAGTGTTAGCGTACGGGTTAGGATTAGGGGACGGGTGAGGGTCAGGCTTCGGGGAAGGGTTAGGGTTAGGGTTCGGGCTAGGGTTAGGGTTAGGGGACGGGGACGGTTTAGGGTCCAGGTGAGGGTACGGCAACGCTTTAGGGGGAGCGTGCGTGTGAGGGCGCGGGTTAGTGTTAGCGTACGGGTTAGGATTACGGGCACGGGTGAGGGTCAGGCTTCGGGGAAGGGTTAGGGTTAGGGTTCGGGCTAGGGTTAGGGTTAGGGGACGGGGACGGTTTAGGGTCCAGGTGAGGGTACGGCAACGCTTTAGGGGGAGCGTGCGTGTGAGGGCGCGGGTTAGTGTTAGCGTACGGGTTAGGATTAGGGGACGGGTGAGGGTCAGGCTTCGGGGAAGGGTTAGGGTTTAGGGTTCAGGCTAGGGTTAGGGTTAGGGGACGGGGAAGGTTTAGGGTCCAGGTGAGGGTACGGCAACGCTTTAGGGGGAGCGTGCGTGTGAGGGCGCGGGTTAGTGTTAGCGTACGGGTTAGGATTAGGGCACGGGTGAGGGTCAGGCTTCGGGGAAGGGTCAGGGTTTAGGGTTCGGGCTAGGGTTAGGGTTAGGGGACGGGGACGGTTTAGGGTCCAGGTGAGGGTACGGCAACGCTTTAGGGGGAGCGTGCGTGTGAGGGCGCGGGTTAGTGTTAGCGTACGGGTTAGGATTAGGGGACGGGTGAGGGTCAGGCTTCGGGGAAGGGTTTAGGGTATGGGTTCGGGCTATGGTTAGGGTTAGGGGGACGGGGACGGTTTAGGGTCATGGTGAGGTTACGGCAACGCTTTAGGGGGAGCGTGCGTGTGAGGGCGCGGGTTAGTGTTAGCGTACGGGTTAGGATTAGGGGACGGGTGAGGGTCAGGCTTCGGGAAGGGTTAGGGTTAGGGTTCGGGCTAGGGTTAGGGTTAGGGGACGGGGACGGTTTAGGGTCCAGGTGAGGGTACGGCAACGCTTTAGGGGGAGCGTGCGTGTGAGGGCGCGGTTTAGGATTAGGGGACGGGTGAGGGTTCGGGCTTCGGGGAAGGGTTAGGGTTAGGGTTCGGGCTAGGGTTAGGGTTAGGGGACGGGGACGGTTTAGGGTCCAGGTGAGGGTACGGCAAAGCTTTAGGGGGAGCGTGCGTGTGAGGCGCGGGTTAGTGTTAGCGTACGGGTTAGGATTAGGGGACGGATGAGGGTCAGGCTTCGGGGAAGGGTTAGGGTTAGGGTTCGGGCTAGGGTAGGGTTAGGGGACGGGGACGGTTTAGGGTCCAGGTGAGGGTACGGCAACGCTTTAGGGGGAGCGTGCGTGTGAGGGCGCGGGTTAGTGTTAGCGTACGGGTTAGGATTAGGGACGGGTGAGGGTCAGGCTTCGGGGAAGGGTTAGGGTTAGGGTTCGGGCTAGGGTTAGGGTTAGGGGACGGGGACGGTTCAGGGTCCAGGTGAGGGTACGGCAACGCTTTAGGGGTAGCGTGCGTGTGAGGGCGCGGGTTAGTGTTAGCGTACGGGTTAGGATTAGGGACGGGTGAGGGTCAGGCTTCGGGGAAGGGTTAGGGTTAGGGTTCGGGCTAGGGTTAGGGTTAGGGGACGGGGACGGTTTAGGGTCCAGGTGAGGGTACGGCAATGCTTAGGGGGTAGCGTGCGTGTGAGGGCGTGGGTTAGTGTTAGCGTACGGGTTAGGATTAGGGACGGGTGAGGGTCAGGCTTCGGGGAAGGTTAGGGTTAGGGTTCGGGCTAGGGTTAGGGTTAGGGGACGGGGACGGTTTAGGCTCCAGGTGAGGGTATGGCAACGCTTTAGGGGGAGCGTGCAGTGTGAGGGCGTGGTTAGTGTTAGCGTACGGGTTAGGATTAGGGGACTGGTGAGGGTCAGGCTTCGGGGAAGGGTTAGGGTTAGGGTTCGGGCTAGGGTTAGGGTTAGGGGACGGGGACGGTTTAGGGTCCAGGTGAGGGTACTGGCAACACTTTAGGGGGAGCGTGCGTGTGAGGGCGCGGGTTAGTGTTAGCGTACGGGTTAGGATTAGGGGACGGTGAGGGTCAGGCTTCGGGGAAGGGTTAGGGTTAGGGTTCGGGCTAGGGTTAGGGTTAGGGGACGGGGACGGTTTAGGGTCCAGGTGAGGGTACGGCAACGCTTTAGGGGGAGCGTGCGTGTGAGGGGCCGGGTTAGTGTTAGCGTACGGGTTAGGATTAGGGGACGGGTGAGGGTCAGGCTTCGGGGAAGGGTTAGGGTTAGGGTTCAGGCTAGGGTTAGGGTTAGGGGACGGGTTTAGGGTCCAGGTGAGGGTACGGCAACGCTTTAGGGGGAGCGTGCGTGTGAGGACCGTGTTAGTGTTAGCGTACGGGTTAGGATTAGGGCACGGGTGAGGGTCAGGCTTCAGGGAAGTGTTAGGGTTAGGGTTCGGGCTAGGGTTAGGGTTAGGGGACGGGGACGGTTTAGGGTCCAGGTGAGGGTACGGCAACGCTTTAGGGGGAGCGTGCGTGTGAGGGCGCGGGTTAGTGTTAGCGTACGGGTTAGGATTAGGGGACGGGTGAGGGTCAGGCTTCGGGGAAGTGTTAGGGTTAGGGTTCGGGCTAGGGTTAGGGTTAGGGGACGGGGACGGTTCAGGGTCCAGGTGAGGGTACTGCAACGCTTTAGGGGGAGCGTGAGTGTGAGGGCGTGGGTTAGTGTTAGCGTACGGGTTAGGATTAGGGGACGGGTGAGGGTCAGGCTTCGGGGAAGGGTTAGGGTTAGGGTTCGGGCTAGAGTTAGGGTTAGGGGACGGGGACGGTTTAGGATCCAGGGTTAGGGTACGGCAACGCTTTAGGGGGAGCGTGCGTGTGAGGGCGCGGGTTAGTGTTAGCGTACGGGTTAGGATTAGGGACGGGTGAGGGTCAGGCTTCTGGAAGGTTAGGGTTAGGGCTTCGGGCTAGGGTTAGGTTAGGGGACGGGGACGGTTTAGGCTCCAGGTGAGGGTACGGCAACGCTTTAGGGGGAGCGTGAGTGTGAGGGCGTGGGTTAGTGTTAGCGTACGGGTTAGGATTAGGGGACGGGTGAGGGTCAGGCTTCGGGGAAGGGTTAGGGTTAGGGTTCGGGCTAGGGTTAGGGTTAGGGGACGGGGACGGTTTACGATCCAGGTGAGGGTACGGCAACGCTTTAGGGGGAGCGTACGTGTGAGGGCGCGGGTTAGTGTTAGCGTACGGGTTAGGATTAGGGGACGGGTTAGGGTAAGGCTTCGGGGAAGGGTTAGGGTTAGGGTTCGGGCCAGGGTTAGGTTTAGGGGACGGGGACGGTTTAGTATCCAGGTGAGGGTACGACAACGGTTTAGGGTGAGCGTACGTGTGAGGGCACGGGTTAGTGTTAGCGTACGGGTTAGGATTAGGGGACGGGTTAGGGTAAGGCTTCGGGGAAGGGTTAGGGTAGGGTTCGGGCTAGGGTTAGGGTTAGGGGACGGGGACGGTTTAGGGTCCAGGTGAGGGTACGACAACGGTTTAGGGTGAGCGTACGTGTGAGTGCACGGGTTAGTGTTAGCGTACGGGTTAGGATTAGGGGACGGGTCAGGGTAAGGCTTCGGGGAAGGTTTAGGGTTAGGGTTCGGGCTAGGGTTAGGGTTAGGGGACGGGGACGGTTAGGGTCCAGGTGAGGGTACCTCAATCGGTTTAGGGTGAGCGTTCGTGTGAGGGCAAGGGTTAGTGTTAGCGTACGGGTTAGGATTAGGGGACAGGTTAGGGTAAGGCTTCGGGGAAGGGTTAGGGTTAGGGTTCGGGCTAGGGTTAGGGGAAGGGGCCGGGGACGGTTTAGGGTCCAGGTGAGGGTACGACAACAGTTTAGGGTGAGCGTACGTGTGAGGGCACGGGTTAGTGTTAGCGTACGGGTCAGGATTAGGGTACGGGTCAGGGTAAGGCTTCGGGGAAGGGTTAGGGTTAGGGTTCAGGCTAGGGTTAGAGTTAGGGGATGGGGACGGTTTAGGGTCCAGGTGAGGGTACGACAACGGTTTAGGGTGAGCCTACGTGTGACGGCACGGGTTAGTGTTAGCGTACGGGTTAGGATTAGGGGACGAGTTAGGGTAAGGCTTCGGGGAAGGGTTAGGGTTAGGGTTCGGGCTAGGGTTAGGGTTAGGAGACGGGGACGGTTTAGGGTCCAGGTGAGGGTACGAGAATGCTTTAGGGGGAGCGTACGTGTGAGGGCGAGGGTTAGTGTTAGCGTCCGGGTTAGGATTAGGGGACCGGTGAGGGTCAGGCTTCGGGGAAGGGTTAGGGTTAGGGTTCGGGCTAGGGTTAGGGTTAGGGGACGGGGACGGTTTAGGGTCCAGCTGAGGGTACGACAACGCTTTAGGGGGAGCGGACGTGTGAGGGAGCGGGTTAGTGTTAGCGTACGGGTTAGGATTAGGGGACGGGTGAAGGTCAGGCTTCGGGGAAGGGTTAGGGTTAGGGTTCGGGCTAGGGTTAGGGTTAGGGGACGGGGACTGTTTAGGGTTCAGGTGAGGGTACGACAACGCTTTAGGGGGAGCGTACGTGTGAGGGCGCGGTTAGTGTTCGCGTACGGGTTAGGATTAGGGGACGGGTGAGGGTCAGGCTTCGGGGAAGTGTTCGGGTTAGGCTTCGGGGTAGGGTTTGGGTTAGGGGACGGGGACGGTTTAGGTTCCAGGTGAGGGTACGACAACGCTTTAGGGGGAGCGTACGTGTGAGGGCGCGCGTTATGGTTATCCTACGGGTTAGGATTATGGGACGGGTGAGCGTCAGGCTTCGGGGAAGGGTTAGGGTTAGGGTTCGGGCTAAGGTTAGTGTTAGGGGACAGGGACGGTTTAGGGTCCATGTGAGAGTACGACAATGCTTTAGGGGGAACGGACATGTGAGGGCGCGGGTTAGTGTTAGCGTACGGGTTAGGATTAGGGGACGGGTGAGGGTCAGGCTTCGGGGAAGATTTAGTGTTAGGGTTTGGGCTAGGGTTAGGGTTAGGGGACGGGGACTTTTTCGGGTCCAGGTGAGTGTACGACAACGCTTTAGGGGGAGCATACGTGTGAGGGCGGGGATTAGTGTTAGCGTACGTGTTAGGATTAGGGGACATGTGAGGTTCAGGCTTCGGGGAAGGGTTACTGTTAGGGTTCGGCCTAGGGTTAGGGTTAGGGGACGGGGATGGTTTAGGGTCCAGGTGAGGGTATGACAACGCTTTAGGGGGAGCATACGTGTGAGGGCGCGGGTTAGTGTTAGCGTACGGGTTAGAATTAGGGGACGGGTGAGGGATCAGGCTTCGGAGAAGGGTTAGGGTTAGGATTCGGGCTATGGTTAGGGTTAGGGGACGGGGACGGTTTAGGGTCCAGGTGAGGGTACGACAACGCTTTAGGGGGAGCGTACGTGTGAGGGCGCGGGTTAGTGTTAACGTACGGGTTAGGATTAGGGGACGGGAGAGTGTCAGGCTTCGGGGAAGGGTTAGGTTTAGGGTTCGTGCTAGGGTTAGGGTTAGGGTATAGGGAAGGTTTAGGGTCCATGTGAGGGTACGACAACGCTTTAGGGGGAGCGTACGTGTGAGGGCGCGGTTTAGTGTTAGCGTACGGGTTAGGATTACGAACGGCTGAGGGTCTGGCTTCGGGGAAGAGTTAGGGTTAGGGTTCGTTCTAGGGTTAGGGTTAGGGGACGGGGACGGTTTAGGGTCCAGGTGATGGTACGACAATGCTTTAGGGGGAGCGTACGTTTGACGGCCCAGGTTAGTGTTCGCGTACGAGTTAGGATTAGGGGACGGGTGAGGGTCAGGCTTCGGGGAAGGGTTAGGGTTAGGGTTCGGGCTACGGTTAGGGTTAGGGGCCAGGGACGGTTAGGGTCCAGGTGAGGGTACGACAACGCTTTAGGGGGAGCGTGCGTGTGAGGGCGGGGTTAGTGTTAGACTACGGGTTAGGATTAGGGGACGGGTGAAGGTCAGGCTTCAGGAAAGGGTTAGGCTTAGGGTTTGGGCTAGGGTTAGGGTTAGGGGACGGGGACGGTTTAGGGTCCAGGTGAGGGTACGACTACGCTTTAGGGGGAGCGTACGTGTGAGGGCGCGGGTTAGTGTTCGCGTACGGGTTAGGATTAGGGGACGGGTTCAGGGTAAGGCTTCGGGGAAGGGTTAGGGTTAGGGTTCGGGCTAGGGTTAGGGTTAGGGGACGTGGACGGTTTAGGGTCCAGGTGAGGGTACGACAACGGTTTAGGGTGAGCGTACGTGTGAGGGCACGGGTTAGTGTTAGCGTACGGGTTAGGATTAGGGGACGGGTTACGTTAAGGCTTCGGGGAAGGGTTAGGGTTAGGGTTCGGGCTAGGGTTAGGGTCCGAGTACAGGGTACGGTTTAGGGTCCAGGTGAGGGTATGACTTTGGTTTAGGGTGAGCGTACGTGTGAGGGCACGGCTTAGTGTTAGCGTACGGGTTAGGATTAGGGGACGGGTCAGGGTAAGGCTTCGGGGAAGTGTTAGGGTTAGGTTTCGGGCTAGGGTTAGGGTTACGGGACGGGGACGGTTTAGGGTCCAGGTGAGGGTACGACAACGGTTTAGGGTGAGCGTACGTGTGAGGGCACGGGTTAGTGTAGCGTACGGCTTAGACTTAGGGGACAGGTTAGGGTAAGGCTTCGCGGAAGGGTTAGGGTTAGGGTTCGGGCCAGGGTTAGGTTTAGGGGACGGGGACGGTTTAGGATCCAGGTGAGGGTACGACAACGGTTTAGGGTGAGCGTACGTGTGAGGGCACGGGTTAGTGTTAGCGTACGGGTTAGGATTAGGGGACGGGTTAGGGTAAGGCTTCGGGGAAGGGTTAGGGTTAGGGTTCGGGCTAGGGTTAGGGTTAGGGGACGGGGATCGGTTTAGGGTCCAGGTGAGGGTACGACAACGGTTTAGGGTGAGAGTACGTGTGAGGGCACGGGTTAGTGTTAGCGTACGGGTTAGGATTAGGGGACGGGTCAGGGTAAGGCTTCGGGGAAGGTTTAGGGTTAGGGTTCGGGCTAGGGTTAGGGTTAGGGGACGGGGACGGTTAAGGGTCCCGGTGAGGGTACGACAACTGGTTTAGGGTGAGCGTTCGTGTGAGGGCACGGGTTAGTGTTAGCGTACGGGTTAGGATTAGGGGACAGGTTAGGGTAAGGCTTCGGGGAAGGGTTAGGGTTAGGGTTCGGGCTAGGGTTAGGGTACGGGGACGGTTTAGGGTCCAGGTGAGGGTACGTCAATGGTTTAGGGTGAGCGTACGTGTGAGGGCACGGGTTAGTGTTAGCGTACGGCTTAGGCTTAGGGGACAGGTTAGGGTAAGGCTTCGCGGAAGTGTTAGGGTTAGGGTTCGGGCCTAGGGTTAGGGTTAGGGGACGGGGACGGTTTAGGATCCAGGTGAGGGTACGACAACGGTTTAGGGTTAGCGTACGTGTGACGGCACTGGGTTAGTGTTAGCGTACGGGTTAGGATTAGGGGACGGGTTAGGGTAAGGCTTCGGGGAAGGGTTAGGGTTAGGGTTCTGGCTAGGGTTAGGGTTAGGGGACGGGGACGGTTTAGGGTCCAGGTGAGGGTACGACAACGGTTTAGGGTGAGCGTACGTGTGAGGGCACGGGTTAGTGTTAGCGTACGTGTTAGGATTAGGGGACGGGTTAGGGTAAGGCTTCGGGGAAGGTTTAGGGTTAGGGTTCGGGCTAGGGTTAGGGTTGGGGGACGGGGACGGTTTAGGGTCCAGGTGAGGGTACGACAACGGTTTAGGGTGAGCGTACGTGTGAGGGCACGGGTTAGTGTTAGCGTACGGGTTAGGATTAGGGGACAGGTTAGGGTAAGGCTTCGGGGAAGGGTTAGTGTTAGGGTTCGGGCTAGGGTTAGGGTTAGGGGATGGGGACGGTTTTGGGTCCAGGTGAGGGTACGACAACGGTTTGGGGTGAGCGTACGTGTGAGTGCACGGGTTAGTGTTAGCGTACGGGTTAGGATTAGGGGACGGGTTAGGGTAAGGCTTCGGGGAAGGGTTAGGGTTAGGGTTCGGGCTAGGGTTAGGGTTAGGGGACGGGGACGGTTTAGGGTCCAGGTGAGGGTATGACAACGGTTTACGGTGAGCATACGTGTGAGGGCACTCGTTAGTGTTAGCGTCCGGGATAGGATTAGGTGACGGGTTAGGGTAAGGCTTCGGGTAAGGATTAGGGTTAGGGTTACGGTTAGGGTTAGGGGACGGGGACGGGGTCGGTTTAGGGGACAGGTTAGACTACAGCAACTGTTTCAGGTTACCGTATATGTTAGGGTACGTGTTAGTGTTAGTGTTCGGGGTAGGATTAGGATATGGCTTAGTTTAAGGCTTCGGGGAAGGGTTAAATTTAAGGTTAGGATTAGTGTTAGTGTTAGGAAATGGGTACGGTTTAGGGTACAGTTTAGGTTATGACAACCTTTTAGTGTTAGCATCCATGTTAAGGTACGGTTTAGTGTTAGTGTACGGGTTAAGATGAGGCTAAGGGTTAGTGTAAGGCTTCAGGGAAGGTTTAGGGTTGGGTACGGGGACGATTTAGAGTACAGGTTAGGGTACGACAATGGTTTAGGGTTTGCGAACGTCTTAGGGTATGGGTTAGTGTTAGTGTACGGGTTAAGATTTGGGGACAGTTTAGGGTAAGGCTTCGGGTAAGGTTTAGGATTTTGCTTTTAGCAATCTCTCATGATCCTTTGTATTTCTGCAGTGTCAGTGTTACTTCTCCTTTTTCAATTCTAATTTTATTGATTTGAGCCTTCTCCCTTTTTTTCTTGATGAGTCTGGCTAGTGGTTTATCAATTTTGTTTATCTTCTCAAATAACCAGCTTTTAGTTTTATTGATCTCTGCTATCTTTTCCTTCATTGCTCTTTCGTCTATTTCTGATCTACTGTTTTAGTTTGTTTCCTTCTGCTAACTTTGGGGGTTTTTTGTTCTTATTTCTGTAGTTTCTTTAGGTGTAAGGTTTGATTGTTTATTTGAGATGTTTCTTGAGGTAGGATTGTATTGCTATAAACGTCTCTCTTAGAGCTGCTTTTTCTTTATCCCATAGTTTATTGGTCGTCGTGTTTCATTGTCATTTGTTTCTAGGTATTTTTTGATTTCTTTTTGATTTCTTCAGTGATCTCTTGGCTATCTAGTAGTGTATTGTTTAGCCTCCATGTGTTTGTATTTTTTACATATTTTTTTCCTGTAATTGATATCTAGTCTCATAGCATTGTGGTCGGAAAAGATATTTGATACGATTTCAATTTTCTTAAATTTACCAAGACTTGATTTGTGACCCAAGATATGATCTATCCTGGAGAACGTTCCATGAGCACTTGAGAAGAAAATGTATTTTGTTCTTTTTTATGAAATGTCCTATAAATATCAATTAAGTCCATCTTGTTTAATGTATCATTTAAAGCTTGTGTCTCCTTATTTATTTTCATTTTGGATGATCCCTCCATTGGTGAAAGTATGGTACTAAAGTCCCCTACTATGATTGTGTTGTTGTCAATTTCCCCTTTTATGGCTGTTTGCCTTATGTATTGAGTTTCTTTTCTGTTGGGTACATAAATATTTACAATTGTTATATCTTCTTGGATTCATCCCTTGATCATTATGTAGTGTCCTTCTTTGTTTCTTGTAATAGTCTTTATTTTAAAGTCTATTTAGTCTGATATGAGAATTGCTACTCCAGCTCTCTCTTGATTTCCATTTGCATGGAATATCTTTTTCCATCCCCTCACTTTCAGTCTGTATGTGTCCCTAGGTCTGAAGTGGGTCTCTTGTAGACAGCATGTATACGGGTCTTGTTGTTGTATCCATTCAGCCAGTCTGTGTCTTTTGGTTGGAGCATTTAATCCTTTTATGTTTAAGGTAATTATTGATATGTGTGTTCCTATTACCATTTTCTTAATTATTTTGGGTTTGTTTTTGTAGGTCCTATTCTTCTCTTGTGTTTCCCACTTAGAGAAGTTCCTTTAGCATTTGTTGTTAAAGCTGGTTTGATGGTTCTGAAATCTGTTAACTTTTTCTTGTCTCTCCTTCGAATCTGAATGAGATCCTTGCTGAGTAGAGTAATCTTGGTTGTAGGTTTTTCCCTTTCATCACTTTAAATATGTCCTGCCACTCCCTTCTGGCTTGCAGAGTTTCTGCTGAAAGATCAGCTGTTAACCTTATGGAGATTCCCTTGTATGTTATTTGTTGTTTTTCCCTTGCTGGTTTTAATATTTTTTCTTTGTATTTAATTTTTCATAGTTTGATTAATGTGTGTCTTGGCATGTTTCTCCTTGGATTTATCCTTTATGGGAGTCTCTGCACTTACTGTACTTGACTGACTATGTCGTTTCCCATATAAGGGAAATTTTCAAATATAATCTCTTCTAAATATTTTCTCAGTCCCTTTCTTTTTCTCTTCTTCTTCTGGGACCCCTATAAATCGAATGTTGGTATGTTTAATGTTGCCCCAGAGGTCTCTGAGACTGTCCTCAATTCTTTTTATTCTTTTTTCCTTATTTTGCTCTATGGTAGTTATTTCCACTATTTTATCTTCCAGGTCACTATGCGTTCATCTGCTTCAGTTATTGATTCCTTCTAGAGAATTTTTAGTTTCATTTATTGTGTTGTTCATCATTGTTGGTTTGCTCTTTAGTTCTTCTAGGTCCTTGTTACATGTTTCTTGTATTTTCTCCATTCTATTTCCAAGAATCATCTTTACTGTTATTACTCTGAATTCCTTATCAGGTAGACTGCCTATTTCCTCATCATTTGTTTGGTCTGGTGGGTTTTTACTCTGCTCCTTCATCTGCTGCGTATTTCTCTGTCTTCTCATTTTGTTAATTTACTGTGTTTGGGGTCTCCTTTGTGCATGCTGCAGGTTCGTAGTTCCTGTTGTTTTTGGTGTTTGCCCCCAGTGGGTAAGGTTGGTTCAGTGGGTTGTGTAAGCTTTCTGGTGGTGGGGACTGGTCCGTGTGTTCTGTTCAATGAGGCTGCATCTTGTCTTTCTGGTGAGCAGGACCACATCCCGGTGGTTTGTTTTGGGGTGTCTGTGACCTTATTATGATTTTAGGCAGCATTTCTGCTAATGGGTGGAGTTTTGTTCCTTTCTTGCTAGCTGTTTGGCGTGGGGTGTCCAGTGTACCAGCTTGCTGATCGTTGAATGGAACTGGGTCTTAGTGTTGAGACGGTGATCTCTGGAGGAGCTCTCGCCAATTGATATGACATGTGGTTGGGAGGTTTCTGGTGGTCCAATGTCCTGAACTTGGCTCTCCCACCTCAGAGACTCAGGCCTGACACCTGGCCAGGGCATCAAAACCCTGTCAGCCACATGGCTCAGAAGAAAAGGGAGGAAAAAAAAGAAAGGGAAAATAAATAAATAAAGTTTTTAAAGTAAAAATGTTATTAAAAATAGGAAAAATGTAATTAAAAAAAAGAAGAGAGCAACCAAACCAACAAACAAATCCACCAATGATAACAAGTGCTATAAACTATACTAAGATAAACGTAAAAATCAGAAACTAGTCAGTCACATACAGCAAACCCCAAGTCTACAGTTGCTCCCAAAATCTACCGCCTCAATTTTGGAATGATTCATTGTCTATTCAGCTATTCCAGAGATGCAGGGTACATCAAGTTGACTGTGGAGATTTAATCTGCTGCTCTTGAGGCTGCATGGAGAAATTTCCCTTTGTCTTTTGTTCTCACAGCTCCTGGGGTCCAGCTTTCGGTTTGGCCCCTCTCTGCATGTAGGTTGCTCTCTGGTATCTGTTCTTTGCCGAGACAGGATGGGGTTAAAGGAGTGGCTGATTAGGGGGCTCTGGCTCACTCAGGCCAGGGGTTGGAAGACGTACAGAATGCAGGGCAAGCCTGTGTCATGCAATTTGTTCTCATGGGGAAGTTGTCCCTGGATCACAGGACCCTGGCAATGGTGGGCTGCACAGGGTCCTGGGAGGGGAGGTGTGGGTAGTGACCTGTGCTTTCACACAGGCTTTTTGGTGGCTGCAGCAGCAACCTTAGCATTTCATGCCCATCTCTGGTGTCCGCATTGATAGCCACAGCTCATGCCCGTCTCTGGAGCTCATTTAGGTAGTGCTCTGAACCTCCTCTCCTTGTACACCCTGAAAAAATGGTCTCTTGCCTCTTATGCTATTCCAGACATTTTCCCGGACTCCCTCCTGGCTAGCTGTGGTACACTAGCCCCCTTTAGGCTGTGTTCACAGAGCCAACCCCAGTCCTCTCCCTGGGATCTGACCTCTGAAACTGGAGCCTCAGCTCCCAGCCCCCACTCTCCCCGGTGGGTAGCAGACAAGTCTCTTAGGCTGGTGAGTGCTGGTCGGCACCAATACTCTGTGCTGGAATCTCTCCGCTTTGCCCTCTGCACCCCTATTGCTGTGCTCTCTGTGGCTCCAAAGCTTCCCCCGCCACCCCTTGTTTCCACCAGTAAAGGGCTTCCTAGTGTGTGGAAACTTTTCCTCCTTCACAGCTCCCTCCCAGAGGTGCAGGTCCCGTCCCTATTCTTTTGTTCCAGTTTTTTCTTTTTTCTTTTGCCCTACCCAGGTACATGGGGATTTTCTTGTCTTTTGGGAAGTCTGAGGTTCAGTAGGTGTTCTACAGGAATTGTTCCACATGTAGATGTATTTTTTATGTATTTGTGTGGGGGGGGAAGGTGATCTTCACATCTTAATCCTCCTCCATCTTGAAGGTCCTCTCCACACTTAATCTTAAACGTGAATGTTTTCTGCCACATCTTCCACCCACTCTTTTTTCTTCCAGAAACTGCTTTGGGTGATACATAATAGCTAAATATATTCATATATATTCTGGCAGTTATGTTTACAAACAGATATAATTGCCTAGCCATATGGTTTGTTATTTCTGAGATTAAATTTACTAATTAATTAGTTTTTAAAAATACAAAAATTTAAACACAAATTTTCTCACACGTCACCTTCCTTGTTTTAATAATTGTAAATAAGTATCACTAATCTAATGAATAATATTTATGACAGTAAATATTGGAAAAAATATAAGACATATTCTTTAACACTAAGTTATAGTAAAAATAGCAAACATTTTAATTAGTGCTTACTATGAATTACGTTCTTTACCTACATTATTTGAATTAATCCTCACAATAACACTCTTAGGTAGGCAGTATTCTCATTCTAAATTTATAGATGAGGAGATGAAAGTCTAGATAGGTTAATTACATTTCCCAAAGTCACATAGCAAATAATTGACAGATATGAATCTGGAATCAGGTCCTGAATCACTTTGCTCCCAAAGTCAGTATTTTAAACTCTATGTGCTTTGTCACTTAGTAATTCAGCTTTCAGTAGACAGCTTCTTTGATATTTAAGTTGTCTGGAAGCTGTGTTGAGAAAATCAATGTGGATGGGACTTTGTGAGATGGACTTTTGTAATCAAAATCTCTAACTGAGCTTTTTTTTTTTTTTTTTTTTTTTTTGCGGTACGCGGGCCTCTCACTGTTTGTGGCCTCTCACATTGCGGAGCACAGGCTCTGGACGCTCAGGCTCAGCGGCCATGGCCCAGGCCCAGCCGCTCGCGGCATGTGGGATCCTCCCGGACCGGGGCACGAACCGCGTCCCCCTGCATCGGCAGGCGGACTCTCAACCCCTGCCCTCTAACTGAGCATTCTTGATATGAGTATACCGATAGCAGTTCTCTTCATTGTTCTTGCTTGTGCAGTCAGAGATGGCATCCTGAGAGATTCTCTTGTTATTCCTTGGTATATATCCTTCTTATTCAAGAGGAAGTTCATCTTATATTTCCTCTTTGTAAAATAAGGCATTTTCCTTTACTGTACTGTGCGAAAACCCAGGTACTGCAGTAAGAGCATTAACCAAGCAATTCACGGTGATCTTAAATGTTACCTACTATAAAGAAGGCAGACAGGCCCAGAAGACCAGCACCCCCACCAAGAGGGAAATCCTGCACAGGAGAACTCTGTCTACTGACATTCCTGCTTTTAGTCTAGAATGAGGTAGAATGCTGGTCGAGGAATTAGGAGATGTGGATTTAGTACCAAGTCTCAATAAATCTGCATGGGATTACAGACAAATTATTTAATCACCAACTTCCTCATTCATAAACAAAGAAAACAATGATTGCCTAACTTTACTTCATAGGGTTGGGATGGAGATGAAATATCTTAAAGTATTTTGAAAAATATAAGAAACTGCACAAATAAAAAGTAGGAGTATGTTTCCATGCAGCACATTGATGCAAGCATAGTGATATAAGCTTGTAGAAAATGGAATCAGTGTCCGGGAACTATGCATTTGTGCATCCTTTCTGTTAAAGAGGTTTCTGATGATTATAAGAAATTAGTTTCGAGGATGGGTTATAAGGAAATTTGGCTTTTATCTCCTGATCTCTATCATAACATTTTGTTTGGTTTTGGTTTTCAGCTCAGTTGACTGCAGGTTTCTCTGTGAAGGTGCTGCTGCCAGGATAAAGGAAAGGATACCTGTTATTCTTCCAATGGGAAGTGTGACACTTAAGCTAATTAAGTTGTAAGGGCAGGAAAAGGAATCCCAAAGTGTACACCTGCTCTGGATTTAGAACTGTGAATGTAAGAGCTATCTTGTCCACAGTTAGGTGTGTACTTAATGTCACTAATCAGTTGACTTTGAGTTAATCAAAGGAGGATCCATCCAGGAACTTAATCTAATCACATGAGCTTGTTTAAAACTCAGAGAATTGTCTCTGGATGATAGCAGAAGAGGAAGTCAGAGAGACTCCAGACATGAGATGGATTGAACATGTCCTAGCTACCTTAGAAGATGGAGGGGCTATGTGACAAGGAATATGGGCAGCTCTGGGAGCTGAGAGTAACTCCCAGATGATTGCCAGCAAGAAAATGTACGCTTCAGTCTCACAACTGTAAGGAACTAAATTCTGCCAGCAACCTGAATGAGCTTACAAGTGAATTCTTCCCTAGAGCTGCCTGGCTGACAACTTGATTTCAGCCTAGTGAGACCCGAAGTAGAGAATCTAATCGAGCCTGCCTAGACTGACCTGCAGAACTAGGAGCTGATAAATGGTTGCCACAGTTTCTATCATTATACAACAATAGACAACCAATGCACTTTTGCTTTGTATATGTTTGTAGATTCAATTATTTTTTCTATTTTGACTTCATCGCCTTTACCACTGAAAACTGTCTTCTGTCTTTCTTACGGCTATGTTAGGAGTTCTTTTTCTGTTGACTTCATCTGCAATGAATACATCTGACTTTTAATATGGATGAGAAGGACTCATACATTCTTTCATTCAATAAATAGTCATTAAGTGTCTGTTATGTGCCTGAGCTCCTCTAGCTCTTAGGGATAGAATAATAAGTAAAACCTACATTGGCCTTGTTCTTGTGGAATTTACATTCTGGTAGTTAAAAGAAATAATAATCAATAAATGTAAACCATAATGTTGGATATTGTGAAGTTTCAGAAAGTGTGGTTGGAGGGGTAGTCAGTGGCCAGATATTTCTGGCTATGGTAAGGAACTTGGATTCTATTGGGAGGGTTATTGGAGGGTTTTTGAGGAAGGGAGTGACCAGATCAGATTTTTTTTTGGCAAAAGGATCACTCTGGATGCTCAATTGTTAATAGACGAAATTGGGAGGTGCCTTGGAAGGTGGGGAGGTAAAGGGTAATAAGGGGATTGTTTGAAAGGAGGGAGTCCAGAGAAGACATGGTAGTGACTAGCACTAGGTGGGAGTGGTGGAGATGATGGGAAATGATTAAATTTGAATATATGTGAAGGCGTAAGAGGATTACAAACAAAAAACAAATCTTCATTCTCAAATACCAGTGGTGAGAGGTAGCTCTTGAGTGATCTCCTCATCCCCTTACTCCCCATGGATCAAGTTCTCACTCTTGCATTCCAGCCAACATTCAAGAGATTCCAGTTTTGACTCAGCATTTCACATACATGTTCTCAGCTACTCCTTAAATAGCCATGGGAAGTAGGTATCTTTTAACAAAACTATTATATATTATGGCTTTTCAGAGTTGTTTGAGAACAGAATAATTGTGTGTGTGTGTACTAGCAATTGATGTTGAATCCTGTCTATAAGGTCTGTTCTACTTAAAAAGCATACCGCATACTCTTGCTTTCAAGTTCCGTTTTGTTGTTGTTGTTTGTTTTGTTTTGACATATGGTTCTTGATCCTGATGTCAGACCAGGACCTATCAAGAGTGGGTAAATGTAGTTGAGTGCATGGATTCAGGAATGGGATTTTTACTTTTGGAATTTTCTTCTGCATATGGTCCAGAGCAGAGGCTGTCACTAGCTCTGGTACCAGTTTTCCTAAGTACTGGGGCCTTTTCTGACTGTGCCACCAGAGCAATGAAGAACATCTTAAGAGATTATGCTAAATAATGTTGGAGTCAGAGACAGTCTTTGTAGGATCACTACCCGAAAGCAGAATGCTATTTTAGGTTTCCATTTCTGACATTTGATTTTGAAAGCTCTGTAGCCCATGCAAGCGATAGAGTGTCTGAATGTCTAAAATGATCAATGATCAATTCTACACAGTTCTTTTAAAGCTTAGCTGTTTATGTTGAAACCATAATGGAAAGAATATATAAAAAAAGAATGTCTATATGTGTATAACTGAGTCACTTTGCTGTACAGCATATTGCCACAACTTTGTAAATCAACTCTACTTCAATAAAAAACCTAGTTATTTAATAAAGAAAACTAAACCCAAACATATAATGTCGACCCCTTGGCATGCTTCTAGGATATGAAGAGGGGAACTTTTGTTTTTGAACAGTTACTGTGAATCCCTACCACACGCTAGCCAATGTGCCAGAAACTAAGGCTATGGAAATAAGTCAGAGACCCAGTCCCTGCCCTCATAGACCTCTGAGTTTAGTAGAATGAGGCATCCTTAATCAAGTGCCCACAAAAGTAAGTACATAGCTGTAAGCTGAGAACTACTGTGAAGGAACAAACAGTACAAATGCTGCTGTATGTATATCTGTTTATGTCTTAAGAAAATTGGAGAAAGAAAGAAATTGGGGCTATTAATTTGGAAGCTTCATTTTAAACCAAATAAAAAATTATTATTTCCTCATTAACAAAGCACAACTCAGCATTTGGCCTTCTTTATATTCTATGTTTGCTGCCATCTCACTGAACTAGTATGGCACACAGCCTGCATTTCTTTATTAACTTTGGCATTTTTATGTCTTCATTCATTCATTCATTCATCCATTCTTCTTTCCAGAAAGATTCTATTACCTTTTCTGCAAAATTGCTAGCCTTTGGGTAAATCTCCAAATTATATGATGACAATAAAAATGAACAGCTGTCATTAATTACCTTCCTATCCTGTGCCAGACATGTATATAGAATATATAATATTAATTATTAATGTGTATAAACAATTAATAAATATAAATAATAAAATGTACTATATCATATATATAAATCTCATTTAATTCTTTTAGCAACCTTGATATGTAAATATCAGCCTTATTTAATATGAGAAACAAGGCGGCCCAGAGAAGTTAGTAAATTACTCAAGGTCATGTAGATGGTAATTATCTAGATTTCAAATTAGGTTGATCCAGTTATAAAATCTGCATCTTTTTATTACACTGTTTTAGCAAGGACAGTGATATATGTATAATAGTTATATTACAAGGTGGTATATGATGAGTGCCATGCTCCAACATTAGGGTTATAAATGGGGGGCTGCATTTTTAGCTGAAGTGACCATGTTGGACCCTTATCTCTCTTTGCCGGTTTCCTGAATCTGTCACCTTGTTTTTAGGCCTCTCTACCCAGTACATCATTATCACCCTCTCCTTTATGCAAAAACTTGAGAGGGATTATAAATCAAGTGGAAAAAGATACCACTGTCCCTTGAATTGTTCTCTGTTAAAAAGTTTTATGATGACTGTAAGAGACAGATTTGCATCTAAAGTACTTTCTCTCTTACCTTGCATTTCAGTTTTCTTAAGCGAGAACTCTATTTGTGATTCAAGGCTGTTCCAGTGTACCAAGTAGGTATGCAGTGTCATTTTCTTGTTTTCGAGTAATGGCATATTTGATTACTCCACTCCCAATTTTACTGTTGATTTAGGAGTCTTGTGAAGCCCATCTGGCAGCATCCTGCCAGCCAGTGCCAGCTGGTGCGGCAAACGGCCATATGGGCTCGAACTGTGTCTTCCAGCCCTTGAATCAAATTAGGATCACTTTGTGGTGTATGCCATGCAAATATGCACTCACAAGCAGTCTGCATTTGTAAGCACATTAACTCAAACACTATGACTAGAGTGGAGAAAAAAGAATGGTCAAGTCCATTAATACACTGCCATTTTGCAAAGCTATTTAAAACCTCTTAAATTCAACAAAAATTTAGACCAGAGTTGACAGTTAAAGCTATTGTTAACAATGTCCCCACTTCCTTGTGATTGTCCCTGAATTTCTTACCCTCCCCAGAGGTTCATGGCTTCCTGAATAATTAATCAGTGCTCCAAGGCATAAAATGAGCGTTGGATGTTTCAATCAGAGGGTTTCCAATTGCATCAGAATCTGTCACCCACATTTGATCTTGGGCAAGTCACTTACATTGAGGCCATGAGTTCCCTCACTGGAAAAATGAGGGATAACATGACCTGCCCTACTTACTTCTCAGAGTTTTAAAAAGAAAACATAAATTGGTGTATTCAAAGAGTGCTTTGTGACTGGTATCCCCACTACAAATATTAATAATAAGTGCTGCTGCTAACATGTTCATTCCCAGAATATATGGAAATTGTCTGCACAAGTAGATAAGTAAATTTGAATAGCAAAAGCCATTTAAGTGTAAGTTAGGAATCCAACAAGCCTTAATCCTAGTAAGGGATTTGGGATTAGTGTGTGTCACTCTCTTCAAGCCAGTTGAGAATAATAGTACCTGGCTTATTTGCTTCATTGGAAAATCAAAGAAAATTTAGGATGGTGCCATTTCCTTCCTTTTTCAGTAGATCTTGACTGACCAGAAATGAGATGAGATATAGAGAAGAGATGTTTATCAGGATTGACTTGATCACCATCTGTAAAGTTTTAGCTATGCCAACTTTTGCTAACTTTTAGCGTTCCTAGAATTAATTTGTTAATTTGTTTTGTACTTGTTTGAGCAATCATATTTTTTCTTAGTTTTCTGATTTCAGCAAAATTCTTAGTGAAAGTGGTTTTTCTATTCGTTTTAGGATGGTATGCTGCCAGTACTTTTCCTTTTTAATGAGCAAAAACAAAAATAACAGTAAAATCTTTTAAGCATTTAACTCTGGTAGGCATGTGCAAAGCATTTTCCATATATTATCTCAATTAATCCTCTCAACAAATTTATAATGTGGGCATTCTTATTGTATTAGTAGACACTATATTCCTGATTTGGAGATGAGGAAATTGAGACCTGGAGACATTTCAGTAAAGTTACTCAAGGTCACATAGCTAGGAACAGAGTGAACTGGATTTTAAAATCACTTGAAATTAGATTCTACATTCCTCTACCTCTTAAGACAGTTTCCCACCACAACTGAAATTAAATACTAATTTATGCAATTAGTTGTTTAATATTTATCTGCTGGTTTACTACCTGTATCTCCATCAATTAGCACCTCGCACTGCACACAGGCACCCAATAATATTTATGGAAAAAATGACTGAATGAAAGGAAAAATAGGACTCTTCTCAAAGAAGAAGGTTATGGCAGCAAGTGGTATTTTTGTGCTACATTAAGTTTTCTCTGCTGGTTTCTACAAGTAAGTAGAAAGTCAGCCCTGTTCATGGTATTTCTGATCTCCTGCGGTCTGACTGAGACAGCCTGTGGCAATCAAAACCTTTCTCTTCCTGGAAGATTCACTTTCTGGATTTACAAAGAGGCTTCCAAGAGTTGCAGACTGGCAGGGTTGCTCAAACTCTCTGGGCGTGAATTCTGACAACTGATTCTGTAATAGTAGTGAGTAAGATGTCCTGATGTTTATATTTATTAAATCTTATAATAGTTGTGAATCCCACTTAAGAAGATTAATAATACTGGTTGATATTTATACTTTTAAAATAAAGAATACTATATGCTCATTATATAATATTTCTGGTTTTCCTTCTGGGAACATGGTAAGGTTATGCTTCTCTTCCCCTTTGAGTTAAGTGTGATTTGCTTTGGGTAACTCAATGTGAGTAGAAATTACATATATCACTACCAGGTGGTAGTTTTAAGAGGCTATGTCTATTTGGCATTTCTCTCTTTTTCTTTGCCACAGACAGGCATATTTGAAATTATGGATATTCATCAGCCTATGTCTTAGAGTACAGAGCCTTGCAGTAAACCTCCTAGCCAACCCATGATGGACATGACAAAGGAATGCGAAATAAAATCTTCATGTTATAAGCATTCTAGATTTTGGCTTTAAAAATATTTTATTATGGTAAGAACACTTACCATGAGATCTACCCTCTTAACAAAATTTTTCAAGTATCCAACACAGTATTGTTTGTATTAGTACAATGTTGCACAACAGATCTCTAGAACTTATTTACCTCACATGACAGAAACTTTATGGCCTTTGATCAACAACTCATGTGGTAACCACCATTCCACTCTATGATTCTATGAACATGATGATTTTAGATACTTCATGTAAGTGAGTCAGGCAGAATTTCTTCTATGACTGGCTTATTTCGCTTAGCAAATGAATCATTTCATGTTGTCACACATGGCAGGATTTCCTTTTAAGAGTGAATAATATACCATTGTATGTATGGTCTATATCCATTCATCCATCAACGGACATTTAGTTTGTTTCCATATCTTGGCTATTGTAAATAATGCTGCAATGAACATGGAAGTGCTAATATCTTTTTGAGACCCTGATTTCAATTCTTTCGGATAAATGCTCATAAGTGCAATTGAAGGATCATATCATCTAGTGTTCTGTATAGTAATTTTTGGAAAACTCCATACTGTTTTCCATAGCAGGTTCACTATTCTACATTCCCACCAACAGTGTGCAAGGGTTCCAATTTTTCTACATCCATGCTAACATTTGTATTGTTGATGATCTCCATTCAAGTGTGAGGTGATATCTCATTGTGGTTTTTATTTGATTCCCTGATGATTAGTGATGTCGAGTATCTTTTCATGTTCATGTTGCCATTTGTATGTTGTATTTGGAGAAATATCTATTAGGTCATAAACTCATATTTTAATTGGATTATTGCTATTTTGCTATTAGGTTGTTGTAGTTCCATATGTATTTTATAAATCAACCTCATATAAAAATGGTTTGCAACTATATTCTTTTTATTCCATAGGTTGCCTTTTAATTTTATTGTTTCCTTTGCTGTGCAGAAGTTTTTTAGTTTGATGTAGTCCCTCTTACGTATTTTTTTAGGCTATTCTTGCCTATGTTTTTGGTGTCATGTTTGTGCATCATTGCCAAGACCCGGTCAAGAAGGTTTTCCCTATGTTTCTTATAGGAGCTTTACAGCTTCAGGTTTTATGTTTAAGTCTTTAATCCATTTTGAGTTGATTTTGTGTATGGTGTAAGACAAGTTTCCAATTTCCTTCTTCAGAATGTGGACATCCAATTTTCCAACACCATTTATTGAAGAGAGTAACCTTTCTACATTGTGTATTCTTGGCACCCTGTAAAAGATCAGTTGACCATTATGCATGGTTTTATTTCTGGACTCTATGTTCTGTTTCTTGGGTCTATGTGTCTGTTTTTATGCCAGCATCATACTGTTTGGATTACTCAGTTTTTGTAATATAATTTGAAATCAGGTGGTGTATGCCTTCAGTTCTTTTTTCCTTTTTTTTTATTCTCAATTTGCTTTAGCTATGCTGTGTCCTTTGTGAATGGTTGCATATGAATTTTAGGATTGGTTTTTCTATTTCTGTAAAAAAATACTTTAGAATTTTGATAACAATTGTGAACTGAATCTGTAGATTGCCTTGGATAGTATGGACATTTTAGCAATATTGTCTTTTGTTTATATAACATCTTTATTGGAGTATAATTGCTTTACAATCGTGTGTTACTTTCTGCTCTATAACAAAGTGAATCAGTTATACATATACATATGTTCATATATATCTTCCCTCTTGCATCTCCCTCCCTCCCACCTCCCTATCCCACCCCTCTAGGTGGTCACAAAGCACCGAGCTGAATCTCCCTGTGCTATGTGGCTGCTTCCCACTAGCTATCTATTTTACGTTTGGTACTGTATATATGTCCAAGCCACTGTCTCACTTTGTCACAGCTTACACTTCGCCTTCAATATCCTCAAGTCCGTTCTCTATAGAGGTCAGTGTGGGTTCTATATCCCATCTTGCCCTTGTTCATGACCATTTGTTTTTTTTTTTTAGATTACATATATATGTGGTTAGCATACGGATTTGTTTTTCTCTTTGGACTTACTCACTCTGTATGACAGACTCTAGGTCATCCACCTCACTACAAATAGCTCAATTTCGTTTCTTTTTATGGCTGAGTAATACCCTGAGAAAACATAATTCAAAAGTAGTGTCATGTACCAAAATGTTAATTGCAGCTCTACTTACAATACCAGGACATGGAAGCAACCTAGGTGTCCATCAACAGATGAATGGATAAAGAAGATGTGGCACATATATGCAATATTGTCTTTTAATCCTTGTTGTTAGTCTTACCATTGGTCATTGTTAGTGTTACAGAAAAGGAGGTGAGGGCATGTGAAAATATATTTAGGGCTGAAGATAGTTTCAAAAGCTGAAAAGAGAGTAGGGTTAGGCAAA